>NC_091439.1:83028049-83328049 GCF_964237555.1 Oryctolagus cuniculus | reverse complement strand
CCCCAGAAATGCACGTGGCTGCTCCCTCGGCCCCAAGGGTCTCTGCCCAATTATCCTGAAGATCCACTTCAAAGCACCCCCTTCCCTCACTCCAGAATCCCCGGCGCCACCCTGTCTGTGTCTCCCCGTGGCACCTTGCTCTGCAGCTTACCGATCCACCTCATTCGCTGGCTTTCTTCTTTCGCAAAAGGCCAGCTCCGGAGGGCAGGGCTTTCATTCCCTGCTTTATCTCCCCAGTCTCGCCTACAGCAGGGGGCTCGATAAACACTGGGCGAGAATAAATGAAATGCACTGGGAATTGGGGAAGCTAAGCTTCACACGGCAGAGCGACAGCCGCAGCCTTGGCTCAAGGGAACAGAAATGTGCACAAATAATGACAGGTGAAGGAACAACCTGGCGATTACCATCCATACACTGAAAACAGCAGTCTCTCCCTACACGACATCAGGAGTGACTCATTCAGGACAGCGCCCGCAGAGTGGCCTTCGATGATGAACAGAAATGCAAGAGGCTGAAAGGTTAAGGCGGGCTACCAGGCGGGAGAGATGACTGGGAGAGGAAATGCAGTGTCTGGGGAGCAGCGGCGGTGCTATCCCGGGGCTGCCAGGCGGGGCGTCTGGCTGAGGGGAAACGAGACAGCAGGTGAGGCTGTGGGCCTGGGTGGCACACTTGGGAGGGCACTGAGGAAGGGGGGTCTACATTCTTGGGTAAAGGAGGAGCACCGGAGATCCTTTTACTAGTGATAAGGTGAAGATAATGATTTGGAGGGTTGCATTTGCTGGCTTGTTTGCAGCATCCTCCCAAAACCTAAGGACACAGAGGCATAGCAATAGGAGATGGAGAACCGGGCTGGAGGGCTCCAGGACTGCCATCCCCAAAGTCTAAAAACAGTCCTCTGTCCTGGGACTTCTCTAGCTTGGGACGGTGAGCTAAGCTCAGTGTGGCCTGTCCTTACTGTCTCAGCAAATCTGTCACTGATGGAAGTAAAACAAAGTGAGGAGGCCAAAATGCGGAATAACCATTCAAAAGGCTTTATTTTTATTTTTTTACAGGCAGAGTGGACAGTGAGAGAGAGAGACAGAGAGAAAGGTCTTCTTTTGCTGTTGGTTCACCCTCCAATGGCTGCTGCGGCCGGCGCGCTGTGGCCGGCGCACCGTGCTGGCAGGAGCCAGGTACTTATCCTGGTCTCCCATGGGGTGCAGGGCCCAAGCACTTGGGCCATCCTCCACTGCACTCCCGGGCCACAGCAGAGAGCTGGCCTGGAAGAGGGGCAACCGGGACAGAATCCGGCACCCTGACTGGGACTAGAACCCGGTGTGCTGGCACTGCTAGGCAGAGGATTAGCCTATTGAGCCACGGCACTGGCCTTCAAAAGGCTTTTGATGGAGGCCGGCACAGGGATGCAGTGGGTTAAGTCACCACCTGCAACACCGGCATTCCATATGGGTGCCGGTTTGAATCCCGTCTGCTCCACGTCCAATCCAGATCTCTGCCAAAGCACTTGGGAAATCAGTGCAGGATGGCCCAAGCACTTAGGCCCCTGCACCCACATGGGAGACCTGGATGAAGCTCATGGCTCCTGGTTGCAGCCATTTGGGGAGTGAAACAGCAGATGGAAGATCTGTCTCTCCATCTCTCTGTAACTCTTTTAAATCAATAAAATAAATGTTAAAAAAAAAGCAATGTTTTTGACATAATAAAAGTTAAGTTCCAATAAAACATCACAGGACATATTCTGGAAATCAGGGAGAGACAGCCACACCTGCAATTCTATTTCCTGCTCAGTTAAATGATGCATTTACAAAGCTGAAGAGATGGTTCTGGGTTTTGGAGGGCTATGGAGAAAGTCTGGCATCTTAATGCATGAAATCACAGTGTGCATTGCCCTTCAAGGCATGAGACAGTAACATGGAGAGTCCTCAAGTTCTACATAATGATAAATGAATGGGCCGGCGCCGCAGCTCACTAGGCTAATCCTCCGCCTTGCGGCACCGGCACACAGGGTTCTAGTCCCGGTCGGGGCGCTGGATTCTGTCCTGGTTGCCCCTCTTCCAGGCCAGCTCTCTGCTATAGCCAGGGAGTGCAGTGGAGGATGGCCCAGGTGCTTGGGCCCTGCACCCCATGGGAGACCAGGAGAAGCACCTGGCTCCTGCCATCGGATCAGTGCGGTACGCCAGCCGCAGCGCACCGGCCATGGCGGCCATTGGAGGGTGAACCAACGGCAAAAGGAAGACCTTTCTCTCTCTCTGTCCACTCTGTCAAAAAAAAAAAAAAATTGAGAGGCTGGTTTATGACACAGTGGGTTAAGCTGCTGCCTGCAACTCTGGCATCTCATATTGAGTGCTGGTTCAAGTCCCGGCTGCTCTACTTCCGATACAGCTCCCTGCTAATGCACCTAGAAAAGCAGCAGAAGATGGCCCAAGTACTTGGGTCTGTGCCACCCACACAGGAGACTCAGATGGAGCTCCTGGCTCCTGGCTTTGGCCTGGTCCAGCCCTAGCCACTGCAGCCATTTGGGGAGTGAACCAGCAGATGGAAGATTCTCTCTCTCTCTCTCTCTCTCTCTCTCTCTCTCATTCTGTGTCACTCTTTCCAATAAAGAAAATAAATCTTTACAAAAGAATTGAAGAGAGAGCAGTGTTGAAGAGAAAAGTCACTCAGTGATATCTGGTTAAGCATTGTGAGGCTGACTTTATGTCAGGGACAGAGACCACTGCCAGGGGATCTGCAGTGGGCAGAGTGATTGTGCTCAACTCTGAGTGTAGCAAGGGCAAGGAGGCCACCCACAAGCCAGGGAGCAGGACGGGATTGGTGGGAGAAAAACCGCTAGGGAGAAACAACAGGAGTGAGGGGAGCCTGGGCAAAGGAACCTGGCAGGAACCCCACCAAAGACGGCCAGGGCCATCGGCCATCAGCACCTGGGGGACAGCGGGGGATGAGGAGCTTGGTGAGATACTGGACGTGGGAGGTTGTTGCTAAACTGAGCGAGCAGGATTCTTGCTAAACCTGGATTTTATAAGGATGTGCACAGATGGGCTTAGGAGAAGGTTCGGGAGCCAAGCAAAGAATCTTTGTCAGAGGGTAGTATCAAAATAAGCCACTTGATTAAAACACAACCACAATTCAAAACCAGGCTGCAGCTTCTAAAGTTATCTCAGAAGTATCATTTTATCTTTTGCAGAAGAATAAAATCTATTTTTTTCTTCCTCCAAAGACATCCATTGAACATTCGGGTAGACATTATTTCTAAAAGGAGAGATGTGTATGTAGGGAGCCCCAGATTTCATTCTCTAGTTGTGAATGACTAGCCCCTTTCTTTCAAATTAAACAAATCACCTGCAGCTTTCTCTAGTCTCTTCAGAAAGACAGACAAGTCACTGCCTTTATGTCTTATTTATATAGCCACCCAAAAAGGAGAGGACATTCTCATTCACTCAACAAGTATTTACCACGTCGCTTTCCTGGGTCACACATCGTATCAGGCCATGGGGAAGGCACCGTGAAGAACAAGGCAAGGACTCTACCCCCATGGCATACAGAAGGGGCGACAGCCACAACCACATACGCACAGATGCAAAGGCAGTCGCTTTATGTGTATCTTTCATAAAGCCAACAGGCTCTCCAGAGCCCAGCGTGAGGCGTGCAACCATCTCACCCAGGAAAGCTGATGAGAGATGAATAGACAAGGTGACATTTAAGATGGTCTGCAAGGAATTTGCCAGGCAGACACGGCTGAAAAGGACATTCTGGGTAGAAGCACAGCTTGAACAGAGTCCTGGGAACACGATCCGACTGCGACCCAACTGAGCAGGCTTTTACCAGCGAGGAGGATTTCGGTAGGGCTGCAGTATTAGGGGAGCGGGAAGCTCTGCACTAGTCCCGCACAGAGACTCTGGGTATCTGCACCGTAGCAATCACCATGGGGACAGGGAAGAGGTGCAGGCATCGAATTCTGGAAAACACAGCTAGGAGGCGGCCTTGAGGGCACGCCTTTCCACGCACAGAGACCTTTAATTTATTCTGCAGAGGAAACTGATGCATTCGGAGTCAAGTCAGTTTGGGCTTTGGTAATGGAGGGGGAAAAAAGTACTGCACTGATGGGAGCCATAAATTTGGTTTTAGAAGTGAGGTATGTAAAAGAAAGTACCTTCTGGGGATGCCGTCAATACTGAAATTGAGTAGCAAACCCAGAAGGGACTGTAGTTCAGGGATGCTTCCCCCAGTTCAAGTGGCCACAAACCAGGAAACCTAATTAAAGATGGGGAAAGGCAGGAAGATTTACTAGAGATAAAGATTTATGAAAACTCAATGGCAATCAGGATAAAGCCAGCAGTTAGAATCACTAATTAATTAAAATTAATCACTAATTAATTAAAGGATAATATTCCAGTCTTTGTTTTTTCATTGTTTAACCAAATGAGGAGGGATCAAGTCCTTTCAAGGAGAAAAACAGCTTCTGACCATGGTTGTAAAACAACACCCACAGCGATAGATGGACATCAGTCTTTTTTTTTTTTTTTAAATGGCCCCACAAGACCAGTTCCTAAACTCGGTTGAAAATCACTCCTTTCAGGGCAGGTGTCTGGCCCAGCGGTTGAGACATTGCTTACAGCGCTGGCGTCTGGGTCTGAGTTCCAACTCCGGCTCCCCATTCCAGCTTCCTGCTAGTGTACACCCTGGGAGGCAGCAGTTACGGTTCAAATAACTGGGTTCCTAATACCCACGCGGGAGACCTGAATTCCCAACTCCTAGTTTTTGGTGGTTCTATTTACTTACTTATTTATCTATTTGAAAGGCAGAGTAATAGAGACAGGGAGATACAGACAGAGAGATCTTCCATCTGCTGGTTTACTTCCCAAATGGCCACAATGGCCTGGGCTGGGCCAGACTGAATCCAGGAGCCAGGAGCTTCCTGCAGATCTCCTGCATGGATGGCAGGGGTCCAAGCACTTGGGCCATCTTCCACTGCTTTTCTTAGGCCATTAGCAGAGAGCTGGCTTAGAAGTGGAACAGTCAGGACATGAACTGGCACCCATATGGGATGTTGGCATCACAGACTGTGGCTTAATCCACAATGCCACAATGCCAGCCCTGCCCCCCCTTCCCCAGCTTCTGGTTTTGCCCCAGTCCAGAACCACTGCATGCATTTAGAGAACCGACCAGTGGACGGGAGTGCTAACTGTCTCTGACTCCCTAACTGCTGAATAAATTAAATTTTAAAAAATATGTAAGATCACTCCTTTTAGGGGCCACCTCATGAACCAGCAGGGTGGCTGTGGTTCCAGCTATTGCTCCCTAGGCTTCAAAATGATCCCTGCTCAAGATCAGCTAAGTCAGGTAGCAGAGAGAAGCGGAAAAACCCACTCCCTAGGCAAAAGGAAACACTTTTACAAGTAAGTGCAAGAATACATTTTGGGGTTGAAGCTGAGGAGACAAGGGCTATATCTTACATATTAAACATATATATCTATACATATATATGTATAGATATATCTTATATATGTCTATACATATATATGTATAGATATATCATATATATTAAACATATATATTATACATATATACATATATATTAAACATATATATAATATATATAATATGTGTGTGTGTATATATATATATATATATTAAACATAAGTACAACCATTTTCTTCTGACAATCAGGGCTAGGGCCTGTATGCGGAACTGGCTTACCAGTAAGAATGGTCCATTGAAACCAGTGAGATATCACCTCACCCCCATCAGAACAGTTAGTATCCAAAGACAGAGCAACAAATGCTGGCCAGGATGTGGAGAAAGGGGAACTCTTCTACACTGCGGGTGGGAATGTAAATTAGTGCAGCCACTGTGGAAAACAGTATTAACACTTCTTAAAAAGCTGGATATATATCTGCCACAGGATCCAGAAATTTCACTTCTGGGTGCACACCCCAAAGACATGAACACACTGTATCAGAGGGATACCTGCATCACCATGTCTACAGCAGCACTGTTCACCACAGCCAAAATATGGAATCATCCAAGGCATCCATCATCAGATGACTGGATAAAGAAAATGCAGTGTACACACACACAATGGAATAGTACTCAGCTATAAAAAAGAATGACATTCTACCATTTGCAACAAAATGGATGCACCTGGAAGACATCATGTTGAATGAAATAAGCCAGACACAGAAAGAAAATGCTGCATGTTCTCCTGCACATGTGGAAGCTAAAATTAAAAAAATAAATAAATAGGCTTCCATAGCCTTGGCAACTCATGACTAGAGCGTAGGGAGATTACTGATGCCATAAACAAGAGTGTCAAATTGTTAAGTCAACAACAGGAGTCACTGTGCACTTACTCCTCATGCGGAATTTCTGTCCTTAATGTGTTGTCCAATGTGAAGTAATGCTATAACTGGTACTGAAACAGTATTTTACACTTTGTGTTTCTGTGTGGGTGCAAACTGATGAAATCTTTACTTAATATATACTAAATCGATCTTCTGTATATAAAGATAATTGAAAATGAATCTTGATGTGAATGGAATGGGAGAGGGAGTGGGAGATGGGAGGGGTGTGAGTGGGAGGAAAGTTATGGGGGGAGGAAGCCATTGTAATCCATAAATGTACTTTGGACATTTATATTTACTAAATAAAAGTTTTAAAAAATTCCAAAATAAATAAATAAATAAATAAGAGAACGAAAGGTGTGAACAAGTTTTGCTGCAAATACAGTGTTTTGTCAAACTTTGTTTTCAACCTTTAACAAACTGTTAAGAATGCTACACTACTATACTTGTAATGATCTGTGACTACTTTAAAATTTATGTGAGTGAAGTTGAAAACAAACAAAACAAAAAAAGACTAGTCCAAAGACACAGCCCGTGGAGGCACTTCTGAGGGGAGCAGTAATAACAGTGAGACAGCTCTGACAACCCGGCATCAGCGGCAGTGCTGCAAGGACTGCATGGATTCTCTCATTAATTCCTCGCACTGACTCTCTGCGGTGGACACCAGTCTCACTGCTAATCTGCAAACGAGACCACAAAGGCTTAGAAAGCTTTCATATTGTGCTCAGGGCCGCACAGCTGGGAAGAGGCTGAGTCCACGCTCACACTATGACCACCACATACTTCTGAACTTTATTACCCTTTATGACACCTGCTACTTACAAAACGCCCCTCAACTAACTGAAATGCTCAGATGATATTCTAATTAATTAGATGGCTTTCCTTTCAATTCTTGCTAATAGAATCACAAATCCGCCCTATCTCAGCCAAGGCAATACACTGAGTATACTTAACTATGCTTTTCACTGGCACTGAGTGTGAGAGAGAGACAGAGAGAGAAAGACAGGTCTTCCATCCGCTTGGTCACTCCCCAAATGGCCACAGTAGCCAGGGCTGGGCTAGGCCTAAGCCAGGAGCCAGTAACTCCATCCAGGACTCCCACATGCATGGCAGGGGCCCAACTACTTGCCCCATCACCTGCTGTCTCCCAGGATCTGCATTAGCAAGAAGTGGGAGTCAGGAGCCAGGGCTGTGTATCAAGCCCAGGCACACCAAAGTGGGATGTGAGCGTCTGAAGTGCAAGGCCACCCTGTGTAAGTCTTACCCATCTCCCTGGAACCCACTCCACTGTCAACCAATCAAGGAAGGACTTCCCTCACCCCCCAGCTCGTAATGGGTTTTCTCGCAACAAACTGCCCATATTTCAGACTTTTTACTTGAGAGAATAAGACTTGGGTATTTAAAAATCAGACACCAGGATCCTGGGGTGGCTCTGGAATGCTCCATGTGGCTCACCTGGATACACCTCCCAGAACCGCCTTTCCTGCGCACCTCTGGTGACCGCGGCCACAAGAGACACTTTCATGTGAGATTTGGACATGAAAGTGAAGCAGCAACCACTAGAAAAAAGGAAAACTCTTATTCTGGAATAATTTTAGACATACAGAGCCATTCTGCTTTGACACTTAGAAGGCTGGGGCAAGTCTTTTTAAAATTCTCTTAAAAATTATTAAATGTTTATTTTCATCTTTATTTGAAAGACAGACATAGAAAGAGAGAGATCTTCCATCTGCTGGTTCACTCCACAAATGCTCCAAATGGCCAGGGCCGGGCCAGGTACTCAATCTGGGTCTCCCATGTGGGTGGCAGGAATCTAAGTACTTGACACATCGCTTCTGGCTCCCAAAGTGCA
This sequence comes from Oryctolagus cuniculus, assembly GCF_964237555.1. Taxonomy (NCBI): domain Eukaryota; kingdom Metazoa; phylum Chordata; class Mammalia; order Lagomorpha; family Leporidae; genus Oryctolagus; species Oryctolagus cuniculus. The sequence goes on along the minus strand of NC_091439.1, from coordinate 83,319,859 downwards.
CATTAGCAGGAAGCTGCAACAGAAGCTGAGGAGCAGGGACGTGGCCCAGGAGGTCTGATATGGGATGTGGGGTGTCCAAGGCAACAATGCACACCAGGGCGGGGGGAGCAGTGCTGGTGCAGGCACAAAGGGTTCAGCCTGTGCTCGCAATACCAGCATCCCATATGAGAGCACTGGTTTGAGTCTTGGTTGTTCTGCTTCTGATCCAGCTTCCTGCTAATGCACCTGGAAGGCAGCAGGTGATGCCCGAATGCCTGGGCCCCGTCACCTGCATGGGAAACCAGGATGGAGACCGGCTGCAGCCCGGCCCAGTCCTAGCTACCGAGGCCACTTGGGGAGTGAACCAGCAGACAGAAGATCTTTCAAATAAACATTTTTAAGTTTGTAGAAAATGCATATTATGAAAAAACTGTATACATTTTAATGGGAATAGGAGAGAGAGGGGCAAGAGGGGCAGGAGAATGGATGGGAGGGTGGGTATGGTGGGAAGAATCACCATGTTCCTGAAGCTTAATTATGAAATGTATGAAGTTTGTATTCCTTAAATAAAAGGTTACTGGAGAAAAAAAATTTGTAACCCCAGATGAAGAAAAAACAATAATTAAAAAAAACCTGTGGGGGCCAGTGCTGTGGTGCAGCAGGTTAAGGCCCTGGCCCGAAGCACCAGCATCCCATATGGGAGCTGGTTCAAGACCCGGCTGCTCCACTTCCAATCCAGCTCTCTGCTATGGCCTGGGAAAGCAGCAGAAGATGGCCCAAGTGCTTGGGCTTCTGCACCCTTGTGGGAGACCCGGAAGAAGCTCCTGGCTCCTGGCTTCAGATTGGCACAGCTCTGGCCGTTGAGGCCAATTGGGGAGTGAACCATCAGATGGAAGACCTCTCTCTCTCAATGTAACTCTGACTTTCAAATAAATAAATCTAAAACAAAAAAAACCTGTGTACAGTTTTTTTTTTTTTTTGCTCAAAATAAACGTATCTTTTCATTCCATTTCCGTGAACTTTCTGAATTCTCCTTGCATGCGTATATACCTCCCTTTGTGGTTCTGAACCTGGTCTAGCCCAGAGAGGTAGGAAGGGGCTGCTGACATCTTAAATCTGGTGAAAACATGACCTTCACAGGGTAAGATACCATGATTTATTCATACCCAGAAGCCAGGTTCAAGGAAAGAAAAAAGAGTGGAAAGGGGTCATGGGAACAGAAAAAAAGAAAAGCAACACTTGTGAGGATGTTGCTGGGAACAGGAAGAGGGGTAAATAACCTTGGACCTCACCCTGGTGAGGGAGGACTCGCTCAGCACTAACTGCCGCAGAGCAGGTGCCATAGTACTGCGGTGACTACTGCACTTGGGAACCCGGGGAGGAGGTGGCGTGGGTGCTGGCCCAGGTGAAGTGCCAGGTTCACGAACTCACACAGGTATCGGAACCATCTGCAGGGGCTACAGGGACTCAGGCTGCAAGGACTCACCAGATGGCTCCATTTCAGTAGGTCTGGGGGCGGGGCCTGAGGATCTGTATTTTGAATAGGTTCATGGGAGATGGCGGTGCACCCGGCCTGGGGACCACACCTTGGGGGCAGCAGCTCTAGGGTGGGGCTGGGGACACAGGCATTGCACACAGAGAAGCCTGACAGCTTCTCCACAAGCTTCCCTTTCCCACGGCTCTCCCTCCTGGCCTTTCCCCTCTATCCAGCGCCTCCTCGACTGCACCAAGTTTTATGTTGCGTTTGAGGCCACACCACCAGCCCCCGCCCCGGAAGCTTGTTACTGCTTGGGACACCCCACAGCGCGTGTCGGACTTCCTGGGTCAAGTACCAGCTCAGAAGGCAGTCCAGGTCAGGAGGTCAGGGGAGGGGTTTGCCGGGCACAGGTGCCTCACTGATTTCTCCCTGGACCCTGAGCACCGTGGGCACAGAGTGGGTACGGGCAGAAGCTGTGCATCCATGGAAAGCGGCGAGCCAGTGGGAGGGGAGGGAGGAGAGCAGAGGAATGCTGGGCAGAGGCAAAACAAGGCCCCGGAAGGCCAGGCAAGGAGGCTGCAGGGCATGATGTGAATAGCTCATCAGGAGACCATCACAGGGCTGTGCCAGGGGACCCAGAAAGGAGGAGTGGCCCGCTTCTCAGGTGAGGGCGGAGGAGAGGCAGCGGCACTTGCAACTGGTGGGCTGGCGATGGCCTTCACCAGGAATCTCCATGGCAAAGGGGAGATGAGGAGGAACACCCGTGGGTGTGGGCTGCTTTCCAGGGATGGCTGGCTGCAACAGACAGACCGGGCCCCAGGTGAACGGAGAGCTACGCAAAGGTCAAGGGGAAACCTGCTTCCTGAAACACAGAGATGTGACCTTTATGTGGCCAGTGAGAAAGAAGGGCTACCACAGCTGGGGCCGGGCCAGACAGAAGCCAGGAGCCAGGAACTCCATCCTGAACTCTCACATGGGCAGCAGGGGCCTAAGCACTTGAGCCATCATCCACTGTTTTCCAAGGCACGCAAGCAGGAAGCTGGTCAGGAAGCAGAGCAGCCAGGACTCTAATTGGCCTCAGACAATGCATTGCCGCTGTAGCAAGCAGCAGCTTAAGCCACTGTGCCACAATGCCAGCCCCTTCAATATACGTTTATAGTGATTGGTGTGTATGTGTATGCGAAGTATCTTCAAAAACTTCATGGAAAAGATAGATTACAAAAAGAACTAAGCATGAATTTCAAGAATGTCTTTTGCACCAAAATCAATGTTTCTTTTAACTCCATTTCCATGAACTCTTCAAAGCACCCTTATGTGTGTATTGTATGCACATATACTGCACATACAGGTGTGTATACACATACATCTATGGCTGTACAGATAAGGGCATATACAGTTTATACGTAACTTCCAGGTAACTGACAGCAATGCAAAACAATGCAAATTCTGTTCTGGGAGGTACAGAATTCAACTGATTTCCTTTTCTCCCACAAAATTACCACTGTTGCTTCCATCTGCACATTCTTTTCAGTACTGTTTACCTACAATTCAGTATTGTTGATCCAGAATGTGTCCATTTTTTGAATTCTCTTTTGAGCTGGTTGTAGCATCTGTCTGGTTCCTTCACTGATTAATGAGTGCAATAAAGTCTTTAATATGTGTTCATTTTATAGCCATATGAGAGCCATGAATTTGTCTTTTTCAGAGAATTATCCTTTAACAGTTATAAACTTTTATAGAAAAGCTCATTTTAGCACTAAATAAATTATGCTAGATTTGGGAAGCTACCCAAAGGTTTCTGAAGATAGACTATTTCTGATGCCAAAAACTGATAAGCATATCTGCCTCCCCCCCTAACAAAGAACACTACGGACCAATCTTACTCTGAATAAAAATAAGATTAATTCTTACAGTTCTGAACTGACAGAGTTTTTACAATTCTTTACCATTTTTTCTACATGTCCACACTTCATCAAAGCCACCTAGATCCATTCACTAAGGCATCAGAAAGCTTTCTTTTGCACCTTCTTATCAAAACATGGACTGAATACCAGGCAGCCTCCTTCAAACATGCCTGCAAGTACTTTGATAATTTCTGAAAGTGATCATAGGTGAAGGAGTATCTAGCCAAAGCTATAAAAACAAAGATCTCAGAGCACGTTTGTCTGGTCTCTCAGTGAATCACAGGGCAGGCCCATCCCATATCGAGTGCCTGGGGTAGAGGCCCAGCTCCGTTCTCAAGTCCATCTTGGGAGGCAGCAGGTGATGGCTCAAGAATTTGGGTTCCTGCCACTCATGCAGGAGACCAGGATTGAATTCCCAGCTCCTGGCTTCATCCTGGGCCAGCCTGGCTGTTGCAAGCACCTGAGGAGTGAATAAGTGAATAGGAAATCTCTGCCATTCTATCTCTCTGTCTCTATGACTTCCACATAAATAATTCTTAATGTAAATGAATTATTAAGCCACAGAAATGTTATCTGATCAATGAAAGAATGTGCATTCATCCACTGGTTCACTCCCCAAACACATGGACCAGCCCAAGCTGAGCCAGACCAAAGCCGACAGCCCAGAACCCATTCCGAGTCTCCCACAGGAGTGGCAGGAACCCAAGTACTTAAGTTATCACCTGCTGCCTCCCAGGGGCCGGCACACTTTAAACCATGAAACCATAATAGAGGCAATTATGGTTGAAATCAGTAACAAATTACAAGTGCATGCTATTGATGTTTATTTAACAACATTCTGGCTGGAAGCTTTAGGCAATGCAGTGCATATAAACTAGAAACATAAAAAGGCATTTGTTCCCAGGTGCTGGGCTTGTTTACCAGGAACACCCTCATTTCAGACCTGCAAGAGATTCACCTGAAAAAACTATGAGACTGAATGAGGGCCAGGCAAAGGACTGGATACAAAACAAACACCTAAGGCCCCACAGCTTCCCTACGTGCTAGCAATGACAGCCACCAGACACAACAGAAGGAAGAAGTCTCTCACAGTGCGCAAGGTGTATCCCACGAGGGAAAACTGCTGCAAGATAAAAAGATGACCCAAATCCACGGAGACAGCAGAGGCTGCGGATGCCGTGCCTACCACGTCACAGCAGCAGTGGCCTCTCTAAAGGGGGCCCAGGGATTACTGCCTCAAGGATCCCAAAAGATGCCTGTTAGCGTGCAGACTCTGGGACTTTGGCCCAGTTTACAGAATCAGGTGAGGGGAGGGGAGTTTTCAAAAAACGTCTCGGCACGCTTGCTGATATGCTAATATGCACTCAAATTTAGCAAGCACAGCTTTCTGTCCTGTAGCTTTCCTGAAAGTCCACGGAAACTCTGACTTCATCTGGAATAAGAGCCATGAAGGGAGCTGCCCTAACACGTTTTAAAGTAGATTATTTCCCTAAACATAAGTATATCATCAACTTCATTAACAAAAATAATGTGGTCTTGGGGTGGGTATTTGGCATACTGTTGAAGATGCTTGCTTCTCATATCTGAGTGCCTGGGTTCCAGTCCAAGGCTCCACATTCCAGCCTCCTGCTAATGCACACCCTGGGAGGCAGCAGGTGATGCCTCACACACCTGGGTCCCTGCCATCCCCATGGGAGACCAGGCTCAAGTTCTTTTTTTTTTAAGATTTTATTTATTTATTTGAGAGGCAGAGCCATAGACACAGAGAAGGAGAGACAGAGAAAAAGGTCTTCCATCTGCTGGTTCACTCCCCAAATGGCCACAACAGCCAGAGCTGGGCCAATCCAAAGCCAGGAGCTTCCAAGTCTCCCATGCAGGTGCAGGGGCCCAAGCATTTGGGCCATCTTCTACTGCTTTTCACAGGCCATAGCAGAGAGCTGGGTTGGAAGTGGGGCAGCTGGGACTCAAACTGGAGTCCTTATGGGATGCAGGCACTTCAGGCGGAGGCTTTACCCAATACACCATAGCATCCGCCCCACAGGATCAAGTTTTTGAGTCCCAGCTTGGGCTTGGTCCATCCCGGGCCATTACAGGCATTTGGAGAGTGATACAGTAAATGAGATCTCTCTATCATTCTCTACCTTTCAAATAAATAAACTACATTATTTTTTTTTAAATAACATGGTCTTGTAGGAAAACCAACAAATCAATAGAACAGAATGAACAGCCTCCAGGCAAGCTGCTACATTGTCAGAGAACAATTTTTCCTCTGTCGATTACTGCAGCAGCAGAAAACTGCGGCATCCTTCTTCTCCCCAGGTAGAGGGTTTGTCTGCAACGGTCGGATGCTACGTGGTACAGAAGCAATTGGGGTAGGGAGCCAGAGGTCCCCTTCAGAGACGCTGTGAAAACCACAGCTAGGAAAGGCCATGCACTTCCCAGGCAGGAGATGCAGACCACCTGTGCAAAGGTGTGACCAACCATCGAGAAGGGCCTTCAGGGTGAACCCAAGGAAATGTGGGCACTGACCTGGGACTGGCATTTGGAGCTGGATAATCCTATGCTCCGTGTGTGAGTGTGTGTGGTGGGGTGGGGACAGCACCATCCCTCCCTCTACCAGTTAGAAGCCTTCATACCTGCTGTGAGGACCAGAACCAACCCCTGTCATTATGAGAGATCCCTGGGGGAGCCAAAGTCACCTCTGGTTGAAAACAACTGCTTGAAAGAGATCAATGAGGCGTACAGGTTTTATTTAACAAAGGTGCTGGGGATATTAATTTTTCAGTGAAGAAAATGATCCATCTATTAGATCCTCAACATATACATATAAATAAATACACATCAATTTTGAGGGAAATAGAGTATAATATGAAACTTGAAACTATTACATGGCTAAAAAAACTTAGGGAGATAATAACTAATATCTGGACAGGGAAGCATTTCCTGAAGTTTGCAAACAAAGGAGGAAGTGACAAAGGAAATATTGATAGCACTGACCCTATAAGACTAAACTTCTACAAGACTCAAGGGTAAATGAGAAACGGGGAAATGGGTACAAGCAATATGACAACAGGCTACATTTTTCCTATATAATGGCAGTAGCAATAAGAAAGACTAGTGTGTCAAAAGAAAAATGAGCGAAAGAGGCAAAGATTTTACAGAAGGAATACACATGTAAATAATACGTACACAAAAATGTTCAACTTCACCAGTAAACAAGGAAATTTTGAAAGCACTTACTTTCAGTTTTACTTGATCCAAGAAGCAAAGAATTTGGAACAGGTCACACCTAATGCAGTTAAGGACGTATATAAATGGGTATTCTCTACACCACTGGTAACAGGTGAGCCAGACCCTCTCACATGCTTCAGAAAACAATCTGGGATAAACATCAGGAGGCTCAAGAATGCTTCCATCCTTTGACACCCTGTTTCCATCACACCGACTTGGAGTACATGCAATGTGTGGAACTATACCCCTTCTGAAACACATGTCCAAGTCTGACGCCCAGTGCCCATGAATGGGGCCTTATTTGGAAAAGGAGCTTTTGCAGGTGTAGTTAGAGGATGACCTTGAGCAGAAATCAGCATGGTTTTGGAGTGGGCCCCAAGTCCAGTGACTGCTGCGTCCTTACAGCACAGGCAGAGAAGACGAGGAGAGGGAGGCAGGGACTGGAGCGCGGCTGCTACGAGCCAGGGGCCAGGGCCACCAGAACTGCACGAGGCAAGGAGAGCTTCGCCCCCAGAGCCTGCAAGGGAGCGCGGCCCTGCTGACAAGGGGGTGGGATTTCTGGGCTCCGGAACTGTGATAGAATACGTCTCTGCCACTGTAGGCCACCAAGTGTGTGGTAATTTGTTCTGGCAGCCCTTGAAGATTAAAACATTAAGAAAATGCCTGGAGCCGGCGCTGTGGCACAGTGGGTAAAGGGACCGCCTGCAGTGCCGGCATTCTATATGGGTGCCGGTTCAAGTCCTGGCTGCTCCACTTCTGATCCAGCTCTCTGCTATGGCCTGAGAAAGCAGTAGAAAGTCCTTGGGCCCCTTGCACCTGCATGGGAGACCCAGAAGAAACTCCTGGCTCCTGGCTTCAGATTGGCGCATCTACAGCCGTTGGGGCCAACTGGGGAGTGAACCAGCAGATGGAAGACCTCTCTCTCCCCCTCTCCTTCTCCTCTATAACTTTGACTTTCAAATAAATAAATAAATCTTTTTAAAAAAAGAAAAAGCCTGAGATTTAACACAGGTTTATATACATATATATATAATATATATACATATATAAAAATGTTCTGCTTTGTGCTATTTCTCTTAGCAAAAAGTTAGGAAAAAACTGAAGCTATGAAAAAGAGGATGAGTTACATTATAATGTGCCCATACTATATTACACATCTATAAAAGTATGGCTTGGCCAGGGGCGGGCACAACAGCCACTGCTTGAGATGCTGGCATCCCATACAGGTACGGGTTCAAGTCCCAGCAGCTCTACTTCCAATCCAGCTCCCTGCTAATGTGCCTAGGAAAGTTGAGGAAGATGGTCCAAGTGCTTGGGCCCCTGCACCCATGTGGGAGACCCAGATGGAATTCCTGGCTCCTGGTCCAGCCCTGGCTGTCGTGGCTATTTGGGGAGTAAACCAGCACATGGAAGATCCCTCTTTCTCTCCCTATCTCTATAACTCTGTTTTTCCAGTAAATAAATACATCTTCAAAAAGTATTGTTTGAAGAATTTCTAATGCCACAGGATGTTTATAAAAAAAAAAAAAACTCAAGATACAAAAGGGTATACACAACGTGATCTCCAGATTTCACATGATTATATCATACACTCACTGCCCTGATGAGTAACACGGGTGAAAAAAGCCCAAAAGGAAAGCAGCACACAAAGGCAACAGCATACTGAAAGAAAGTACATCATATCTAGGAGATTTTATCCCAGGAAATAAAGTTAGCATTATTATTATTATTATCAACATAATACAACAGAAAAATCCATCAATGGGACACCTTAGGAGCAACTCAAGGATGCTGGGATGATATCTGATAAAATTCAGAGCTCACCTCTTACAAACATCTAAGAAAATGCAGCACAGAAGGACTCTATAATGAGTCTTTCAAGTCATCAGCCAGCATCATTCTTTGGTGTAAAGGAAGAACTTCCCTAAGCAACAAAAGTAGGGTGAATGAGTACTGTTACCATGATTCTTAGCACTGTTCGGATGCTTTCTACAAGTTCATGAAGATAATAATAATAAGAGCTCTAAGGGATACAGAAATAGAATTATTATCTGGAACAATAATCACTAGGAATTTATTAAAATATTATATAGTATAGACCTTATCTGAAATGCTTAGGGCCAGAACTGTCCAGGAGCTCTGACTGTTTTAAAATATCTACTAATATCCAGTGACATGTCTTAGGATGGATCTAAGTCTATATAAGAATTTCTGATGTTTCAGATATACCTTGCTCACACAAACCCGAAGATAATTTTATACAGAATCTTTAAATAATTTTGTGCGTGAAACAAAGTTCCATGGTGTGCAAATGTCCCTTGCCGTGTCCTGCTGGCACTCAAAACGTTTCAGATTTTGGATTATCAGATTAGAGAGGCTCAACCTGTGTGGGAATTAATGACTATTCATATAGAAGTGACACCTTGACAGCAGGACTCCACTTTGGAGCACCATCTTGAGAAAGCATCCCCCCACCATGAGACTAAACTTAGACAAGAACAGTCCACTGCATCTCACTTGGCAGAACACAGAAACTCCCTAGCATGATTGCTCAAGCTTAAAACACACAGGCTACACCTGGATTAATGTGAAGACTGTAATGTGTCTGTTGTCAAGATTGTACTTGATATTAGTTTCCCATAGGTCTTAGGAGAGCTTGACCCTAATAGCCATGTATCCCTCCCGCACACCTAAGCTAGCAATCATGTATTCCCCCTCCCCTCCTTGTGGTTTCTGCCTTTATAAACCCTGTTGTTTTGGGCTTTGGGGTCTCTCCACCGCCAGGAACACCAAATTTTATCAACATGTGGTGGTGCTCCTCTGTTTGCACTCATTCAGGCACAACAATATTAAGGATAAGATAAAAGATAAAAGTCAGCGGATAAAGCTGCCGCCTGCTGTGCCGCCAACCCATATGGGATCTGGTTTGAGTCCCGGCTACTCTACTTTTGATCTAGCTCCCTGATAATGTGCCTGGGAAAGCAGTGGAAGATGGCTCAAGTCCTTGGGTCCCTGCACCCACATGGGAGACCTGGAAGAAACTCCTGGCTTCTGGCTTCTGATCAGCCCAGCTCCGGCCATTGCGACCATTTGGGAGAGTGAACCAGCAGATGGAAGACCTCTCTCTTTGCCTCTCTGTAACTGCCTTTAAAATAAAATAAATAAATCTTTAAAAAAAAGGAGTAAAAAAAAATAGAAGCAGTAAAACCCATAAACTATCCACAACCATCTATAACAAGAAATATCCACCAACAATGCCCCCACAACAGTCTACTAAGAGACACACAAACTTGAATACGTACTGGTGGTGAAGGGTGAATTAGAATGCTGTGAAGTGAAGCCACTTTTGCCAAATGAATTTAGAGATACCAGAGAATTCAATAAAAACAAACCCTGCGGGAGATTAATTTGGACTTTGATGGTGTCTCTAACATCTGTCTGGAATGACTGTTAAGACACACGCCTACATAACATTTGTGGCTAAGGCCCTTTGAAGAAAGTTTTATTTGGAGATTCATGAAAGTCATTCAGCATCTCCACCTGTTCTTTTAATTAGCATTAAATTACTTAAGAGGCTTTAAAATGGAAGGGTGTTTTCTTAGAAAGGTTTTCTTTGTCCCCTGAACATTTTTCTTTTCTTTTCTTTTCTTTTTTTTTTTTTTTTGCACATTGTTCCTTTTTATCTTTGCTCATTTCCCCTGGGAAAATACAAATCCTTGTAAAGCTCTGTGGTTATTTAAAAGAAGCACCCATTGGAATCTTTTTATTTACATATTAAATTATAGTATTATACTGATATAAAGACAGGTTGATTGGTTGCTATTGTGTGCTATTCTTGAATGGACAAATAAAAATGCATTTACTTATGATGTCCAACAAGTTTGGTGTAAGTATACATTGTAGAATGACTGAACTGCACTAATTAACACATGATTACCTCAAATACTTAATTTTTTTGTGATGAGAACACTCTCGTACCAATTTTCCATTATTCACTGTATTGTCATTAACTCGGGTCACCATCATATGTAGATCTCTTGATCTTCTTCCTCCTCCAAGATGAGCGATTTGAATCTCAGTGCCCGCCCTTTTTATTCGCTGCCTGACTTGAGGTCATTTACTTCATTGCAATGCATTCCAGCTCGTTTATTTTTGAAAGGGTGATGAGCACACACCCTCTCAAATATTTGTCAGGAGGATGTGGTCACACAGTTATGACCTAGCACAGTGCTTGGCACACGACACTCCTAATGAGAACAGTCGAGGACAAGTTATAAACTTTCTGACTGATTTCTTTCCCAAAACTCTCCACTTCTGCGACTGCTTAACCCATCTGATGGTGAGATGGAAGTGAGTCGCTCCCCTGTGTGTCTGCTGTGGGAGGCTGTGACTTCTGAGAGAGCGAGAGGCAATGTTTCATTCATCCACACATCCACACAGCTCCTAGTCCCTGCAAACGCCCACTGATATGCGAAACAAAAGAGGAAGAAGCTGCTACTGCTACTTATAGGCTGCGTGTTCTGTTGGTGCCCCAGCCATGAAAGCACATTTCACAATGTCTTAAATTTTAACCAATGGGAATATCTTCGGAGCGTGCTACACCAGTACGGAGAGGTGAACTGACAAGTACAAATCAGGCAAAATCAGTGAAGAGCCAAAAATAAACCACAAGTCAATGCACCCACATTGATTAAATTCTCACGATGCACTTAAGAGAATGGTGAGGTTCTGGCTCTTAATGCTATTGTCTAGCCATGGTTTAACAGTAAAGAAATGTTGATTATTGAAACAGGCATAGCCTCATGTATTCCAAAGTCAAGGAATACACACTTACGGTGCCCCTAATAGTAACAGATGCCCCGCCTTGCTCTACATTTGGTTTCACTGCCTACGGCCTGGGGGCCAGTGCTTTATCTATGTGCAGGGGGGTGGATTTATAGCTGCAGGAGAAGAAACTCATTATTATCTACTTATTTTTTCCTTATATTTACAAAGCAAATACAATTTTCCTGAATACCTAACTGGAAAACCTGTAGTTTTAACATTATCAGGTTAATGGTCTGGGTCTTGCATGAGAAGATACTAATTTTATAAAGGCCTCTCGGGATAGGTGTTTGGCAGTGGCAAACAAGATGCCTGGCATGCCTCCAGCCCACACTGGAGCACCCTGTTTGAGCCCCAGCTTCCCCACTTCCAATCTAGATTCCTGCTAATGGTACTCTAGGGAGCAGCAGGTGGTGGCTCAAATACTTGGGCCCCTGTCACCCACACGGGAGACCCAGACCAAGTTCTAGGCTCCTGGCTTTGACCTGGCTCGGCCCTGGCTACTGCAGGCATTTGGAGAATGAACCAGTGGGTGGAAGATCTCAATCTCTCTCTCTCTCTCTCTCTCTCTCTCTCTCTGCCTTTCAAATAAATTGAAAAGTAGAAAGAATAATTTTAAAGCACCTAATAAAGCTCTCAGTTAAATAAAATTAAATGCTTAACATAAGAAAGAGCCAGTCAATGTTCACAAAGAGGTAAGGTTTATGAAAAAAGTTGGCCTTAAAACCATACGCAAATAAAAGCAAAGAGAATGGTGCGGGGTAGGCATTTCAGTGCAGGAACCGTGAAAACAAAAAACGGGACACGCTCAGGTGCGTAGGCAGTGCAAATCCAGATTAGAAAGGACGGGGAGTAAACTGTGCCTAGATGAAATGGGCTCAGATGATAAAAGTCCCTGAATGCCAAAACGAGTAGCGTGGGTCTGGGCCTGTAAGAAGCTGCTCGGGGGAACTCCTGGGAAGGCGGAGCCCTCGCGCTGGTGAAGTGCTGGCCCGATGATGTGGGAAGCACTGTGCATGGGAGACTCCAATGCCCAAGAGGCAAGAGGCACGGAGATCAGCGTGGAGACGACTGCAGAGCTTTCTGCACACGAAATCATGATTACTCAACATAATCTTCAAAATCTTAATGCATAAGAATTATCAGTTATTTCTAAACTGCAAATGATGGAAGAAGACGGTAGGCAGTAGCTCCAGGCCAAGTCAGTTCAAGATCAGGTCCTCTTAGAACCTTATACTTAGCATCAAGGTATCATGGGTGTTGTTAAACGGATCCAGGTGAACGACACACTAGCTGCATGGCAGGCATTTGGAACCATGCTTACGATGCCCCTTGGGACACTCACGTGCCGTATGGGAGTGCCTGGGCTTGAGCAGACCTACTACTCTGCCTCCAATCCCAGCTCCTTGCTCACGCGCATCCTGGGAGACAGCAGTGATAGCTCCAGCACATGGGTCCCTGCCATTCATGTGGGAGATTCGGATCGAACTCCGGCTCCTGGCTTTAGCCTGGTCCAGCTCTGGCTGTTATGGGCATTTGGAGAATGAATCAGCAGATGAATGGCTTTTTTTTTTTTTTTTAAGATTTATTTTACTTGTTTGAAAGACAGAGTTACAGAGAGAGGTAGAGCCAGAGAGAAAGAGAGAGAGGTCTTCCATCCACTTGTTCACTCCCCAAATGGCCACAATGGCCAGAGTTGAGCAGAACCGGAGCCAAGAGCCAGGAGCCAGGAGCTTCTTCCAGGTCTCCCACACAGGTGCAGAGGCCCAAGGACTTGGGCCATCTTCTACTGCTTTCCCAGGCCATAGCAGAGAGCTGGATTGGAAGTGGAACCGCCAGGACTCGAACCAGAGCCTATATGGGATGCTGGCGCTTCAGGCTGAGGCTTTAACCTGCTGCACCACAGCGGTGGCCCCTGGCTTTTCTTTCTTTGTCTGTCTCTCAGCCTTTCAAGTAAGTAAAAATTCTAAATGACACAGTAGTTGGACTGTGGAAAATATGAAGCAGAAAGGAATTACCAATGGTTACAAGAGACAATGACCAGTACTGAAAGTGCTTCAGAGTGCATCCAACAGTGGGGATGGGGCAAGAACCCCATGGAATACTGATCAACTCGATGAAGACTTCCACATGTCCCATGGCTGGCTGGCTTGTACACAGCACTTACTATGTGCCAGGCACTTCGAGGAGTCAAGTACTGACATCCACTTCACAGAGGCACAATGGCAAAAGCCTGCCCTGCGTCATGTGGCTGGGAATGCTGGAGCCAGGATTGGGCCCCAGAGGTTCTAACTGTGGAACCTGAGCTCTCACCACTGCACTCTGTTGCTGTTCAACTAACTTGCTCTTGAAAGCAACCGATGAAGCAGGTAGGACGAATCTTATTTCAGCTACAAATACTTAGAGAATTCTTACCTGCCAGGCCCCTTCCCACGTACTGTGTTTCCAATGAGGGACGAGCCATCACCCCTCCTCTCAGGAACTCAGAATCGAGAGAACGAGACAGACGAGTCAACCCACAACTTACTGTGCAAAAATGGAAGCTCTAAGCTTAAATAAATAACGTATTCAAACACGCAGGTAACTAGGCCAGGACTTAACTGCTTCCATTACATCTCTAAGTCTAATGCTTATTCCAAATAATGTCATTATTTCTTTTTCTGGCCGACTGTAGGCAGCCCATAGACAAGTCATAGACAAGTCAAGGTCAGTCTTGGCTTGTGGAATTCCTGAGATGAAAAAGTCCCATACTCCCATGTTGAAGGAGAATGATCAAACAAGAACACTCTGCTAAAATTAACTATGTTGTGACTGTGTTGTAGAAAGCCCGATAAGTTGCTTGTGTATGTTGTTAACTTCTGAGTTGCCTTGAGCTGCAGCTGGTTATGCATAAGTATCTCTGAGACACTGGAATAAATGAGCCTTGATCAGACTTTTGTCTTGGCTCCATTCTCTGCACCCTTGTCCCTCTTTTCATTCCCACTCCCTCCTTCAGGTTCCGTTCAACAGGTGCGGCGGGCCCGCATCAGCCGACAAGACAAAAATGAAAGAACAAAACAACAGCAAAACCAAGATGACTTAGTCTAGCCAAATGTGCACCCCAAGAGCCTGACTCCAAATGAAGAAAACATCAAAATAAGAGGCAGTGACTCTCACACAAAGAGCACAGGCTCCCTGTGCCAATGTGCCAGATGCTGTTTGACGGTTGGAAAATGCATCATTTCAAACATGAGATGTCCTGTCGTCAGTAGATATCTTTCCTTAAAATGATTTCAGATGCTTTGGGGCACTCACTCACACTGGGCCGTTTCTCTCAAGCAAAACCAAGAGAAACCCTTGTGGCTTAAGAAGCTGACAACGGCCCAAATCAACTCTGTTCCACAGTGATTAAAACTATTTTTCATTTTTCTGTCTCTTGAATGCTCCATAAAGGAGGACAACAGATCCTACTCTGATATGAAAGAAAATGTCCCAGTCTGCAAGATTTGTTGTAGGGGCTGGTGTTGTGGCATGACAGGTTAAGCTGCTGCCTGCAATACTGGTATCCCATATGGGCATCAGTTTGTGTCCCAGCTGCTCCACTTCTGATTCTGTTCCCTGATAATGCACCTGGGAAAACAGCAGAGGATCGCCTGAGTGTTTGGGCCCCTGTACCCACGTGGGAGACCCAGAAGAGGCTCCTGTCTTCAGCCTGGCCTGGTCCTGGCCATTGCAGCCATTTGGGGGAGTGAATCAGCGATGGAAGATCTCTGTCTCTGCTTCTCCCTCTGTAACTCTGCCTTTTAAATAAATAAATAAATAAATAAATCTTAAAAAAGTAAGTTTTGGGGGTTGGTGCTGTGGTGTAGCAGGTAAAGCTTCCATATGGGCGCTGGCATCCCATATGGGCACCAGTTCGAGTTCTGGCTGCTCCACTTCTGATCCAGTTCTCTGTATAGCCTAGGAAAGCAATAGAAGATGGCCCAAGTCCTTGGGTCCCTGCACCCATGTGGGAGACCCAGAAGAAGCTCCTAGCTCCTGGCTTCAGATCAGCACAGCTATGGCCAGCGCAGCTATGGCCATTGCAGCCAATTGGGGAATGAAACAGTGGATGGAAGACCTCTCTCTCTCTCTCTCTCTCTCTCTCTCTCTCTCTGCCGTTCCTTCTGTGTAACTCTTTCATATAAATAAATAAATCTTTAAAAAAATAAGATGTGTTATAGCAAATGTGGACGGCCCCCTGCTGCTCTTCAGGATGAGCCACTGTTGCCTGCCGCATCATGCTAACTGCCGCTCCGGTGCAGGTGCAGCTGACAACATCAGCTGCAGCAATGCCCGGTGCTTAAACACGGCACCAAGGGCTGCGTCTGGAGCTGACCCTTTTAGTTCTCTGTTATTTCCCAAAAGGGTCCTGACAGGGATCAGTCATACATGAAGTGTGAACAGCCAGTCTTGCAGAAGGCTCATAAAGGCCTCCCTTGCCCTTATATAACCCACTCCCAGCTTAAGTGACTGAATGTAAGGGAGAGGTTTCGCCCCAGGAGCTACAGGATGATTAAAGAGATTTAGCAGGGGGCCAGCACTGAGGCGTGTAGAGTAAAGCCACCGCCTGCAGTGCCGGCATCCCATATGGGTGCTGGTGCAAGTCCTGGCTGCTCCACTTCCGATCCAGCTCTCTGCTATGGTCTGGGAAAGCAACAGAAGATGGCCCGAGTCCTTGGGCCACTGCACCCGCATGGGAGACCCGGAAGAAGCTCCTGACTCCTGGCTTTGGATCAGCGCAGCTCTGGCCATTGCGGCCATTTGGGGAGTGAACCAGTAGATGGAAGACCTCTCTCTCTCTCTCTCTCTCTGCCTCTCCTTCTCTCTCTAATTCTGACTTTCAAATAAATAAATCTTTTTTTTTTTTTTAAAGAGGTTTAGCAGGAAAAGCCCAAGACAACAGAAGGCCTGGGTCCCCAAGGGGGCAGGCCATGGCCTTAGGAGTTCAGGTGACAGACTGGTCCTAAGCAGGGGAAGATGGGTACAACCTCTGAAGAAAGGAGATAGGGTGGGTGTGAGTCCATTTGCTATTGTAAGGCAGAGTTGGGGTGGCTGAGGGAAGCCAAGAGACTGGACGTCCCAATAAAGTTAAAAAAGTAGAATACACAAAAGTGGGAAGGAAACACAGCCAGAAAATGGGCTTCATCTCAGGTTCATCTAAGGTGAAGTGGCAGCTGGACAAGCACTCGGATGGCGGGTTGGGAACAGCTACACCTTGGTGGCCATCAGCTCATCCCAAAGGCTCAATGGACGCTGAAGCCTGATTCAGGGTTGGGCACTATGGTGCCACGGCCGCCGGCTTTGAGTGATGATGGGGAGGAGAGGGAGGTTTGGAGGACACGGAGCCAGGTCCTGCGGGAGTGAGCGGAGGAGGGGCGGTGGAGGTGAGGAGTGCTGTAGGTGGTTTACCACGGTCAGCCTTTCAGCAGTGTGACTTCCGGTTCTCAGAGCACTTCCTCCAGCATCCTAGATGCTTCCACCATGCCTTTTTCTCTATACCACGTAAGCCATGTGCTGTATTACTCCCTTGTTTATTTCTAGTCTGCCTTCCCACTGGAATGCAAAGCTTGGCAAGGACAGAAACTTGCCTATTTTGCTCGTGGCCCTATCAGCAGCACCTAGACCACGGCTGCGCGTAGTAAAGTCTCAGTAAGTCACGCCTGCTGAATGCAGGAGTGAATGAATGATATGATAAGGGCCACTTAGGATACGGGTCACATGATGAGTGCTACAGCAGCGGGTGCTGGGGGGGGTTTCCTGAGGAGGAGCATATCTTGGGGAGCTCAGTCTAGAGGGGCAGAAAATGCCAGCCAAAGCCTCATCCTTGGCTGATCTGCCTTTTATCACTTTCCCCCCCAAATGACTACTACTTCTGATCCCCTAAGACTCAGCATGGGTGTCACCACCTCCAGAAAGCCCCTCCTGATGTCTCTCCTACCACCAAGGCAGCTACCCCTCTCGCTGCTCCCATGGTCCCCCCAGTGTTTTCCTCTTATTACACGTACCGCACTGCATGATCCTTGTTTACACGCTGTCCTCCCCATGGGGCTGGGCAGGGCCGCATATCTCGAAACACACTGCAGGCTCCCCACAAATGCTTTTCTGAACATACACATGGAGAGCGCTGGGCACGTGCACTGGAAGAGCCCATTTTTTTGTTTCTTTGAAGTGCACCCCCATCATACACAAATCTGCACTTCGGCCCCACTGAGCAAGTGGGCTCTCGTTGCTAGGGCAACCAGGTGGGAAAATAGCTCAGCCCCAAACCAAAAATATACCAGAGTGGTTCTGTTTAGGATAAAACAGGAAGTCTATTGGATTTATTTTCTTTTTTTTTTTTTAATTTATTTGACAGATAGAGTTAGACAGTGAGAGAGAGAGAGACAAAGAGAAAGGTCTTCCTTCTGTTGGTTCACCCCCCCCAAATGGCTGCTACGGCCAGCACTGCACCAATCCGAAACCAGGAGCCAGGTGCTTCTTCCTGGTCTCCTATGGGGTGCAGGGCCCAAGCACTTGGGCCATCCTCCACTGCCTCCTGGGCCATAGCAGAGCTGGACTGGAAGAGGAGCAACCGGGACTAGAACCCGGCACCCATATGGGATGCCGGCGCCGCAGGTGGAGGATTAACCTAGTGAGCCACGGCGCTGGCCCCTCTATTGGCTTGCATGTGTCCATTTCCCCATCCACCTGCCCACAGGTGCCCTCCAATATCTGGTGGACACTGAAGTCTACGGGCTGCCCTGCCCACCTATGATGCTGCCACGCAGCTGGGCATGTTGGAATCACCTAGGAGGCCCTTTAAAACGGTCTGATGCCAGGGCCCCGCCCCCACAGACTCTGATTTAACTAGCCTGGGGTGCAGCTGGATTTCTGCAGCTCTCCAGAGCATGCGCTGGTACAGCTAGGGTTCTGAACCTCTGGCCCTGGCTTGCCTGCCATCAACGCCTGGCCGTGGTGCTGTCCAAGGTAGCAGCTCCTCCAGAACTTCTTCACTCCAGTGTCTGCCTAAGCCAGCCACAGGCAGGGCAGTGCCCAGTGGAAGGGCACTGCACCTTAGGACAGCACAAAAAGCCAAATCACACAACGACCAGGACTGCAGGCAAGCACACCTTCACATTTAATCCCAAACCGTGCTATCCAAAGCCACCCAACGCTGTTAAAATCTGAGTTAATCAAAGTTGAACAAAATCACTTCAGAACAGGCTGGACAGCAACTGATGTCCACTCGAAGGCCTCGATGGTCTCTGTGCTCCAGTTATTCAACTCTTTTGAGGCAGTGCAGAGCAGTCTGAGCTAAGAAGTAAACAACGGGCATGGCTGTGTTCTAATAAAACTTTATTTACAGAGGCTGGCGCTGTGGCGCAGCAGGTTAAAAGCCCTGACTTGAAGTGTCAGCATCCCATATGGGCACCAGTTCTAGTCCTGGCTGCTCCATTTCCGATCCAGCCCTCTGCTATGGCCTGGGAAAGCAGCATTAGATGGCCCAAGTCCTTGGGCTCCTGTACCCACGTGGGAGACCCGGAAGAGGCTCCTGGCTCCTGGCTTCGGATTGGCGCAGCTCCAGCTGTTGCGGCCATCTGGGGAGTGAACCAGCGGATGGAAGACCTCTCTGTCTCTACCTCTCTCTGTAACTCTGTCTTTCAAATAAATAAAATAAATCTTAAAAAAAAAAAACTTTATTTACAAACTGGTTTGCTGACCCCCTCCCTGAGATCACTTATCCTTAGACCAAAAATTCCGTAACATAATTTCTACACAAAAGAGACCATGACTGCATTGGAAAGACAAGGTAAACTATGCAATTAGCAAGCAAACCAGGAGCTGGATGAAACCGAAGTGAGCTTAAGGCACAACAGCAGAGTCCTGTTCAGTCTGCCTGGATAAATAATACGTCGAGGGTGAATTTGAAATATTCATAGCCTAAAAGTGGGAATGGAGTCTCGTCCTTCTGTGATGTCTGTAGTCATGCCAAGACTCTAAGAAATAAACCATGTGACTTCTGAAGGCTTTTCCTTGCTCTTAGACGCTCGATAGGGGAACCATTATCATTCAGAACAATCCACTTTAATTTCCCATGTGATAAAATGAGTTAAAACCTGTGTCATCAATAAGAAGGAAGGAACAGTGTATAGGGGGTGGAGGAGTTATCCTGAGCCAGGCACTATGCTACGGGCTTGAAGATTATTGTCCAGTAGCTAACACAGCCACATTTCTGAATAGCTATGTTATGGCCCTGCGCGTGGTTTGATCTTAAAAGTCACAGTGTACCATCATTTGATCATAAGCATATCTTTTCCACACATCATTTAACGGAACATTTTTGCCTTTTTTTATATGCATCCATAGATGACCAAAATTTTGGCACAAAATGGCAACTTGCTCCTTCTCATATAAGTCAATTTTTATGCCACCTATCAGGTGAAATTACAATGGAGAGACACCCATCACAATTTCATAGAAAAGACACGCTGTTTCAAGCACAATTCTATTAGCCAGTAAAATTATAGGGAGATAAATATGGTTCTGTGAACACTGTTCCGTCAGTGACAAGACTGGAAAACTTTTCGAAATGCCATACTTTTGAAGTCTACAGCATGTGGGAACAGAATACCATAAAGGTTGAAAAACTGTCACCCATTAAAATTCATATTCCTGCTGCTGCATGGGATATATTTTAGTTACTAGTGTTTCTATATAAATACACTTTAAGTTTATGTAAAAACATGAGTTTAGAAATTCCAGGAGATATATTTCCATTAGAAACTCCAGGACATTACAGAATTCTTTTAATTTACAAACATTTCCAGTTCAGAAAAAAATTAATATTACTATTTGGATTGTTTTTCATGTTATCAACATTTCTTAATTAACACCTATTCATTGTGAATCAATAGAATGAAAATAATTTGAAAAGATTGTTTTATTAACCAGCACAGCCAATATATAACACTCATTTTAGCTATATACGGTTTTAATGTATGTTTTAAAACTTCCAATTATTGCTACTGAAAGTATTTCCTTGGCAGCCAAGTTGTCATAAATGTAAAAAACCAGGAAGACAACTACTTTGTTCATAAACGAAATGTCTGATGAACAGTAAGGCTACACTATTTTTGGAGACATTTATGTTACATTCAGTTGATGATCAGTCTAATTGCTTCAGAGTTAAATAACACCACTTCAACAGCGGGCGGATTTCCTCCCCTGCCATAGTTCAGCACAATTACTTCTAGAGCAATGTCTACACCTGTCAGAAAGTATAACACGACTTCCAGTGTTTTTTCAGACGGTTCATCTCACCTCCTTTGTCTTCAGCACAGCGTATGTATCAGGTCCTCAGAGCTGGCTGGTTCTGAAACAGGTCTGCATATCTCAGGGTTTTTCATATGTTAGGCGCAGCCTCTATACTGTTTAAAGAAGAAAAGCTCAATGGTAAGCTGTTACCTCTTCTACTCTACCTGCCAAAGTCTGCGAATTAGTCATCACTTACATTCTGCCTGACCTTTAAGGAAAACTCACATCTCCTTCCAAAAGGAAATCCGAGAGTACAACTTCTAGATTGCCTTGGGGAAGAAACAGACTTCCAGGCTCAATAGTGAGATATTTCCTTTTATATAAAATGCATAGGACAACATTATTTTCCATTTACTTTATTGAAAATACATGAGGCACTCACAGGTAGGAAGTAATTTTAAAGACAAATAATTTAGGATACAGGAAAAAGTGGGGAGTTTGTGAGAGGAACATTGTTATTTAGATCATCTGTCACGATTTGCTACAGACCAGTAAGCAGAAGTTAGAAAGTGGTCAGCAGGGCAGGAAGAGTCTGGAGACCCAATCTGCAGTTATTCTCTGGGACACTCATGGTCCTTTGGGCACCACACTGCCCCTCCAAGGGCATTACCCTTCAGGGACCACAGGCTGAGAACGCAAGGGCTCCCCCCAGCCCCCAGTTCTCGCCTTCCACAGAAAATCCCTTCTGCACTGTGCAATGCTATACAATGTGTGAGCCTCAGAGGTCTGCAGATGTCACCGTGTGTGGCTGTCACACTGCACCATGGGAGACAAGGTGGCGGAGCACGCGGGCTATCGCCAGCGAGTTCAGGTTCTGTCTCTACTGCTTACTGGGATGCACAGACCAGAGGATACGGTGGTACCTAGGTGAAAGGACTGCTGAGGAATGAGATACTATATGAAAAGCATCCAGCATGGAGGGCGTGGTGAACACTTCCCCAGGTCCCCGCCATCATGCACAACTACATAACTGTGGATGGACGGCGACAGATCGGTGAGGCTCACACACGGCAGCGTCTCCCAAAGTGGGCCCCAAGCCTAGTTTCAAAGCTTATGATTTATATCATGATCCAGGATACAAATACACACTTGGATAGTAATTATACAAACCGTGACCATCGTATGCACAGCTTACTGTACATGGTCTGGGCAGAGCACTTAACCAATACTCCCCACTGCCTCCTGGCCTCCGACTTGCCATACAGGCAGAGTGGACAGTGAGAGAGAGAGACAGAGAGAAAGGTCTTCCTTTGCCGTTGGTTCACCCTCCAATGGCCGCTGCGGCCAGCGCGCTGCGGCCGGCACACCGCGCTGATCCGATGGCAGGAGCCAAGTACTTATCCTGGTCTCCCATGGGGTGCAGGGCCCAAGTACTTGGGCCATCCTCCACTGCACTCCCTGGCCACAGCAGAGAGCTGGCCTGGAAGAGGGGCAACCGGGACAGAATCCGGCACCCCGACCGGGACTAGAACCTGGGGTGCCGGTGCCACAAGGCAGAGGATTAGCCTACTGAGCCACGGCGTCAGCCTGAGACAAAGGTTTTCTTAACACAGGTAACCTTCACCAAGAAGGATGCACACTGATCACGTCTACTCCACTGTATGTTCTGTTTGGGAAAAATCTCATTGATTTTATGACCCAAGACATGCAGTTTTAAAAATATTAAGGTTAAGCCTTACATGAAAAACAATTAAAAAGTTAAATAAACATATGGATCTCGTCTCAGAGGTTTGACCATGCTGTTGTTAACTGTAAATAAAAAGAAATAAAGATTATATGTAATATCCCCTAAATTTATTTACCTTGTGGAAGGGACATTAATTTGTGAAAAATATTAACACCTTCAGGGCTGAGAATTTTTTTTTAACCTATATTTTAGCTAGTATGCACACGTACACTTGACAAATTTCTGGGTTTTTTTTTTTTAGGTTAAAATTTTCTTTAATTTATTTCATTTCTATTTATTTAAAAGGCAGAAATAGACAGAGACAGGATCCTCCATCCATGGGTGGGTTTGCTCCTCAAATATGTGCAACAACCAGGGCTGTGCCAGGCTGAATCCAAGAGCCTAGAACTCAGTCTGGGTCTCCCACACAGGTGGCAGGGACCCAGGTACTTGAGCCGTCACGTTATCTCCCAGATGCATTAGCAGGAAGATGGAATCGGGGCAGTGACAGGCCTCGGACCCAGGCACTCTGATACGGAATGTGTGGGTAACAAGCAGCATCTTAACCACTGCACAAAATGCTGGCCCCACATTTTCCAAATTTCCAAATCCCTGACGGAGGGAGAGGCCCTTCCAGAGGCAGGGAGCTGTAGGGCCCTGAGCTGTGGCTTGGAAAGAGGCATCCTAGGAACCAGGGTAGGTGAGGGAGTCACACATCCAGGGACCAGCAGAGGCAGTGTCTTGGGGACAGGCTAATCAAAAGTGTGTCCCTCTCTAATCAGAAGTGTGGCAAAATAACCGCTTTAATCAAAATCAACTAGCTCAAAACTCTAACAACATGGTAGCTGCTACAGCAAATCCCATTTTAACAATTTGACTGAGACTAACAGTAAATTATATTGTAAGTGGGTTTAGTAAAACCTACAAGCTGGGCCGAGCCATGGGATCTGGATCTGAAGCCCAAGGGGGAAATGTGGGACTAGAAAGGCCTGACAGATGTGGAGGTATCAGCCGCAGCTGCTCCCTGAGCCAGGGGCGCTCATGTGTCAGACTTTTCACAGGGTCTCTGGGGTGGGGTGGGGAAACCAGCAGTGCATAATCCTCTACTTCCTTTCTCCAAATCCTTCTCCTTCTCTTGAAAAACTGAGAAGTGCAGATGAGCAGATAATGCCAAGTTCATGAACACAGACACACTGGGGCCAAGCATCTGAACAAGTCGGAGTGATGTTTATTTTTGTGGGTAGCAGACACGGAAATTTAAAAAGGACACTGGGTTTTACAGTAGAGGTAAACTTCAATACAAAGCACTTTTTTTTTTTTAGAGCAAAATGCAAGTGCTTTTTCCTAACAACAGGATTACTGATTCAAATCTTAATTCCTGTACTACCAAAGCCAATTTCCACTTTCTTTCAATTAAGGGCTAATTGTCGAGGGATATCTCCATAGTGGGTGCAGACAACTTAGAGCTGCAGGGCAATATGACAGCCATCAGCTACCATATATGTGGCTATTTAAATTAGCTAAAGTTAAATAAAATTTAAAATCCACTTCCTCAATGGCATCAGCCACATGTCAAGGGCTCAATGGTCATGTGTGGCTCGTGGCTATCATATTAGATGAGGGAACATTTCCACCACTGCAGAGTTCTACTGGATGGCACTTACCTAGAAAAGGCTATTCATAGAAGCTAGAAAGGAAACTGTTCATTTCTTCCTTGGCAAAAGAGCTCCAAGCCCTACCTACCCGAGATGGCTGACTTGAAATCATGAGTTGAATCTGACAGTTACTGCCAAAGAGGCCGTTGTTATCTCGAAGTATCATTTCAACTGGCCTGTCTAAAATCTCTTCCCATTAAGACTTTCCACACCACAAGTTATCTTTCAAAACGCAAACATACCAGGAAATGATAATTGGTGAGAATGATAACTTCTTAAAGTTCCAATAACTTATGAGCTAGTTTGAAAGCGCTTAGATCAACCCAGGAAAAACTATGAAGTCATAAGGCACCATCAGTTCCAGAAATAAAAGTTTATGGTAACGTAAGTAGGGACACTTCTGTTTTATCCTTCAGGTAGGGAAAATATTTAGGACACATCTAGGTCTGGTGTCTTTTCATGAACTTTCACGAATTGAGACGCAGATTCCAGGGCACCTGGAGTCATGTTTTGGGAACCCTGGCACCTATCTCCTTCAGTCCCACAAGGATATAATCACAGCTGATTCTGAGTGCTGTGGGTTCTTCTCAGGAAGGGGAAGGGGAATCAGCAATACATTATCTTGTCAGTGTTTATCTTGCTTAATTGGTTACTGGGCTGATCTCAAATGGCCAGATTAGTGAAACCAAACAGCTTAGACTAAGAGGGGCCAGCTAGCCTTTCCTCTCTGTGACGCAGGCTGCTAATGTGACACTGAACAGCAGAGGGGTAGGTCACAGGAATCATGCAGGGGTTCCGACCAGGGTGTAAAGCAAAACGCTTGAGTAAGCACAAAAAACCTTGCGAGGTCGTTGCATACATTCATACAAAAAAACCAACAACAACAACAAACAACCTCCATAAAGCAAACTGTCTCTCCCACAAAGTAACTTATAAAAGACATTTGATGAGAAAAACATGAATTAAGCATTTACTATAGACATTTTAATGCCAATTTAAATAATCCAAGCAGGGGCCAGTGCTGTGGCACAGTGGGTTAAAGCCCCGGCCTGAAGCGCCGGCATCCCATATGAGCACTGGTTCTAGTCCCCAGTTCTAGTCCTGGCTGCTCCACTTCCAATCCAGCTCTCTGCTATGGCCTAGGAAAGCAGTAGAAGACGGCCCAACTCCTTGGGCCCTGTACCCACGTGGGAGACCCGGAAAAAACTCCTGGCTCCGGCTTCAGATCAGCACAGTTCCGGCCGTTGTGGCCATCTGGGGAGTGAACCAGAGGATGGAAGACCTCTCTCTCTGTCTCTACCTCTCTCTGTAACTGTCTTTCAAATAAATAAAATAAATCTTTAAAAAAAAAATCCAAACGGACTGCATTTAACTAATGGCAGATGATAACAAACATATATTTTTCAAATACTTTTTATGTTCAGTGTTGTAGTATCTACCAATCAGTCATGTTTGTTAGCAAAACTATCCTTTTATTTACCGCCTCCAGTTTGTGAGCTTCCAAGTTGGGGTAACTACAAAACATTTATTTTTAAAAATGTATAAAGGACACCATTAAAATCCCTGTTTTAGGCTTGGAAAAATAAAAAGTTCAAGTTCATTAAGAAATGATAGCTGAGGCTGGTGCTGTGGCATAGCGGGTTAAGCCACTGCCTGCAGCACCAGCATCCCATGTAACTGCCGGTTTGAGTCCCAGCTGCTCCACTTCCCATCCAGCTCCCTGCTAATGTGCCTGGGAAAGCAGCAGAAGATGGCCCAAGTGCTTGGCCCCCTGTCACCCACCTGGGAGACCTAGAAGAAGCTCCTGGCTTCTGGCTTTAGCCTGGCACAGCCCCAGCCATTGCGACCATTTGGAGAGTGAACACACGGATGGAAAATCTCTCTTTTTCTGTCTCTCCTTCTCTCTTTAACTCTGCTTTTTCAAATAAATAATAAAATAAATCTTTAAAGAGAGAGAGAGAGATGACAGCTATCCCTAATCCTGGAAGCAGTGTCTCTAGGACATCTAAGAAAGTTTGAGATTTAACGCATAGAACCGAGACTAAAATTACTTGATCTGCAAACATCACGCACATGAGCCTAAACAATTTTTCCTCAGATAGAAAACTTTAAGTAGGTCAAGTTATTAGCTGCTACCATGGAGTTTGTGCATGCACATTTTTCTAGCCTTTGAGGAACTGTAGCCTGGAATGGAGTTACAGCCCTGCATTATTAAATCTTTGATTCCAGGGGAGAAATGAAATAGAAACTACTCTTGCTGTTTAGGCTGTTATTGTAACAGATCCAAGAACTGTTGTGCTGTTTTGCTTTTTAACCCATCACTATGGCATGTGGTTCTCCAACATGCAGGAAGCAGCAATGGGCTCGATGAGGGTGGGGCAGGAGCTGTCAGGCCACCTGGGCTATGTTTGCACCTTCCTAGAGTCCCAGGTTGGCCGTGAAAGGCGGTCTGGCCAGAAGAAACCTGATCAAGAAGGTCCGAGGAGTGTTTAAGATAAGAAAGGGCTGCAGAGGCAGGCGTGGACGGGGGACAGGCATGAGCAGCGGGAAAAGAAAGATGCATTGAAAAATGGGAAAACCGTCTCCTTCGCCAAGAGATTCAATTAAAGGAGGGGAAAACCACTAAACAAGGGCTCTCTATATAACCCAAGGCGAAGCAATTTTTAAAAATTATTGCGATGGATGACTGTGGAGCCCCGGGAACCCACCCACCGGCGCCTCTCCGGAGAACCCGAAAATCCCATTCTTCCCAAGGTGCACGAGGGGGAAGCAAAGCCGGACCGTGCGTTCAGAGCGGAGGGCGGTGCACCGGCAGAGCAACTTAGAGCCACCTTCCCCGAGCCCCTGCCTCCCCAGCCCGCCCGACTTGGCTAACGGCAAAGTGACCGGAGAGCCACACGGAGCCCGGGGGGGTCACACTTGGCGCCGCTTCTCGCCCCAGTCCACCCGATAACAAAAGGCTGGGGCGGCGCGTGGGGACACCTGTCCAGGGGCAGGGGCGGGGGCGGGAGCCGGGGCCGCGGCCGGCAGGCGGCATTGCGGCTGCGGGGACCCGGGCGCGCGGGCAGGGGCCGGCACCGGCTCCGGGACTCGCTCCGGAGCACGCGCCCGCGGGGAGCTCAAGCCGGCGGCTCCGCGCCCGGGACGTTCCGGGGAAGGAGCCGAACCGAGCCCCGCAGCCGGGCGGACCCCGCCGCCCGAGCCCCGCTGCAGCGCCCCGGGTCTCCGCCGCCAGGTTGGGCGCGGAGCCGGGCCGGACGCCCCCTGGCTGCCGGCGGGCCCAGGCGGAGGGGAGGCACCTCGGGCGCCGCGCCTACCTGCTCCTGTGCGGCGGGGCCGCGGTCGCCTCGCGGGGCCGTGACCTGCGGCGGCGGCGGCGGCGGCGGCGGCGGCAGTCGCGGCGGGGAGGGCGCTTCCTTCAGGAAGGGGTGGGATCTGCGCGCCCGCCCGGCCCCCGCCGCCGCGCGCACGGCCCGCCCCCGACTTATTCTGGGGTCCCCGCCGCGAGGCCTCTCCGGGAGCGCTCCCGGGTCCCCGACTTACGCCACACGCCCCGCCCCACCCCACCCCCCGGGGCCCCGCGTAGTCACCCGGGGCTGGAGGCGGGTGTGGACGGTCGAGCCGCTTCCTCCCCGAGCCTTTGCGGACGCGTTTGCCAGGCGCTCCTCGGCCAACAAAAGGAAGCGCGGAACGTGGGCTCCTCCGCCGCGCGGCTATTTATGCCTGACCTGTGGTAACCTTCCGGCGGGCTGCCCTCGGGCCGCACACCTAGGGCGCCCGCGCCCGGCTGCGGACGCTCCGTTCCATGCCCGCCGGGGGAAGGCAGCGCTCGCCGCGCGCCGCTCTCGCGGGCTCCTCTCCTCGTTTGAGCAAACACAGGCCAACTTCCGACCCTGGCAATGAACAACACGCTCCAAGGCCGCCCGCGCAGCGCCCGCGTCGCGCCATTAAACGGGATTCATCAGCACTTCCCCCGCTGCCAGCACCCCAAACCCCGGCCTCCGGTGACATCACGTCCAGGGCCTCTCGCAGCAGCGAGGGTCAGTGCCTTGTGGGTCACACGCCCATGGTTAACTTGGACCTCGCTCCGTAGATGCTCGGTGGCCGGACCTGCCTCACCGGAATGACCTCCTTTTTTTGGGGGGGGGGGCTTTCTCTACCACACCTGCCTCCAAATTTAAACTAACAATCTTCTCCACTCAACCCATTCAACCCATTCTGATTTTCCAATTCAGCGTTTGCTTACAGAGGCCCCCCCTCCCCTTGCCCCAGTCTTGTAATTTGTGTATGTGTGGCGCACATGGATTTCTTTCTCACTGTTTTCTGGTGACTATTACTCACCTTGACGCTCGGGATCTGGCCTTCTCGAATTTCTCTGACCTTGGTGAATGGGACTGTAATCCATCCAATGAAAAGGGCAAAACCAAAAATTTAACCCTACTCTAGGATCCCTCGAAAGTATACACTCACTCTTTTAAAACTTCTAGATCCATCCAAGGAATTAGTGGTCCCTCTGAACTTGGCAACTTGAGGCCAGCCCAAAAGGCTTCCAAAAGATACAAGTGCCTGGGTGCCACCTTAGTGTCTGAGCCAGATTTGGAAGGGCTAGGGGAGTCAGGACATGGGGATTTTGACAAAGAAGCCTGGTGATTCTGACCTACTCGGGACTGAGTCACTGCCTTTCCTTGGAAATCAGGTTCCCCAATTTGTTCTCTGTGGAAGGATTGAGAATGCCTTCTACTTTGTTTAATTCATTTGAAAATCTTCATTTTTGCTTACAGCCGGGCCCACTTTTGCTTAAGAAACCAACTTGAGCTTGTGAGGCTAGCAGGCTCCGTGCCGAGCCATTCGACAGCAGCACTAAATCATTGCCACCTGCATCTCCAAACTGTTCCATGACATAAATCCAAAGAGCGACATGAATTGCATTCCTGACAGTGATATTGACAACTGAAATAGTATGTTAAAATGCTGGCCAGGAAGGAGAGTCCCCTAATGTCATAAGAGTTCTAGTGAAGCTTCCAGGGAACCAAGGACAGAAGCTTCTCTGTGTCTACCTTTCTTTTATTAGTACTGGTATCTCATCCATGAACATCTGTTGTCCATCATGTACTCATTATGACCTTAGGTATTTCAAATCATATATGGGTGTAAGATTAAAATACTACTCCAGAATTGATGGTAAAAACATGCATATAACATTTCATCCAGTACCTTTAAACTGTCTGTTGACTGTTCCCGAAAGCTTCAGGCTATGAGAAAGAGCCCAACACAGAGTAGAGACAGAACATGCAAGGAGTAAGGCTTAAGGCCTGGACAGAGTCCAGCCCTGAGCATTGCTCAGGGAGGTCATCATGCTACCGGACCACAGTGAGGCCTTATGATTGTGACACCACGTTGCACTCCAAGACTGCTGACATAACTCTGGTGAACAGCACAAGCATCCGCCCATCTGAGTGGGGGATGGGTGGGTGGGTGGTTTTTCTGATCTGAAACCACTAAAAAACATCTAGAATTCCAGAGAAAGCCAATATTCTAGCCCATTTCCTTTCTCTTAGGCAATTTGTTGTTTGTGCCTCAAATCGCTTCCCTTATTCATTTGGAGAAAACAAACTTGAGAAGTCCAATCAGTAAGTAACATTTCCAGGGATTCTGGAAATCCTTGTTGCTGGTCAAATTGTAATAAATGCCCTTATAATAAACATCGCTGTATAACAAAGTTACTGCCAACGCTTATCCAACAACCAGTCACTTAAGGAGTCTCTGATAAACAACAGACCCATAAAAAGCTCATTGAAATGGCATTTGATCTTTTCCCAAATCTTCCTGTTAAAGAAAACTCTGTAGGGCAATGGAAAGCCAATGCGAATACGTTTGGTAACAGGGTGTTCAATGGAGCTATTATTTTGCCACCAGATGAGAGCTGTCACACACTCTACACTCCAATATAGGATTTGCGAAGGAGTGTTCCCTTCACCTCTTATTTACCTTAAGGTTTAAAATGATGAAAGTTGAGATTTTTGTGCATTAGCGAAGGTGTTCTGTAGAGGCCACAGGTGTGCTAAGAGGACTCTCCTTGAAGAGAGCCAAGGGAGCTTTTCTCTCACTGTAGGTCTGGTGAGAGGAACTTCAGTCAGATCTCTGGGAGAGTTGGGTGTTTGTCTCCTGCAGTATGGGGGACACCATATACTGGTGTCTGGCTTATAGCTGAGAAACCTAAAGAGCCAGGGCTGGCAGGTTAAGCCACCTGCAGCACCAGCATCCCATGTGAGTGCCTGTACCAGTCCCAGATGTTCTGCTTACAACCCAGCTCCCTCCTAATGTGCCTACAAAGGCAGTGGAAGATGCTTCAAGTCCTTGGGCCCTTGCACCCATGTGGGAGATCTGGATGGAATTCCAGGCTACTGGCCCAGCTCTGGTTGTTAAGGTCATTTGAATAGTGAACCAGCAAATGGAAGATCTCTCTCTCTGTCTCCCTCTCTCTCTGTAACTCTTTAAATCTTAAGAAAAGAAACTAAGGGGCCGGCACTATGGCGTAACAGGTAAAGCTGCTGTTTGCAGTGCCAGCATCCCATATGGGTGCCAGTTCAAGTCCTGGCTGCTCCACTTCCAGTCCAGCTCTCTGCTATGGCCTGGGAAAGCAGTAGAAGATGGCCCAAGTCCTGGGGCCCCTGCACTCCTGTGGGAAGGCCCGGAGGAAGCTCCTGGCTCCTGGCTTCCGATCGGCTCAGCTCCTGCTGTTGCAGCCAGTTGGATGGAGGACCTTTTTTTCTCTTTGCCTCTCTCTGTGTAGCTCTTTTAAAAAAATAAAATAAAAGAAGCCTAAAGGACAAGACTTGGCCAAAGTGACCTGAATGTGGTGTAGGGGCTGTCACAGGGGAGGCCATTTACTCTGACAGAACACAGGTCTAAGACAGTGGCACAACGTGGGACTGACTTTGCTCCTGCTCAAAAGGACCTCTTGGAAAGGCAAGGAGACCCCTACAGAAGAAGGCGAGAGGTTTGCCTCAGATGCTCAGGGCCTGGGGGCAGAATCGAAAGCAACACTGAGAGGCAGCACGAGTTTGCCTGTGCCAGGAGAGTGAACGTGGTGAGAGCTTCCCCAGCAGGATGGTGGTGGTACACGTGGTGTTGACCAGCCCGTACAAGCCCCCACGAGAGAAAGTGTCAGCTGGGACCAGGTGTCATTGGGGCGGTGCGATCACTCATCCACAGGGCAGGAAAACAACTAGCCCCACAGAGCAGGTCTGCCCAGGCGTGATGGAAGAGAATTCTGCTGTTTTTCTGATTATACCAATGGATCCCACACATTCAAACAGTGCATTCCATGCTGTACTTAAAACCTCTCAGGACTTCTCATTCTTACCTGAATCACAAGAAATCAAGAAATCCCCTTCTTGCCGGCTGGCCTGGCATTGTGGTGAAGCCAGCTAAACCATCACCTACAACATCGGCAGCCCAAATGAATACCGATTCAAGTCCCAGCTGCTCCACTTCCAATCCAGCTCCCTGCTAAAGTGCCTGGGAAAGCAGCAGAAGGTGGCCCAAGAACCAGGATCCCTGCCTCCTAGGTGGGAGACCTGGATGAAGCTGCTGGCTTTTGTGGCTATTTGAGAAATGAATCAGCCAATGTAAGATAGAACTCTCTCTCTCTCTCTCTCTCTCTCTCTCTCTCTTTCTCTCTTTCTTTCTCTCTCTCCTTCTCCCTCTGTAACTCTGCTTTTCAAATAAATAAATAAATCATTTTTAAAGAAATCCCCTTAGTGTGTAGTATATAAATCATAACTTAAGCTTTCCAACAACAAAGTTAGAAGTAAAGGATGTGGATTAAAAGACCTGAGCATCTCAATGCTGGCTAAGCTTCTGTGGAGTAGCTGTCTGCCACAGTTTCCTCGTCTCTCAAAGGCTCAGACTGGACTCACTAAGGTCTCTTTCAGTCAGAAAATTGTTTCCAAAAGGCAACAACCACGTACAGCACCCCAGAGATCAAGGCCAAGTCTCTCCACTCTGCTGCACCAGGCAAGCAGCCCTCAGACCAGCCTGCCTGGTGTGAGTGTGATAAGGCAGGATTTCTAGGATAAAGCACTGACATACAGTGGTACCTTCCTTTGGCGGCCAGCACATGGCTGACGCTGATAGGATTACCTTGGTGACTGTTTCCATGTTATGCGCTTAGCATTTGTGACCTGGGAATCCCCAAGCATTTTTCCTGAATCCTCTTGGGTGCTGGGTCTGATCGGCCTCACCCACTCCTCCGGTGGGTATTCAGAGCCTCAGAGCATGCCGATCCGTGTTCCCAGAGAGAACCCTGCCAGAGACCAGACCCCACGTTCTGAAATTCACTGCGGTTCCATTTCCCTGTGATACCTACGAGGTTATTGTTTGCTATAAGAGAATAAGCCAAAGGAGTGTGAACAGTTTTGATTTCAATCAATCCCCTCTTTGGACCTTTTGCCAACCTGCATTAAGTTTATGGAGGCATTCATTATTTATTTGATTTAAAAAAAAAAAAAACTTCTAAATCAGAGAGCTAAAGATGAATCACTGTTTTTTTTGGCATTTCGGTGATTCTGTTCAGACTTTTAAAGTTCTAACCAAGGGCTGTTCCAGCCCTCAAGTTTCACTGCCTCACTCTGCCTCTGCTGCCCAGTCTTGACCCTGACCCCTCACCCTGCTCCAGCTCCAACAGAGCACAGGGGAAGGCCTCTGGGAGCCAAAGGGTATACAAGCAGTGGCTGATGGGCTGGTGCCCTTTCTGCACTGGTTGCTAACTATTTTAAATGTCACTTCTGGGCAAAGGTGCTATGAAGAGATTCTCATCTTTTCCCACCAGAGTGTGATTCATCTGTCCTCTCTCTCTTGCCCTGTCCCGTAGGCGATGAAGCCCTCCTCTGTTCCTAAACCTCCATCTTCCAGTAGTTGCTCTTTGTCTGCCCCTCTCCACCATCTCTCTGGTACGTAATCCCTCCCTGCATCCCAAATGGGTCTTCCCCTCAGCCTGTAGACTGCCTCCCCCCTAAGCACACCCTCTGTCCATCTTGCTTTCTCAGTCAAGCTCCTGTTTCATCTCTGCCCTGCCCTGCCCTCCCCTCCTCTCCCCTCCCCTTCTTCCTTTCCCTCCAAAGAGCCATTTCTGCCAAGCCTGGTTTACCTGCTGTCCTACCCCCACCCCCCCAATCTGTGCTTTACTCCCACTCCCCAGCGATTTGGATTCTTCACCTCCTCCGTTGACACTGCTCCGTGTGGATCCGCCATGAATGACCTTGCAGGCACCAGGTTCCACCGACAGGGGGCAGATCTTGCTGCTCCACCTCACTGGCCTTGAACCTCACCGTCCTTCGGTTCCTGAAATGATAGCACGTCCCGCTGCATCTGCTTCTTCGCGCGGGCTCTTTCTCCCATGTTGCTTCTCGGGACGTCTTGTAAGTGGATGTGGTCCTCACCACACTGGTCTCTTTCTCTGGGGAGTGTAACTTCTTTCGAGCTGAGTCCTCGAGTCTCTCATCTGTTCTAGGTCTTTGTCTAATGAGCCAGCCACCGCCTCAATCCAAAGCCAAACTCTGGGAGCATCTCCTGTTCATGGACCCATGGACGGGGCTGGAGTCTTGGAGTCAGCCGCAGCTCTGTTTCTCTTCCAGGGGTCCCATCTTCAGTCAGTGAGTAATTAAAGCCCTATTCTTTTCTTTCCTTATTC
Organism: Oryctolagus cuniculus; assembly: GCF_964237555.1. Lineage (NCBI taxonomy): Eukaryota > Metazoa > Chordata > Mammalia > Lagomorpha > Leporidae > Oryctolagus > Oryctolagus cuniculus. The sequence continues at coordinate 83,286,114 of NC_091439.1, read as the reverse complement.
GAGAGATGGAGCGGGAACAAAAGAGAGAGTTTTAATCTACTGTTTCATTCCCAAGTGTCCCCAGTATCCAAGGCTAGGCCAAGGCCAAAGCCCAGAGCTGGAAACTTAGTCCAGGTCCCTCATATGGAGGGCAGGCAGCCAGTCAATGGAGCCATCATCGCCTCTGCTCCCCAGGGGCTGCATTAGCAGGAAGCTGGAGTCAGGAGCTAGAGCCAGGGTACTCTGATACGGATGCTGATGGGCTAAACACTAGCCCGGAAGTCCTTTTTCCTAAGGCTGTTTCTGCAGTGTCTTGGGAAGCTGTCTGCTTTTCATTTCTGCTGGTTTAGGCTGAGTCCTGTTCACCCTCAGCATCCCCGACTCCCTTACTTCCTTCTCCAGGCCTCCACTCCTCCCACTTCCATATCTATTTCTTACTGTCCCCCACTCTCTTTTCGAAATGATTATATTTTAATTTCCTTATTTTACTTTTTTGATTCCATGCTTAATTGAAAAGTGAAAAAAAATCTAAATTTTTGTAATAAAAAATGATACTCTTCCATTGTCTCCTACCCCTTCCTTTCTACCACCAGTGTTATATATGTAAACTGATTTGTAACATTTGGAAATGTTTTCATGTTCCTGCAAACATGTATTCACATTTTCAAATGTGAAAAGGTGGTGTGTACATGTACATATAGTACATGTACATACAGTACATGTGTGCTATACATAATATCAGCATAGAACAAACTCTGTTAGCAAGACAGGTATTTCATGCACATCCTTCCAACAACAGATCAGAGCTGACTCATGTTTAAAGAAAGAATTCGCAGTCTTATTGAGATATAGTTCACATTCTATACAGTACATCCATTTCAAAGTATAATTCAATGATTTCTAATATATTCCTACATTGTAAAACCATCATCATAAATAATTTTAGAATATTGTCATCACCGCAAAGAGAAATCACATACCCATTATCAGTCATTTTCTATTTCTGTGCAAAGTCACCATCCATGGGTTTCCCATTCTGTATATTTTGTATAAATGGAATCTTATAATATGTGGTCTTTTGTGATTGGGTTCTTTATTCATCCATGTTGTAGTGGGTCTCAGTACTTAATTCCTTATTTTTTCTTTTTGACCAAATATTCATCTAATGAATAAGGAAACCACATTTTGTTTATTTGTTCATCTGTTTCTGGTTTTTATGATGAACATTCAAGTTCATGGGTTTTTAGATTTTTTTTTTCAATTTATTTGAAAGGCAGAGAGACAGAGATCTTCCATCCACTAGTTCACTTTCCAAATGCCCACAACAGCTCAAGCTGCACCAGATCAAAGCTGGGAGCTGGATCTCAATCTGGGTTTACTCTGTGGGTTGTGAGTACTTGAGCCATCATCTGCTGCCTCCCAGAGAGAACACTGGCAGGAAGCTGGATCAGAAGCAAAGGAACCAGGACTTAAACCCAGGCACTCTGATAAGGGATGTGGGTGGCCCAGACATCTTAAATGCTGCACCAAATGCCCAGCCCCCACGTTCATGTTTTTGTTTGGATATAGTTTTTTTTTTTTTTAAACAGGCAGAGTGGACAGTGAGAGAGAGACAGAGAGAAAGGTCTTCCTTTGCCATTGGTTCACCTTCCAATGGCCTCCACGGCTGGCGTGCTGAGGCCGGCACACCGCGCTGATCCGAAGGCAGGAGCCAGGTGCTTCTCCTGGTCTCCCATGGAGTGCAGGGCCCAAGCACTTGGGCCATCCTCCACTGCCTTCCCGGGCCACAGCAGAGAGCTGGCCTGGAAGAGGGGCAACTGGGACAGAATCCGGTGCCCAGACCAGGACTAGAACCCAGTGTGCCAGCGCCGCTAGGAGGAGGATATAGTTTTTATTTCTCTTGGTATATATGCAGTGCTGGAATTGTTGGGCCATATGATGACTCCATGATTAATTGTCAAGAACTCCTAGATTGTTTTCAAAGTTCAGTATCATTTTGCATTCCTTCCAGTAGTGTATAAGGGTTCCAATTCCTCCCCAGCCTTCCCATTGCTTGTTATTATATTTAAAAACATATTTATTGGTGCTGGCACTATGGCATGGAAAATAAAGGTGTTGCCTGTGACACCGTCAGCCCATATGGATGCTGGTTCAAGTCCTGTCTGCTCCACTTCTTATCCAGTTCCCTGCTAATGCAACTGGGAAAGCAGTGGAAGGTGGTACAGGTGCCTGGACCCCTGAACCCACATGGGAGACCTGGAAGAAGCTCCTGGCTCCTGGCTTCAGTCTAGACCAGCCCTGGCTGTTGTGGCCATTTGGAGAGTGAACCAGTGGATGGAAGATCTTTCTCTGTCTTTCTCTTCCTCTCTCTTTGTCACTCTTTCAAATAAATAATCTTTTTAAAAATTATTTATTTGAGGGGCCGGCACTGTGGTGTAGTAGGTAAAGCTGCCACCTGCAGTGCCAGCATCCCATATGGGTGCCGGTTCAAGACCCAGCTGCTCCACTTCCTATCCAGCTCTCTGCTATGGCCTGGGAAAGCAGTGGAAGATGGCCCAAGTCCCTGGGCCCCTGCACCCATGTGGGAGACCCGGAAGAAGCTCCTGTCTCCTAGCTTCAGATTGGCACAGCTCCAGCCGTTGCAGCCATCTGGGGAGTGAACCAGTGGATGGAAGACCTTTCTCTGTCTCTCCTCTCTCTGTGTAACTCTGACTTTCAAATAAATAAATAAATCTTTAAAAAATATTTATTTGAAAAGCAGAGTGACAGAGAGAAAGAGAGAGAGAGAGAACCTCCATCCACTGGTTCACTCCCCAAATGGTCACAACAGCCAGAACTGGGTTAGGCCAAAGACAGGAGCCAGGAACTCCATCTTTGTCTCCCGTGTGAGTGGCAGTGGCCTAGGTACTTTGTCCATCTTCTGCTGCTTTCCCAGGTGCATTAGCAGGAAGTTAGATCAGAAGCAGAGCATCTAGGACTCAAACCAGCACTTGCACATGGGATGCTGGTGTCAAAAGCGCTGGCTTAACCCATGGTGCCACAACACCAGCACTCTCCAATGCTTGGAATTGTCCATTCGGGAAAAAAACTCCTTTAGAATTAGAACTCTACTAATGAGTGAAGTAAAGTGTTATTGTGTTTTTGACTTCTGTTTCTCTGAGGGCTATGATGCTCAATAACTTGTCATGTGCTTATTGGGCATTTGTATATCTTCTTCAAAGAAATACATATTTGGATACTTTGCCTGTGTTTCCTCCTGGTCTCCCATGCGGGTGCAGGGCCCAAGCACTTGGGCCATCCTCCACTGCACTCCCGGGCCACAGCAGAGAGCTGGACTGGAAGAGGAACAACCGGGACAGAATTCAGTGCTCCGACCGGGACTAGAACCCGGTGTGCCAGTGCCGCAGGCAGAGGATTAGCCTATTGAGCCGCAGCTCCGGCCCTTTGCCTGTGTTTTAATTGGGTTATCCTGTAACTACTGTGTTGTTGGGGGCCTTTATACATTCCAGCCACAAGTTTCTTAGCAGATGGGTGATTTTACAAACATTTTTCTCCCATTTTATTGGTTATCGTTTTGTTTTTATGGTGGTACACTTCAAAGCACAAAGTTTTAAATTTTGATAAAGTCTCACATTATCTGTTTTTTTCTTCTATTGATTATGCATCTGGTGTCAAACATAGGGAGACTTTGCCAAGATCAAGGTCACCAGATTTACTCTTATATTTTTTCTAACAGTTTTATAGTTTCAGCTCTTATATTTAGATCTTTGATCCATTTTGAATGACTTTAGGATATGAAGAAAGGTCCAGCACCCCTCTTTTGCATGTACCTCTCTAGTTGGCTCAGCACCATTTGCTGAAAAGACTCTTCTTCCTCCTTTTCAACTATCTTGGCACCACTGTTGAAAATCAATGAACTGTAAATGTGAGCGTTTATTTCTGGACTCTCAGTTCTTTTCCATTGATCTCTATGTCTACCTTTGCCAGGACCACACTATCTTGATTACTGTAGTGAGTTTTGGAATCAGTATATGGGACTCCTCTGTCACGGTTTGAATGGGACCCCCAAAGAGCATGTATTGGAAATCTTAGTCCTCAATGCAACAGTTTTAAGAAGGTGGAGCCTCATGGGAGGTGATTAAGCCATGGGTCAATACTGCTATTGGGGAGTGGGTTCCTTATGAAAGGACGAGTCTGGGCCTCTCCTGCTTGTTTACTCCTGCGTGCACGCACATTCTCTCTTCCTGTCCATCATGGGACGATGCAGCAAGAAGGCACTCACCTCACCAGGCGTTGGTCCTTCAGTCTTGGATTTTGCAGACTCCAGCACCTGGAGCCAGTAAACACCTCTTCATCCTACACTACCCAGTCTGTGCTACTCTATTAAAGCAGCACATGCCAGACTAAGATACCTGCCAACTTGGTTCTTCTTTTTCGATTTTGTTCTGGTTATACCATCTGTATATGAACTTTTGGGTCAATTTGCCAAATTCTTCAAAAGTCAGCTGCTGTTTTGATAGGAATCAAATTGAATGAGTAGACCATTTGAGAGAATATTGCCACCTGATCAATAGTTGCTATTCCAACCCATGAACATGAGATACTGTGAGCATAAACTTAAGTACTTGTGCTTTTAAGTCTTAATTTCATTCAACAATGTTTTGTAGTTGTCATAGCACAGTTTTGCATCTCTTTGGCTAATTTTATTACTAAGTATTTTTTTGGATACTATTGTCAATGAATTATTTCCTTAATTTAGTTTTCAGGTTGTTCATTACTAGGATACAGAAACATATTTGGTTTTTATATACTGGTCATGTAAGCTGCAAGCTTGTTGAACTCATGTATTTGTTCCATTGTGTGTTTTCCTTAAGATTTTCTGTATACAAGTCAAATCTTTCATAAATAGAGATCATTTTACCTCTTTTTTTTTTTTCTAATCTGGATGCTTTTATTTCTTTTACTTACATAATTTCCCTGGCAAGAAGCTCCAGCATAATGTTGGATAGAAGTGATAAGCCTGGACATCCTGGTCTTTCTCTTTACTTTGGGGAAAAGCCTTTGGCATTTTATCATTGCATGTGATGTTGGCTGTGAGCGTTTTGTAAATGGCCTTTATCAAGTTAAGGAAGTTCCCTTCTATTTTTAGCTGTGGAGTGCTTTTGTCATGAAGAGGTATTGGATTTTGTTAAATCTTTCTTCTGTGTTTATTGAGATGATCATATTTTTATCCTTTATTCTTTAATATGATGCATTACATTGATTGGTTTTCAGGTTTCAAATCAACTTTACATTCCTGAAATAAATCTAAGCTGGGGACCTGGCATTGTGGTGTAGTGGGATAAGTCAGTGTCTGCAATGCAAGCATTCCTTATGGGTGCCAGTTCCTGTCCCAGCTTCTCCATTTCCTATCAAGCTCCCTGCTAATGGCCTGAGAAAAGCAGTGGAAAATGGCCCAAGTGTTTGGGCTCCTGCGCCCATGTAGGAGACCCAGATGAAGCTTAAAAGGTCCTGGCTTCAGCTTGGGTCAGCCCTGACCACTACAGCCATCTGGGAGTCAACCACTGAATGGCAGGTCTCTCTTCCCTCTCTTTGTGTGTCTCCCTTTCTCACTGTAACTCTGACTTTCAAATAAATAAATAAATTTTAAATCCCAGTTAGTGATGGTGGATAATCCTTTTAATATGTTGCTGGATTTGGTTTTCTAGCATGTTGTTGAATATTTTTGTATCTATATTCATAAGATCTGTGAACTACATTTTTTGTAATGTCTTTAATTTTGGTATCAGTATAATATTGACTTCAAAAACTGAGTTGAGCTGAGTCACATTTTAACAGCTTAGTAATACTCAATAATGTGTATATCACAATTTATTTAACCATAGTCATAACATTTAGGATGCTTTTATTGTTTTGCCAATACCAACAACATATAGGATATGCTATGGGTACAGCGGGAGCTGTCTTCCCAAGACTCTGCCAATACTTAAATTCTGATGTCTTTTTTTTTATTTGACAGGTAAAGTTATAGACAGTGAGAGAGAGAGAAAGCGAGAAAGGTCTTCCTTCTGTTGGTTCACTCCCCAAATGGCCGCCACGGCTGGCACTGCGCCAATCCGAAGCCAGGAGCCAGGTGTTTCTTCCTGGTCTCTCATGCGGGTACAGTGGCCCAAGGACCTGGGCCATCCTCCACTGCCCTCCCAGGCCACAGCAGACAGCTGCACTGGAAGACGAGCAACCGGGACTAGAACCCGGCACCCATATGGGATGCCGGCGCCACAGGTAGAGAATTAACCAAGTGAGCCACGGCGCCCGCCCAAATTCTGATGTCTTAATGATTAATGGATTAAGAGTGGAGATGTGATCTAATTATGGCATCAGTCCCATGGAAGGTATTTCAGCTGTTGTGGTCTTGCCCTCAGGGAATGGATTATCTGAATTCAAGTTCAGCCTACATGCTCTCTCTTCCCTTCCTGCCTCACCATGTGATGTGTCTTGTGCACCTGCCAGGAGTGGCCTCCACACACACCAGAGTCAAGGGGTTGCCCAGTCCTGAGCTGTAATTTCCAACCTGTCAGTGGCAATAAAATTTTATTTTTCCAAAAAGTCCTGTCAGCTAATTTAGGCCTAGTAACAAAAGGTGACCTAAGACAGGATATGAGTATAAGCTTATGTACTTGTGCTTTTATTTCTGAATTCCTAAATATGAGATGTCTGACTCAAAAGTTCTATATTTGTAGTCTTCACAGAGATTTCCAGATAGCTTTCCAAAATACGTGAAACAGTTTGCACCACTGCCAGCAATGAATGGAAATATCAGTTTCTTCACACCCTACCAAGATTGTTGTCATTATTTTAAAAGTCTAGAAAAATCACCAATTTGATTCTTTCTTTTCATTTTATTGGCTACTATTTTTCTTGGATAATTTTTGGGATATTTTTATTCATTGGCGATAATAATCCTTTTTCTGCTATGTATCTAACAGCACTGTTTCAGTTTGTCCCTTTTCTTTTGACTTTGATCTTGATGATTTTAACATAAAGTAGTCTTAATTTTTTAAAAAAACATATTTATTTATTTGAGAGGCAGAGTTAGAGAAAGAGGGAGAGACAGAGAGAAAGGTCTCCCATCCACTGGTTCACTCCCCAAATGGCCTCAATGGCTAGAGCTGAGCTGATCAAAGTCAGGAGCTAAGAGCTTATTCTGGGTCTTCCATGTGGGTGCAGGGGCCCAAGCACTTGGGCCTGGGACATTGCTTCCTCAGGCCATAAGCAGAGAGCTGGATCAGAAGAGAAGCAGCCAGGACATGAACGGGTGCCCTCATGGGATCCTGGCGCTGCAGATGGAGGCTCAGCCCAGGATGCCACAATGCCAGCTCCAATAGTCTTAATTTTTAAAGTCAAATCTCTCTCCCTCTCAATGGTTTCAGGTTTACTTGGAAAAAACTCTTCCAACTCAAGGTTATTCAGATATTCCCATTTTTTTCCTAATGCCTTTATTGTGTGTGTGTATGTATATGTGTTGATTTTGTTTGGATTTTGCTTTTAATTCTTTGCTACATTTAGAATTCTTTATTGTGTTAGAGTCAAGGTTTCCTTAGAGCTTGATTTATAATTATACTGGCATTTTAAATTAAATAAACTAATTCTTTACCATCAAATTGTCACCTTTGTCATGAATTAACTTTATGTAGCTACCCTCTCCCCTTTTAAAGATTTTATTTATTTATTTGAGAGGTAGAGTTAAAGACAGTGAGAGGGAGAGACAGAGAGAAATGTCTTCCATCTGGTTCACTCCCCAAATGGCCGCAACGACTGGAGCTGGGTCGATCCAAAGCCAGAAGCTCTGCAGGTGCAGGAGCCCAAGCACTTGAGCCATCTTCTACTGCTTTTCCAGGCCATAGCAGAGAGCTGGATCAGAAGAGGAACAGCTAGGACTCAAACTGACACTCACATTGGATGCCAGTGCCGCAGGTGGATGATTAACACTGCACTACAGAGCTGGCCCCATGAATTAATTTTAATATCACCTTAGGTCTGTTATATTTCTGGGCTGTCTGTGCAAATACCATTCTATTTGATGATTTTAATAACATATGGCAAATCTTCCCTAGTTGCCTTTCTTTCTCATCAGTTTGACCATGGCTACAGACCGGCAGCCATTGATCAAAACCAATCAGCTTAATCCTTATGACTTTTCATTACTGCTGTAGGAGGAATCAGATACCTCCAGTTAGATCCTTTAGGATGGTTCATACAAAGAGTAGCAATAAAGTGTTACAGTAAGCAGCCAACTGGAGTCAGCATCACAGGTGGTGAGATTCTGGGTTACACTTACCACACCACAAGAAAGAGGTGAGCAAGAAAGACAGGTATGGTATGAGTCCTCTTGCAATGTGTTTTTTTTGTTTTTGTTTTTGTTTTTGTTTTTGTTTTTTTTTTTTTGACAGGCAGAGTGGACAGTGAGAGAGAGAGACAGCGAGAAAGGTCTTCTGTGGGGAGCAACTGGGAGCAACTCGGACTAGACTAAGTTACTGGAATTAAGACTTATTCTATACATCTGCTCTCCCACAATATGGCACTGGGAGAGGAGAAAACAGCTTCTACACAGCTGCCTCCAGTTCAACCAATAAGCAGCAGGACCTGCTCCTGATTGGAGGAGAGCAGCGTACTCGGCGTGTGGGTAGCAGAGTTGGGATTGGTGGAAGAGGACTATAAAGGAGGAGAGAGACAACATGCACCAGGAACATCTATCTGAAGGAACACCTGTGCAGCCCCCGAGAGAGCCGGCCGGCGGTGTGCCGCTCCCCCGCGGAAGTGGGGAAAGTGGCCAGGGGGAACCGCCCTTCCATGGAGGTGGAAGGGTTGGTAGCCAACCTGGGAAGAACCAGCAGCAAACCCGGGGAGGGCCGAGCAGACAAAAGAACAGCACAGGGTTCAGTGTCGCTCCTCCACGAAGACGGGGAGCGACATAATGGTGCCGTGACTTGGATAGGAAACCTATGCAGGGTTTAGTGTCGTTCCTCCATGAAGAGGGGGAGCGACAGTCTTCCTTTGCCATTGGTTCACCCTCCAATGGCCACCACGGCTGGCACACTGCGGCCCGCACACCGCACTGATCTGAAGGCAGGAGCCAGGTGCTTCTCCTGGTCTCCCATGGGGTGCAGGGCCCAAGCACTTGGGCCATGCTCCACTGCACTCCCGGGCCACAGCAGAGAGCTGGCCTGGAAGAGGGGCAAACCGGGACAGAATCCGGCGCCCCGACTGGGACTAGAACCCGGTGTGCCAGCGCCACAAGGCGGAGGATTAGCCTAGTGAGCTGCGGCGCCAGCCGCAACACAGATTGTAAGCTGAGTGGTATACTTGTGGCGGTAGTCCATTCCTAGTTAGGGTGACAGTGGCCATACGATTGCAAGGGAGCAGCAGCAGGACAGCCAGAGCCTGTCCATTGCAATTTGGATTATACTCCTAGAAACATACTTGTAATTGCAGTATTTTTCTGATAGAGTGAGTTTCCCATAAACCAACAGGTTTTCCCTGGTAGGTGATTTGCATCTCTGGGCAGAGCTGGGGAGCCTGCACTGCCGTTAGTTGAGTGACTCCACCACCAAATGCCCAAGTCACCCACTGCAGAAGGGCCATCCTGCCCTCAGGGAGGGGGAGCTTTGAGACTACAGGTGCAGGCGCAGGTGCAGGTGCAGGTGAATGCTGATTCACAACACACCATTCACAAGCACATCAGGAATTGTAGTCCAAGGGCACTGGAAGAGATCCAGAAATTTTCCACGAAGGAGATGGGGGACTCCAGATGTGCATGTTGACCCAAGCTCAACAAAGCTTTGTGGACGGAAGGAATAAGGAATGTCCCATAGCACATCCTGGTGTCATTGTCCAGAAAGCACAATGAGGATGAAGATCCACCTGACAAGTGCGACGCTTGGGTTACCTACGCACCTGTTGCCACTTTCGAAAAGGTACAGGCATCGCTGTGGATGGGAGCTAACCATTGACTGTCAGGTGAAGTTACAAAGCAAGAACTGCTCCTGATTTCTGCTGGTTGCAGTCTTGCAGCCATGAGAGAACTCTGTCTGGAGATGATACCTCTGTGTGGAGGAGGAAAAGGCTGGGGAACCCACAACAACATGAGATGGGATCTGGATCAAGTGGTGCCCAAGGTCTGGACTTTTCAGTTTTACAAACCATGGAATTTCCTGTTTTGTTTAAGGTCAAAGTCAGGTTATCTGTGTAAATGATACACCCTGGGCTGTACAGAATTTGCTTTCTTAAAAAAAATCATTGTCCCCAAACCTTTCCATCTCTTCATTGGCTACAAAATGATATTCCAGCTGTTGCCCTGGCCTGATTCCATCCCATTTCTCAGTCTCATTTACCATCACTGTTTTCCGTCCACAGATGCGCACATACCCAAGTTTACCTCTAATTTGTCTCCCAGTTTCCACTTCTCTATAATCACCCTTGGAAATGCAGTCTCACATTACAGCTATATACATATTCGGACACAACACCTCAAGCATGTATGGTTGCCTGCTCCTGTGGGAACGACCTGTACAAGGCGGTGGGGACATAAATAGGAATAAGAGTTGGACGCTCTCTTTAAGCAAGGGGAGTTAGTCATAAATGCATCGTTTCAATGTGATGCGATAAATGTTCTCACAGAGACATGTATAATGCCTTGCGCATAGCAAATATTCAGTATGTGTTAAACAAAATGGAATTTAAGACCATTATTAATGCAAACATGTAATCTAGATGTTTGAAGTTGTATTTATGCAAAAATAAACCATTGCAAAGAAAAATTAGGTCAACCTATGACATGAATAAGAACTTTCAAAACAATCTTGTAATTTATAGCATTTTTCTTGTGATGTCTTGGCCTGCTTTCGGTATCATGGCTAATACTAGTCTCAAAAAAGGGAGCTAAGTCATTTGTAACAGCTTGCTAATATCCCATAATTGCCAGAATAACCCCCACCCTGCACACACACTCATGGAGATTGTAGCAGAGGCCAAGATGCTGAAGACTGAAGTGGGATGAGCAGAACCAGTTGGTGCTAGGGAGAAAGTTTGTTCCAGACACAGAGTTAGGTGCGGGCTGTGAGGAAGAAGGCTCTGCTCTCTTCTCCTTAGCAGCCCGATCTCCTAGCTTGGTTCTTACTCAGTTATTGCTTATTGAGTTGCAAAACATGCCCATCTTTCCTGCTCAAGATGCTGGGGTTGCCTCTGGCTCATACGGCTGTAGCTTGTCTGCCTATCCCCCTGCCCCCAAGCTTTTGGCTTCCTCTCCCTGCCCCTTTTTCCCAAAAGGCTCTTCTGCCTTCATAGGATCCATGGTAATGTGTGGAAGAAGGTGGGCTGATAAGCTCCCATGCATCTTGGCACCCGCTGCCAGGACAAAGTTAATAATACACCTTTTACTGTTCACTTCTGAAGGTCAGTCCCCAGCCGCCGCTGTGCAAGTCTGTTAGAATTTTATACACAGCTCGCACTGCATGCACACACTTAATTACTTCCTCACCTTTGGCCCTTTACAATGCACTAATTGAAAGGTAGGCATTCGGCACTATTGACCTCCACAGACTGAGCTCATCTCCTGGTGCTGACCCTCCAAACTCCCCCCAAACAGCCCTTTCAAACCCACAGAGTTCTGAGCCCTGCAAAGGGAGCTAATTCTGTCTTTCTGCAAAGGGTGCCAGCTGGACCTCGCTGGGCTGCCCTTGGTTCGCAGTATTTGAAAGTAATAGAACCACCCAACGTGATGAGCATTGTCTGTGTTGCTTTCCACTGGCTCAGTCTGCACGCTCTCTTGCTAATTGTGACTTAGTGAGGCTAAGTGTAGCTCTGCAAGTCCAAACCTGCAAGGAGATGTTTTCATTACAGATAGGCATAGTAGACCCTCAGATACTGGGTGAGATAGTCAAGCCAACTCAGTTACACCCCCGCTCACAACCTCCTGCCAGGGAACTGACTTAGTCTAAGCAGGTTCTTGTGCCATTAGTTGGTTGGGTCTCTTTGGGCCAAATTCTCTGGGTTTCATTTAGATGTAGGGTCGTCCATGCAGTACGGTGGCTGAGGCATGTTGTGGGGGGGCCCCATTCCCTTCCTCACTAATTAGTTTACACAAGAAACAGCACCGAGCTCAGTGGTAAAGACACCTGAGTTCCATATCAGAGTACTTGGTTTAAGTCCCTCAAGCTCATGGCACCAGCTTTCTGCTACTGCAGGCCTTGGGTAGCAGCTGTGATGGTTCAAGGAATTGGGTTCCTGCCACTTATGGGAGAGACCTGGACTGAGTTCCTGAACCCCAGCTTCAGCCCAGCCCAGGTTGTTGCAGGCATTTGGGGAGTCCGCTAATTTACAGGAGCTCGCTCTCTCTGTCGGTCTGTCACTAAATCTGTCTATCATCTATCCATTATCTATCCATCTATCATCTATCTTCATCATCGTCATCATCTATAAGTGTCTCTGAAATAAATTTTACACAGATGAAGCCTAATTAGAAATAACATCAAGAGCAGCCATTTTTGCTTCTAACACTAAACAAGGAGGAAGCATCATGGTCATCAGACAACCGATTGTCCTTGTTGGCGGAGGGGTGAGGCTGGTTCGGGTTGATTGGTGAGGTTACTTGGTGGCCTTCTTCCTTCCCACTGCCATCCTATGGAACTCTAACCAAACTTTCCTCATGGGAATGTGGGGACACTTGCTCCCTCTGCACCCCAAGAGGTTGCAGGCTAGAACAATGGAACTGATTTTTCATCTTATAAGAACTGCTCTACCCATAGTCCTACTGTTCTGTTGTTTGGCTAATTTCTGAAACTATTACCTAATGTTATCTCTTCGATCATAGAACATTCTCTCCCACTTGCTCCCGAGGGCTTGCCTCTCCTTAGACAGACTCACAGGGTCCCTCACTTCAGAAACAGAAACCCGAGACTGCAAACACAGATGCTCTTCCTCTCATGATGGAGTTATACCCTGCTTAGCCCATTGTAAGCTGAAAATACCATACATTGAAAATGCACATTTTTGGCTGGTGCCGCGGCTCACTAGGCTAATCCTCCTCCTTGCAGCGCAGGCACACCGGGTTCTAGTCCCGGTCGGGGCGCCGGATTCTGTCCCAGTTGCCCCTCTTCCAGGCCAGCTCTCTGTTGTGGCCAGGGAGTGCAGTGGAGGATGGCCCAAGTGCTTGGGCCCTGCACCCATGGGAGACCAGGATAAGTACCTGGCTCCTGCCATTGGATCAGCGCGGTGCGCCGGCCGCAGCACACCAGCCACGGCGGCCATTGGAGGGTGAACCAATGGCAAGAGAAGACCTTTCTCTCTGTCTCTCTCTCTCACTGTCCACTCTGCCTGTCAAAAAATAAAAGAAAAGAAAATGCACATTTTTGTCTCATATATGATATGTTATGGTCCATATGAGAAGCAGAAGTGAGCACTTCTTGGACATATGTATGAATTAGTCTGTAAAATAAACAGCACTATTTCTCTTACAAATAGCTGAGCATACATTTAATTTTTTTTTTATTTGAGAGGTAGAGTTACAACAGTGAGATGGAGAGACAAAGGGGAAGGTCTTCCATCGCTGGTTCACTCCCCTGATGGCCACAATGGCTGAGTCTGTGCTGATCCGAAGCCAGGAGCTTCTTCTGGGTCTCCCACGTTGATGCAGGAGCCCAAGCACTTGAACCATCTTCTACTGCTTTCCCAGGCCATAGCAGAGAGCTGGATCAGAAGAGAAGCAGTCAGGACATGAACCAGTGCCCATATGGGATGCCAGCGCTACAGGTGGAGGCTTGGCCTCCTATACCTCAACACCGACCCCTAAACACAGATTTTTTTTTTTTTAATTTCACAGGTAGAGTTATAGACAGTGAGAGAGAGAGAGAGAGACAGAGAGAAAGGTCTTCCTTCCATTGATTCACCCCCCAAATGACGGCTATGGCCGGAGCTGCGCTGATCCAAAGCCAGGAGCCAGGCGCTTCTTCCTGGTCTCCCATGCGGGTGCAGGGCCCAAGCACTTAGGCCATCCTCCACTGCCTTCCCAGGCCACAGCAGAGAGCTGGACTGGAAGAGGAGCAACCAGGACTAAAACCCGGTGTCCATATGGGATGCAGGCACCGCAGGCAGAGGATTAACCATGTGAGCCACGGTGCCGGGCCTCAGATTTTTTTTTTTTTAAAGATTTATTTATTTATTTGAAAGTCAGAATTACACAGAGAGAGAAGAGGCAAAGAGAGAGAGGTCTTCCATCCACTGGTTCACTCCCCATTGGCTGCAATGGCTGGAGGTACACTGATCTGAAGCCAGGAGCCAGGAGCTTCCTCCAGGTCTCCCATGCGGGTGCAGGGGCCCAAAGACTTGGGACATCTTCTATTTCTTTCCCAGGCCATAGCAGAGAGCTGGATTGGCAGTGCAGCAGCCAGGACTTGAACTGATGCCCATACGGGATGCCGGCACTGCAGGGGGCAGCTTTACCCACTATGTCACAGCGCCAGTCCCCTAAACATAGATATTTTTAATAAGTATTTATTTTCCTTTACTAATGTATTCAAGTATAATCTTGACTAATCTATTATTTTGTTAACATGTCTACTTGATTAATATGTTTTCCTCTTCTCTGATTCTGATCTACAAATTCTATAGCTCTTAATTGTATTACTTAATCTAAGTTCAAATAAAGATAAACTTCCTTAAAAAATGCATTTAGGGGCTGGCACTGTGGCGTAGCAGGTAAAGCCACTGCCTGCAGTGCTGGCATCCCATATGGGCACTGGTTTGAGTTCCGTCTGCTCCACTTCTGACCCAGCTCTCTGCTATGGCCTGGGAAAGTAGAAGATGGGCCACTGCACCCATGTGGGAAACCCAGAAGAAGCTCCTGGATCCTTGTGGCCACTGGGGCAGTGAACCAGCAGATAGAGCACTTCTCCCTCTCTCACTCTCTGTAACTCTGCCTTTCAAATAAATAAATAAATCTGTTTTTTAAATGGAGTGGAATTATTAAAAATAAATAAAATAATAAATAAAATAAAATTTATTAAAAATGCATTTAATACACCTAACTTAATGAACATCCTAAGTGGTCAACACAATTCACTATGGACTGTTGATCGCCTTTTATTTTATTTTATTTTATTTTACAGATGGAGTTGGACAGTGAGAGAGAGAGGCAGAGAGATAGGTCTTCCTTCCATTGGTTCACCCCCCCAAATGGCCACCATGGCCGGAGCCATGCCGAGCCAAAGCCAGGAACCAGGTGCTTTCTCCTGGTCTCCCATGCGGGTGCAGGGCCCAAGCACTTGGGCCATCCTCCACTGCCTTCCCAGGCCATAGCAGAGAGCTGGACCAGAAGAGGAGCAACTGGGACTAGAACCCGGCACCCATATGGGACGCCAGGGCCGAAGGTGGAGGATCAACCAAGTGAGCCACGGCGCCAGCCCCTGTTGATCGTCTTGCCTACCACCGCCCACACAATCACGAGGCTGCCTTGTTGCCCGGCTTCAAGAACATGTACATTGCTAACCCAGGGAAAGCTCAAACTTCAAACTCTGATGTCTGGTTTCTACTGAATGTGGATAACTTTCACAACATCAGAATCTCAGAAAACCCTGTCAAATCAGCAGCAACTCAACACACAGCTGTACTCAATTATCACAGCTATTGGTGAAGAGACCCAGGTGAGAATTTGTAGAACAAGTGTCCCCTTTACTACTGTGAGACTGGGAAACTGGAGGAGGGGGCAGGGACAAAGAGGACAGAAGATTTGAAGACAGAAATGTCCCAGCCCCCCCCAGAGGAGGCTCCATTGCTCACCAGCACAAACGGGCCTCTGAGTCGGTGCCCAACCGTCTTCATGGGGCCCACCTGTCTGCAGTGGTCAGCACACGCCTGCCCAGGCTTCGGTCAGGGGTGCTCACCTTTGCTAGACCTCAACTTCCTATACTCAGCCCTGGGCCCACGGCCCACCCAGAAGCACGACTTAGAGGTGAAGGTGGCTGGCTGTGCACACTGAGGAGTGGTGCAGCCCAAACCCAAGACGAGAAGACACGAACAGTCTGCAGTCCTCCACTGAGCCAGCTCCCCAGGCAGATTAGATTCGGACCTCACTGTAACTGTCACCTCTGGAAAGCTTTCTCTCCCATGACAATCTGAGGTACCGGAAGCTAGACCTTCAACACAGGAATTTGTAGGGAGGAAGGGATACAATTCAACCCATAGCACTGCAGCTGGCATTGGGCCTTGGCTGTCTCCTCCAGAGTTTGTGCTTTTAAATGCAATGCAGTAATAGAACAAATTACAACTGGTTAGCACAGTGTGAGTTTCCTGGTGTGGCAGCCACTCTCAGCTGCCTGCTCCGCATCCACTGTACCCACTCCAGCCCCTGTCTTTTTCTTACCGACAGAACCTTGCTTTTGTTCAGGGGTGTGGTGTGGCTGGCTCTAGCATGCAGACGATTGTGCTAAGCCTTCCCTGCACGTAGAGGTGGGTGGCATGTGACCTGCTTCTGCCCAGTGAGAAGCCAGAGACATCACCTGGGCCACTTGCTCATAAAGGAGGTGGGTAGGAGCTGAGCACTCATGGACGCCATCTTTCTGTTCCTGGCGCTGCAGCAGCCCTCGCGGGACCAGGAGACTTTGAGCACGAGGACAAAAGCCAACACGCGGAGGATGGCAGATGAGAAACCCGGGAGGACATTGAGGAGCTGCAGAACCGAGCCAGGAATCACAACTTCCAGACATCTTGTTACAAGAGATCACCAAGTATCTCTACGCAGCTGTTTTATTAAGCACGGACTTCTTGAGATATGATTTAGCTTGGACGCCATGAAATTCACTTGTGCTGAGTATACCATTTTAGCACATCTATAGCGTGGTGCGACCACCACAACGACCCCAACATTGGGGAATCCCCGCTCTTACAACACCGGGCAGCCACGAATCTGCCTCTGCCCCCAAGGGTTTGCCTTTCTGGGCACTTCCTAAAGGGCTCCTCCTTTTCTTTCTTGTCCTTCTCCTTGTCTGTGTTGTTGTAGCTTTATGTACTCCTAACAGCTACTCATGGCATATGGACATGTAGCTGGTGATGGAACCCTCACTCAGGAAGAGCAAGAATGAAGGGAAACAGATGATCAGCAGCATGGTATCTTGGCGAGAGCCCTCAAGTCTGGGAGACCCAGTTTTAGTCCAAACTATTCTCCTAACAAGCCATGTGCCTTTTGTAAATTTTTAATTTTTAAAATTTATTTTCATTTTATTTGAAAGGAAGAGAGAGAGAGGAGGGAGGAAGAAAGGGAGAGAGTGTGCTTCCATTCACAGGTTCACTCCCCAAATGCCTACAACAGCCAGAAGCTAGGAGCCTGGAACTCCTCCCAGGTCTCCCACGTGGGTGGGAGTGACCCAAATACTTGAGCCGTCACCTGCTATTTCCCAGGGCACCTCCCATCAGCAGGGAGCTAGAATTAGAAGCAGAGGAGCAGGGACTTGAACTAGGCACTCTGATATGGTGTGTGAGTATCCCAAGTAGTGTCTTAAATCACTATGCCAAACACCTGTCTGCTGTTTGTAATTTTTTTAAATTTCTCTGAGTTAATTTTTGTTATCCATAGAATGAGGAAGTCCTAGCAAATAATTTGTAAGTTCTCTTTCAGCCCCAAGAGTCTAAGCTATTTTCTTAAGAAATCAAAGCAATAGTGAGTTCTTCACATAGAACAAGGTCATGTTTATCTTGAAAAGTGCTACTGTCAATTTGTAAAGGTCTGATGATGGCAATGTAGCTGTGGATAAAAAGGGTTGTCCAGAGTGATGGGGCCGTTTGGTATCCTGATTGTAATGATGATTACAGGAATCTATGCGTGTGTGAGGATTCAAGGGGCGACACACACTCCAAAGGCAAGTTTGATGGTACATAAGTTTAAAAATAAGAAGTCCTTATCTTTTAGAGACACATATTGAAATATTCATGGATGAATCTAGAATTCGCTTCCAAATAATATGGAAGGAGGG
Organism: Oryctolagus cuniculus; assembly: GCF_964237555.1. Classification (NCBI taxonomy): domain Eukaryota; kingdom Metazoa; phylum Chordata; class Mammalia; order Lagomorpha; family Leporidae; genus Oryctolagus; species Oryctolagus cuniculus. Next base: position 83,268,115 of record NC_091439.1, on the reverse strand, counting down.
AAGTGCTGGGGTAAAAATGAAACAAGATTGGCTGCGAGTGGATCAGTGAGGAAACTGGGTTTATTATTATACTCTCCATAGACTTGCTGCGTTGTCTTCTTCCTTTTTATGCACGTTCAAAGATTTCCACTATAAAAAAGTTAAAAATAAGAAGCACTGGTGAGCAAGAATAGTTTCTTCCTGCTTGCAAGCTTACAGGGAACTTTTTTCTGATTTCCACACTGCTGGCTCTTTATGGTATGGAGTTGTCTACACAGGCAAAGTGATTACCACGCTGTAATTTCTCTATGTAACTTATGATGTTTTCTCAGATCCTTTCATGATTTTTTCCTGTGTATAATCCATCTGGCTGACTACACGTAAAAAATTATCTTTGTATCAAACTAGAACTAATAGCTGCCTTTATCAAGCACTCGCTTGTAACATCTATCAAAACAGTCCTTCCAAATAAAAATGATCTCAAATCTTCGCATCTCCCCTAGTGGACATTTTTTTAAAAAATTTATTTTATTTATTTAAGAGGCAGAGTTACAGAGAGAGGGCACGACAAAGAGAGGGGTTTTCCATCTGCTGGTTCACTCCCCAAATGGCCACAATGGTGGAGCTGCGCTGATCTGAAGCCAGGAGCCAGGAGCTTTTCCCAGGTCTCCCACAGGGCGCAGGGGCCCAAGCACTTGGACCATCTTCCACTGTTTTCCCAGGCCATTAGCAAGGAGCTGGATCAGAATTGGAGCAGCCAGGACTCGAACAGGCACCCATTTGAGATGCCGGTGCCTGTGTCCACCCAGGGACTCCTCAGCTATATCAGAATGGGCTTCTAAGCTGCAGAACGGACACTGCCTTAACCCGTGAAGGAGGGAAGAGGGCCCGATGGTGTGGATGAGAGAGTAAAGAGAGAATCTCAGTAGACTGAAGACCGTGTCCCCAAAACTTCTGGTACAAGACACTGCTTTCCAGTAAGCACCTTGCTGGCATGAAGGCATCCCATTGGCAGAGAACAGAGCCCAGCGGGACCCCTCCCAGTGAGCAGAAGACAGCAGCTGGTAAAGGACTCTGCTAATCATGATGTTTTATTAGCCCCAGGAGCAAGTGTGGTTCTGTGGCTGAATGGCATGGATTTATAGCCTGGCTCTGTGACTTTTTAGCCATGTGACACTGACAACTTACATCTTAGAACCTCTGTTTCCTAGCCTGTAAAATGGGACAATAATAATTAGATTGTTATTAGGAAGATTATGTTGTGTTAGATACATACACCCATGGAACATGATAAGAATTCAGTAAGTGATCATTTTTTTTTTATCTTTTATTTAATGAATATAAATTTCCAAAGTACGACTCATGGGTTACAATGGCTTTCCCCCCCATACCGTCCCTCCCACCCACAACCCTCCCCTTTCCCACTCCCTCTCCCCTTCCATTCACATCAAGATTCATTTTCGATTATCTTAATATACAGAAGATCAGCTTAGTATACCTTAAGTAAGGATTTCAACAGTTTGTTCCCACACAGAAACATAAAGTGAAAAATAATAGATGATTTTTTTTTTAAATGATGATGAAATCAGATCAGACCTATTGTCATGTTTAATCCCAGTGAGAGTCAAGTTGGGAATTGATAATTTCTTTTTTTTTTTTTTTTACAGAAGATCAGTTTAGTGTACATTAAGTAAAGATTTCAATCGTTTGCACCCCCATAGAAACACAAAGTGAAATATACTGTTTGAGTACTCGTTATAGCATTAAGCCTCAGTGTACAGCACATTAAGGACAGAGATCCTACATGAGGAGTAAGTGCACAGTGACTCCTGTTGTTGACTTTACAAATTGACACTCCTGTTTATGGCATCAATAATCTCCCTATGCACCAGTCATGAGTTTCCAAGGCTATGGAAGCCCCTTGAGTTCTCCGACTCTTATCTTGTTTAGACAAGGTCATAGTCAAAGTGGAGGTTCTCTCCTCCCTTCAGAGAAAGGCACCTCCCTCTTTGAAGACCTGTTCTTTCCACTGGGATCTCACTCACAGAGATCTTTTTGCCAGAGTGTCTTGGCTTTCCATGCCTGAAATACTCTCATGGGCTTTTCAGCCAGATCCGAGTGCCTTTAGGGCTGATTCTGAGGCCAGAGTGCTATTTAGGACATGCGCCATTCTATGAGTCTGCTGAGTATCTCACTTCCCATGTTGGATCACTCTCCCCTTTATTTATTCTATCGGTTAGTGTTAGCAGATACTAGACTTGTTTATGTGCTCCCTTTGACTCTTAGTCCTTTCATTATGATCAATTGTGAACTGAAATTGAAGTGATCATTTTTTAAAAAATATTTATTTATTTATTTAAAAGATGGAGTTATAGAGGCAGGGAGAGAGAGATCTTCCATCTGCTGTCTTACTCCTCAAATGGCCGCAATGGCTGGAGCTGGGCTGATCTGAAGCCAGGAGCCTGGAGCTTTTTCCAGGTCTCCCAGGTGGATGCAGGAGCCCAAGGACTTGGACCATCTTCTGCTGCTTTCCCCAGGACATAGCAGGGAGCTGGACTGGAAGTGGAGCAGTAGGACTGGAACTGGCGCCCATAGGGGATGCCGGCACTGCAGGCAACGGCTTTAACCACTAAGCTACAGTGCCGGCCCCAGATCATTATTACAATTGGGGAAGCTTTAAATGTTCTTCTTTGAAGGTCTGGGGTAATGACACTGGGGCCAGAGAGGTTGCAAGGAAATTTGTGGACCTATACCTTGCTGGGAGCAGCCAACACCTACAAACTTTAGAAAGAAGCACAGGAAATCAAGTGCTCTCTGGGACAAGTTGGTCTGGGGTTCCCAGGAGTTTGTTCTTACCTGTGTCATGGAACTGTCCCACATTTTCCCATATATTTGAGTTTATCTGTTCAGATGTCTATCACTGAGAACATAACTCTTTGCCGGCCAGGACACTATTTTCATTGCTGTGTCTTCAGCATTAAGCACCTGATGCAGTAGGGTGCTTGGGAAATATTTGGTGTTGAACCAAAGCAGAGCCTTCTGCTAGCAATAGGGCTTGGGCAGAATTAAATTCTAAAAGAGTCAAGCTAGGGGCTGGTGTTGAGGCATGGCGTGTAAAGGCACCGCCTGTGATCTCAGCATCCCATACGGGCTCCAGCTCCTGTCCTGGCGGCTCCACTTCCAATTCAACTTCCTGCTGACGTGTGCAGAAAAGCAACAGAAGATGGCCCAATTGCTTTGGCCCCTGCCACCCATGTGAGAGACCGGAAGAAGTTTCTCTGGCTTCTGGCTTCAGCCTGGCCCAGCCCTGGCCATTGCAGCCATATGCAAAGTGAGCCAGCAGATGGAAGATATCACTCTCTCTAATAACTGCCTTTCAAATAATAACATATTTTTAAAATAAAATATAAAAGCATCAAGCTAAAAGTACAAAAGAATTTACATAATCACATGCAATGCAACAACAGTTATAATAGCAGGAGGGAGGAAGGTGTTCACAGTAGAGAATTAATGCATAGCTAATCAATTAAGATATTATGGAATCTTTACAACTTAGAAATCCCTGGTAGCAACATGGCAAAACAATTGTGATGAATTGTTAAATAAAAGAGAAAATTTCTTATCTGAATGACTACTGGCCTGTAAAAGTTATGCACATTTATATAAGCAGGGACCAATGGGGTCTGTGGATGTATGAAATGGGTTACTTTAGTGCAGTATGATACGGTAGACGAAATTTTTAAAAAGAGTTTTAGCTTTGTGACAGCATTTTCTGTGTGTGAAGTTAATAGTGTTTTTACATAACAGTCAGTGGCCAGTCTTCCTCTGGGGAAGTGCCAGGGTTTCATAGCACAGTGTCCTCTCAGGGTCAGGAGCCTGGCACTTTCTAGCTCCCGGACAGCACCCTGAGACCCAGCACAGCTCGGAAGCCATAGCTTGTGCTTGACAGCTCTGCCAAAACACAATGGAAAAATAGAGCCACGCGAAGGCAGAATCAATACAAACTGTGAAAGGGCTGATCCTACTCTAACAGTACTTTCCCAACATGTACTGCGTATCTGTTATATGCCAGTCACTCTTCTAAGTGCTGGGGACACTGAAAGATGGACAGGACAGTTTTTACCCTCAAGGAAGCTCAAAGTCCAACAGGGTAGGGACATGGCAAGCAAATCCCACTACCGCACTCCTCCACGTCTGGTAGATGAATCCAACCCGCCTCTCCTTAGCACCCTAGCTTCCCAGCCGGCCCCAGACTCCACTTCTGGGGCGCGGAGCGCGAGCCGCCGCTGCTTCAGGTCTTGTGCGCATGCCCTAGTTTTCAGGAAGGAAGGAAGCGGGTCCTTTACTTCCTGAACTTTCCTTGAGGGGCCAAATCTGTACAGACCCTGCTGTGCCACGTTGGCATAACCATGAAGGATTTTCCCTGTGCAAGTGCATTAACCAAGGTCACAGTCCCCAAAGACAAATATTAACCCCGGCTTCTATTTTCCTTCAAGCAGTGACCTTCGTGTCACCACCCCTAAGAGGCTTCATGAAACAGCTCTCCATTACCTCCAGCAGGAGCGGGAGATTTCCCCTGGGATCCCAGAGCAGCCAGGACACCTCTCTCCTGAAACACCAGCCTGCACTTAGGAAAGATGTTTTCTCTACCTCAGTTGTACTCTTCATGTTGGGAAACTTTCAAGTATAAGGAAGAAAACAAAAGCCCACCCCTAATCCCATGATGAACACATTGGGTTGTGTATTTTGAGTCTTCTGTCCAACGTACACACACAGAATGGATCATTCACGGGCCGGGTCGTGCTTGCTACATGGCGCTAATATTTGTATGTGGACATTCATTTCTCCTCCACTCCACCAGGAACCCCAGGAAGGTGCAGTTTCCAGCGCTGCCTTCCCCAGCAGTAGCACTCAGTGATGTCAACTGAAAAGCTTCTTAAGGAGAGAAACCATGGATCATGCAAGGGTGCCTCAAAAAGTTTGTAAACAAAATGGAATGAGGACAAGTTGATTTTGCTGCAGACATTTTTTATATTCAGGATTTTTTTTATCATACATATTTTCATGAACCTTTTGAGGACCTGTCATAAAGCTTTATATTCATTTTCAATTTAGGAATTTTGTACTATCCTTTTCTTTTTAATTTTATTTATTTGTTTGTTTGTTTGTTTGTTTTTATTTAAAAGGCAGGCAGACAGAGATCTTGGATCCACTGGTTCACTCCCCAGATAACCACAACAGCCAGGACTAAACCAGGCAGAAGCTAGGAGCCAGGTACTAAATCCAGGTCTCCCAGCTGGGTGGCAGGGACCCAAGTGTCTGAGCCATCACCTACTGCCTCCCGGGGTGTATATATGAACAGGAAGTTGGACCAGAAGTGGTAGAGCCAGGACTTGAACCAAGCACTGAGATATGGAATACATGCTTGTCAAGTGATGACTTGACTATTGTGCCAAATGCCTGTCCCTACTATGCTATCTTGCACATAGTGCATATTTTTAACTTAATATTTTCAAATTATAATTTAAGTTGTGTCAATCTTTTTTACATTTTTGGCAATTTTGTGTTGTATTTTTTTTTTTTTTTTTGGTTCCTCTGGCTGTACACACTTAGTAGTAGTTGCTGGGACTGTGACTTGTAACAATGATGATGGTGAAAATAAGCTTTTGAGATGTACATGTGCCACAGCAGTTAAGATGCTGCTTGGAACACCTACATCCCATATTTAGAGTGCTTGGGTTCAAATCCCGGCTCCACTCCCAATTCTTGCTTCTGCTAATGTGTACCCTAGGAGGCAGCAGTGATGGCCACCCATGGGTCCGTGCCACCCTTGTGGGAGACCCGGATTGAGCTGTGGGCTCCTGGTCTGCCTGGACTACTGCTGGATGTTGCGGGCATTTGGGGAGTGAACCATTGGGTGGGAGATGTTGATAACCTTGAAGTTAAAAAAATAATGCAGTAAATTCTTTTTTTTTTTTTTAAAGATTTATTTGGAAGACAGAGGTCACAGGGAGAGAGAGGGAGAGTTAGAGATATCTTCCATCTGCTATCCCCAAATGGCTGCAAAGGCCGGAGCTGAGATGATCTGAAACCAGGAGCCAGGAGCTTCCTCCATGTCTCCCCTATGGGTGCCAGGGCCCAAACACTTGGGCCATCATTCACTGCTTTCCCAGGCACATTAGTAAGGGAGTTGCATCAGAAGTGGAGCAATTGGGACTTGAATCAGCACCCATGTGGGATGCTGGCACTGCACATGGTGGCTTTACCCACTATGCCACAGCACCGACCCTGATAACCTTGAAGTTATATTTCTCTCTCTTCCTTCCTTCCTTCCTTCCTTCCTTCCTTCCTTCCTTCCTTCCTTCTTTTGTTCTTTCGTTCTACAGGCAGATTTAGACAGAGAGAAAGGTCTTCCTTCCATTGGTTCACCCCCGAAATGGCTGCTACGGCCAGCGCTGCTCTGATCCAAAGCCAGGAGCCAGGTGCTTCCTCCTGGTCTCCCATGCGGGTGCAGGGGCCCAAGCACTTGGGCCATCCTCCACTGCCTTCCCGGGCCACAGCAGAGAGCTGGACTGAAAGAGGAGCAACCGGGACAGAACCAGCACCCCAACCAGGACTAGAACCCGGGGTGCTGGCGCCATAGCCTAGTGAGCTGCATCACCGGCTCCTAAGTTATATTTCCATAGCCAGTTTTTCTGATAGTCTATAGTTAAACTTTTCCATGACCCATGTAATGCATTAAAGATGGCAGCAAATCCCTTATCACTTTCCTCACTGAGAGGTGGAGTCCCACTCTCCATTCCTCTGCATGTAGTCTGAGTTTGTGACTGCTTTGAGGGGTAGAACACTGTGGAAGTAATCCTATGCCAGTTATGAGCCTTGCCTTCTATTTATTTTTTAAAAATTTTAAAAAAGATTTATTTACATATGTGAGAGGCAGAGAGAGAGAGAGAGAGATCTTCCATCTACTGGTTCACTCTCAATATAGCCACAATGGCTGGAGCTGGGCCAATCTGAAGCTAGGAGCCAGGAGCTTCTTCTGGGTCCCCCATGTCGGTGCAGGGGCCTAAGCACTTGGGCCATCTTCTGCTACTTTCTGAGACCGGCAGCAGGGAGCTGGATTGGAAGAAGAGCAGTGGGGGCTTGAACCGGCACCCATATGGGATGCCCGCACTGCATACAGAGGCTTAACTTAGTACTCCTCGGTGCCAGCCCTCTTACTTATTTATTTTAAAAGATTTATTTTATTTGAAAGAGTGACAGCAGGGCCAGGGAGGAAGCTGGTTCACTCCCCAAATGGCCACAGTGGCCAAGGGTAGGCCAGGCTGAAGCCAAGGAGCCTGGGACTCCATCCTGGTCTCCCATCTTCTATCATGCACTGCCTTCCCAGGTGTATCAGCAGGGAGCTGGAACAGAAGTGGAGCACCCAGGACTCAAACTGGTGCTCAATGTGGGATGCCAGCATCGTGACGATAGCTTAATCTGTTGGGCCCTAATGCTGGCCTCTGAGCCTTGCTTTTTAACAGGACTGGCAGCTTCCTCTTTGTCACCTTGGGTTCCGGCCTCCAGGCTATGAGAACCTACAAAGCTGCTTGGAGAAGTCCACATGGAAGAGAGTCAAGACCCCATATGTCAGCCCCAGCTGAGCTCTCCACTGACAGCCAGGCCCAACTTGGCAGCTATGTGAGTGGCTAACTGATAGCCAAACTGTCCCCAGCAGATTGCTACATGGAGTAGGGGTGAATTCCTGCAGTCTAAGCCTGACTTGCTCTCAAAACTCACAGGACTGGGGCCAGTGCTGTGGCATAGTGGGTAAAGCCGCCGCCTGCAGTGCTGGCATCCCCTTTGAGCACAGTCCCGGCTGTTCCTTTTCTGATCCAGCTCTCTGCTGTGGCCTGGGGAAGCAGTAGAAGATGGCCCAAGTCTTTGGGCCACTGCACCCATGTGGAAGACCCAGAAGAAGCTCCTGGCTCCTGGCTTCGGATAGGCTCAGCTCTAACCATTGTGGCAAACTGGAGAGTGAACCAGCAGATGGAAGACCTCTCTTTCTTTCTCTCTCTGCCTCTCCTCTCTCTGTGTAACTCTGACTTTCAAATAAGTAAATCTTTTTTTTTTTTTTTTTTTAATTTGACAGAGTTAGACAGTGAGGGAGAAAGAGAGAAAGGTCTTCCTTCCATTGGTTCAACCCCCAAATGGCCGCTACGGCTGGAGCTACGCCGATCCGAAGCCAGGAGCCAGGTACTTCTTCCTGGTCTCCCATGTGGGTGCAGGGGCCCAAGCACTCGGGCCATCCTCCACTGCCTTCCTGGGCCACAGCAGAGAGTTGGACTGGAAGAGGAGCAACTGGGACTAGAACCCGGTGCCCATATGGGATGCAGGCGCCGCAGGCAGAGGATTAACCAAGTGAGCCACAGTGCCATCCCCGCCAAATAAATAAATCTTTAAAACAAACAAACAAACAAAAAAAAACTCACAAGACTGGACTGGTTGCCTGGAGAGTGCATTCTGACAAAGCCTGGCCTGGCTCTGCCCCTTGGTCGCTCTCTGGCCTATGCTGGGCCTGTGTGGTGCTCGGCCCAGGCTGTGACACAGCATGGAGCTCTGAGGCTTTTTAGCCTCCAAAACTGTGAGCCCAAATAAACATTTTCTTTTTACAAAACCGCAAGGCCCAGGCATCCTGCTCTAGCCGCAGAAACTGGACAAAGACAGCAGCCTCCTAGGCCCCTTCCTGTTCTGGAATCTTCATCATGGCTTCCTGGAGACCAACTAGCGGTCCCTGGAGTCCTGTCCGTCTTTCCTTGAATGACTCTTCAGGTCTCTTTGAAATTACGACTTCATTTGGCCTACCCTGGGAGACAGGGCTGGCCTTCTCCACTGCCTGCATCTGGGCTATTTGCCTGCTACTTGAAGTGCCTTATTAGTTCCAAACAGGCTTCCAGAACCTTCCTTAGCTCATTGTAAAGGAACTCTGCATCTCTCTTTTGGTTGTTGCTTTCCAGGCCTCTCAATTTCTTCTGCAGGAGGCCTCGGCTCCCTGCAGTGAGCGTCGCTCCAGCATCCTCAGTCAAGAGCTCTCTTCAGCCACAGGCGCTCCTAGGGTGTGAGTTCCTTTTCCAGGGCTGAAGGGCTACAGCAGGTTATGTACTGTCAGGGAACCCTGGGGCTGCAAGGGACCCTGGCGGGGAATCGTGTAGAACATTCCCTGGCCTTCAGGCAGGACCACACACAGGCTTGAGTGCTAACAAATAATTCAGGACATAAAAAGAACTCAGGAAATACTTGTCTACCAGACTTCTCAGTCTCTCCTAATCCCCAATCTATCCTTCTTGTGTGCTACATCTAAAGGTGGCAGTTGAAGCATTTGCTGAAAACTCCAGCAGTCTGAACAGGTCCTCAGTGCACCCCCGGGGCTCCTACCAACACGGGGGTAGGCACACACCAACCTGAAGTAGGGCGGTGGTGATGGGAACAGTCTTGCTTAACCCAGCACCGCTCAGAGCCCTGTAGATGAAGCTGACCCTCCACCCGAATTGGAACATTTGTGAAAGCAAAGGCGTTGGCTCCTGCTAGCCATGTCACTGTTACAAATAGTTACAGAGCGGGACTATCCCAGGCAATGCAGATGTATGGTCGCCCTCCATGTGGGAGATGCTACCAACATGGGGTACCTGAGAGGAGGGGTGAGGCAGGGCAGCACTGAGAAGTCAAAAGGGGAGAGTATTTGTCCTAGAGTGTAGGACACAGGTTAGGACGCCCGCATCCCACATCAGAGTGCAGGCTTCCATACCCGGCTCCGGCTCCTGATTCCAGCTTCCTGCTAATGCGTGTCTGGGAGGCAGCAGGTGATGGCTCAAGCACTTGGGTCCCTGCCACCCACATAAGAGACTCACATTGAGATCCTGGCTACTGGCTTTGGTCCTGGGGCCATCTCCAGTTGTTGTGGGCATTTGAGGAATGCACTACTGAATGGGAGATCTCTCTCTGTCTCTCCCCACTCCCAACAAAAAAGGTTAAAAGTATTCTGAGATGTGTCTTTCCAAGTCTTTTAAACAAATATTTTATTTATTTATTTGAAGGGTAGAGTTATAGAGAAAGAGAGAGAGAGAGAGATCTTCCATCCTCTGGTTCACTCCCCAAATGCCAGCAATAGCCAGCGCAGAGCCAGAACAAAGCCAAGAGCCAAGAACTCCATCAAGGTCTCCCATCAAGAACTTGGATCATCTTCTGTTGCTTTCCCAAGTGCATTAGCAGGGAGCTGGATCGGAAGTAGAACAACTGGGACTCCAACAGGTGCCCATATGGGATGCAGGCCCCTTTCCATGTCTCTTAGAGGTTTTGGGCCAACGGTCCTCATATTACTACTGCTTGGGGAGCTTTAAAAAATGTCAAGGCCTAGACCCCTTTCCTAGGAATTGCATCAGTTGCTGCAAGGGTGAACCCCTGGCATGGATAGGTTCTGAATGCTGTGAGGTGATCATAAGGTGTGGGCAGGATGGAGACCCACCGCCTGGGACCTTGGAGTCAAAGCTGAGACTCCTATGCGTGCAAGCTCAGTGGTCCCTTTGGAGTCAAAGGACTCAAACACACTTGTAAAACTGAACACTCTAGGGGCTGGCACCATGGCTCACTAGGCTAATCCTCCGCCTGCGGTGCTGGCATCCCATATGGGTGCTGGGTTCTAGTCCTGGTCGTTCCTCCTCCAGTCCAGCTCTCTGCTGTGGCCCGGGAGTGCAGTGGAGGATGGCCCAAGTGCTTGGGTCCTGCACCCCATGGGAGACCAGGAGAAGCACCTGGCTCCTGGCTTCGGATCAGCGCATCACCGATCGTAGCGGCCTTTTGGGGAGTGAACCAATGGAAGGAAGACCTTTCTCTCTGTCTCTCTCTCTCTCACTATGACTCTACCTGTCAAATAAAAACAAAACAAAACTGAGCACTCTATTTAGGTTGTGTTCTGCTATACACGACAGAAAACCCTGACAATCAGTAAGGAGATTTTTGAAAAATTAATTTGAGAGACAGAGAGCACTCTTCTACCCTGTGTTTCACTCCTTTAATGCCTACACAGCTAGGGCTGGGCCAGGTTGAAGCCAGGAGCCAGACACTTAATCCAGGTCTCCCAAGTGGGTGGCAGGAACTCAACTACTTGCGCTGCTGCCTCCCAGGGTCTGCATTAGCAGGAAGCTGGAGTCAGGAGCCAGGTGTTGACCCCAGGTTCTCTGATGTCTCCTAATTTCCCGTTATCGACTCCTATTTTTGTGCTATTTAAATAATAGTATTTATATCCCAGAAAAGTAAATAACATGGAATAGTTTATACTTTGAAGCAAATGCTTATTTTATATATGTTCATGTTAAAGTAATAACATAGTTGTGTAATTATTATATATTATTATGTTTTTAAAAATCTGTTATCAGTTTTTTCCAGAATGCCTCTATCATAAAAATTAATCAGATGGGGCCGGTGCTGTGGCATAGCAGGTTAATCCTCCGCCTGCAGTGCCGGAATCCCATATGGGCACCGGTTCAAGACCTGGCTGCTTCACTTCCAATCCTGCTCTCTGTTATGGCCTGGAGAGGCAGTAAAAGATGGCCCAAGTCTTTGGGCCCCTGCACTCATGTGGGAGACCTGGAAGAAGCTCCTGGCTCCTGGCTTCGGATCAGCGCAGCTCCAGTCGTTGCAGCCAATTAGGGAGTGAACCAGCGGATGGAAGACCTCTCTCTCTCTCTTTTTCTCTGCCTCTCTTCTCTCTGTGTAACTCTGACTTTCAAATAAGTAAATAAATCTAAAAAAAAAAAAGTTAATCAGAAACTGTTCTAGTAAGTAAAAGCCTAAGAAAACATGACCACTGGGGAGGGCGTATGGCACAGAAGTTAAACCACTACTTGGGATGCCCATATCCTGTATCAGAGGACCTGGGTTTGAGTCTCAGCTCTGCTTCTGATTCCAGCTCCCTGCTAATGTGCAGTCTGGGAGACAGCAGTGATGGCTCAAGTACCTGAGTCTCTGCCACTTACACAGGTGATCCAGACTGAGTCCCAAGTGCCTGGCTCCAGCCTGGTCCAGTCATGGCTATTCTGGGCATTTGAGGAGTAAACTAGTGGGTGGAAAATCTCTCTCTGTCCCCTTTTCCCTTCCGCTCTCTGTTTTTGTCTTTCAGCCTTTCAAAGAAATTGAAAACAATTTTTTAAAGAGACATGACAACTAGGGAGCCGGTGCTGTGGTATAGTGGGCTAAGCTACCGCCTGTGGTACAGGCATCCCGTATGGGCACCAGTTTGTGTCCCAGCTGCTTCTCTTCCCATCCAGCTCTCTGCTATGGCCTGGGAAAGCAGTAGAGGATGGCCCAGGTCCTTGGGCTCCTGCACCCACGTGGGAGACCTGGAAGAAGCTCCTGGCTGCTGGCTTCAGATCAGCCCAGCTCTGGCCAGTGGAAGACTTTTCTCTCTGTTTCTCCCTCACTGTCTGTAACTCTGCCTCTCAAATAAATAAATACAATCTTTAAAAATTTTTCGAAAAGAAAAAAAAGGCATGACAACTAAATGTATGGAATCCTGAATGGGATTTTGGAGCTGCAAGAGGACATTCATGAATGACCAAGGCAATGTCAGTAAGTGATGGGTGTTAATGACCTTGATTCAGCTCCTTACCTGTGCCACACCTCCTGGTACAACAGGGAAGTTGGGTGTGAGTACCTAAAACGTCTCCACTATCTTTGCAACGTTTCTCTTCATGTAAAACAATTCTAAGATTAAAAGTTGGTTTGTAAGTAGCATGAATTAGAAGCAGAGTGGGCTGTTGTTGGAGCAATGCTATTTGTGATGTGTGGGGGGAGAAGGGAGGAAGGATCACCGTACAGGGTTTGTGAGGGCTGGCAGAGGAAGCAACACTCAAAGGGGTGAAGAAAAAAAAACCCTAAAGGACCCTCAGAAACCAGGCACTGAGGTCAGGGCCCTTGCAGAAGGTGGGGCGTCAGATGCCTGCTTCAAGGCTGTGAGGCTCCCAGATGGCGCAGCAGGGCGCAGCACACACACTGCTGCCTGCCGGGGTTTTGCGGATCGCTGGAGGAGGATCTTCTGACCGCAGTGGCTGCACTGGGCAGGCGGTGCCTTTTCCTAAAGGCTTCGGCCGCCTGGGGAGACTTGGCAGAGGCGAGGGCAGAGGTCGGGAGAAGTGCAGGAAGCTGAGGTTCTCATCCCACGAGTCGTTTTGGAAATCATTAACTTAGTTCTTTGAAAATGTGTGTATTCCTCCTTTTCCCCTCACCCCAGCCCTTGTTAAAGGTCTTTGCGCCAGCCTAAGCTGTCTCTTTGTGTTCTTGGTGTGGGTGTGAGGATACGCTTGAGAATTTTGTAATTTTAAAAAATATTTTTATTTATTTATTTGAGAGGGAGAGGCAGAGAAAGGTCTTTCACCTGTTGGTTAACTCCCCAAATGGCCACAACAGCTGGAGCTACACCGATCCAAAGCCAGGATCCAGGAGCTTCCTCCGGGTCTCCCATGCAGGTGTAGGGGTCCAAGGACTTGGGCCATCTTCCACTGCTTTCCTAGGCAGAGAGCTGGATCAGAGGAGGAGCAGCCAGGACATGAACTGGCGCCCATATGGAACGCAGGCGTCTTGTACTGGAGGCTTAGCCTACTATGCCACAGCGCCAACCCAGAATTTTCTAATTTTGACACTATGAAACAAAACATTCTGTGGTTACACCACAGCGTTAAGGACACTGCTAACCAAATCGCTACATACGCCAATGTTTACCTGCTGGTTGGACCTTGCACTGCCATCTCTTCATCCTGATTTACAGCCAGAATTGTAAACCTGGGCAAACAACATGGAGGTACCATCCAGAGTTAAGCAACCAATAAGTTCTTGGTACATGCGTCCCATCAGCAGAACTACTCCACAGCAAAATGACAAAGGGGCCAAGGTTCCCTTGGGGTCCCGTGTACTCCCTCCTGCCTGTCTCTGCTCTCTGATGAGGTAGTCAGAGTGTTCAGCCACCAGCACCCCAGAGTCCTCTGACCCACTGCCCACCCCACCCCCAGCCACCTGTGACCCTACACCCCAATCCTCAGAACATTCCATTCAGCAACACCCGGGGTTGGGATAGGGTCACTGAGCAAATCGTCTTATTTTAAGACGTGAGTGATTGAAGATACGTGCCTTTAAAATGAGACGCTCGTAACCCAAATAGAATCTGTAGTTGATGGAATTTTTGGCAGGGTGAGGTTTCACAAGGTGAAATGAGAGAGACGTGGGGCCATCTTAGCTGTCAGCCACATAAGCACAGCAAACCCCACCTCAGTCCAGTCAGTCCTGGACCCAGCTCCTTGTCTGCCAGAGCAGAAAGCAAGAGGACACTTCTACAGTCCTGAGATCCCTGCCTCGGGTCTTGCCGCGGACTTGCCCTGGGCTCATTTGTTGTCCTTAGGGGTCATATGGCTCCGGCTAGCCCATGCACTTGGGCATGTGGTGTCTGTTTTCCCAGAAGAACCAAATCCTGTGCTTCATTGTCTGTAATGGCAAAAGTCTGCTGGAAAAACGTAATGTCCACTAGCAGGGAAGTTGCTAAATAAGCAGTGGCGAGCCACACACTGAGATACTGGGCAACTTTGCAAAGATCAGAAAGTTGTTTACTGACACGGGGAGGCCTGCAATACAGATGAGACATGGAAAGGGGGGCCGGTGCTGTGACGTGGTGGGCTAAGGCTCCGTCTGCAGTGCCGGCATCCCATGTGGGCACTGGTTCATGTCCTGGCTGCTCCTCTTCTGATCTAGCTCTCCGCTTTGTCCCAGGAAAGCAGTGGAAGGTGGCCCAGATGCTTGGGCCCCTGCACCTATGTGGGAGACCCAGAAGAAGCTCCTGGCTCCTGGGTTTGGATCGGCTCAGCTCCTGCCATTGCGGTCATCTGGGGAGTGAACCAGCAGATAGAAGACCTTTCTCTCTCTCTCTCCCTCTCTCTCTAACTCTGCCTCTCAAATAAATAAATACATCTTAAAAAAAAAAAAAAAAAAGGAACAGTGGCACCCTGGGTGAAGTCTGGGGGAAATGGGAGTACACAGACTCACAATTACTGTGTTTGCATAAATAAATGACAAACATGGCTACCCTGCTGAGAACATGCGTAGGGGAATGAGATGAATGGAATGGGTCCGGGAGCCAGACTTCCTCATTTCATCTTGTTTGATTTTTAGAGCATGAAAATGAAGTGCCTGATCAAAAGTTTTTATGATTCAATGTTTAAATATTTCCAAAGTGATTTGCTGTGCATTTAATACCGTATCATTTTCCAGTGGACTAGGTTGAGCTTGTGCGATTGAATCAACCTAGAAGTGTATGTATTGGGATGGGCATTGTGGTCAAGAGATTACGCCACCACCTGCACCACTTGCATCCCATATTGGAGCACTGGTTAGAGTCCTGGCTACTCAGCTTCTATTTTATTTTATTTTATTTTAATTTAATTTATTTGAAAGTCAGAGTTACACAGAGAGAAGGAGAGGCAGAGAGAGAGAAAAATAAGTCTTTTATTCCACTGGTTCACTCCCCAATTGGCCGCAACAGCTGGAGCTGCGCCGATCCGAAGCCAGAAGTCAGGAGTTTCTTCTGGGTCTCCCACACGGGTGCAGGGACCCAAGGACTTGGGCCATCTTCTACTGCTTTCCCAGGCCATAGCAGAGAGCTGGATCGGAAGAGGAGCAGCCAGGTCTCAAACTGGTGCCCATAAGGGATGCCGGTGCTGCAGGCTGGGGCTTTAACCTGCTATGCCACAGCCCCGGCCCCTAGGCTGCTCAGCTTCTAATCCAGCTTCCTGCTAATGGGCCTGGGAAGGCAGTGGAAGATGGCCCAGGTACATGGGTCCCTGCCACCTACATGGCAGACTTGGCTGGAGTTTCTGGCTCCTCCTGGCTTTGGCCTAGGTCAGCCTCAGTCATTGCAGCCATCTGGGAAGTGAACCAGCAAATGGACGATCTCCCTCCTTCCCTCCTACCTCTTTCTGTGTCACTCTGTCTTTCAAAATGAATATTTTTTTTTTTTGACAGGCAGAGTGGACAGTGAGAGAGAGAGAGAGAGAGACAGAGAGAAAGGTCCTCCTTTTGCCATTGGTTCACCCTCCAATGGCCGCCGCGGCCGGCTCACTACAGCCGGCGCACCGCGCTGATCTGAAGGCAGGAGCCAGGTGCTTCTCCTGGTCTCCCATGGGGTGCAGGGCCCAAGGGCTTGGGCCATCCTCCACTGCACTCCCTGGCCACAGCAGAGAGCTGGCCTGGAAGAGGGGCAACCAGGACAGAATCCAGCTCCCCGACCAGGACTAGAACCCAGTGTGCCTGCGCCGCAAGGCGGAGGATTAGCCTATTGAGCCACAGTGCCAGCCTCAAAATGAATACTTTTTTTTTTTTTTTTTTGACAGGCAGAGTTAGGCAGTGAGAGAGAGAGAGAGAGACAGAGAGAAAGGTCTTCCTTCCGTTGGTTCATCCCCCAAATGGCCACCACGGCCGGCGCTGCGCCAATCTGAAGCCAAGAGCCAGGTGCTTCCTCCTGGTCTCCCGTACAGGTGCAGGGCCCAAGCACCTGGGCCATCCTCCACTGCCTTCCTGGGCCACAGCAGAGAGCTAGACTGGAAGAGGAGCAACTGGGACAGAATCCAGCGCCCCAAACGGGACTAGAACCCAGAGGATTAGCCAAGTGAGCGGTGGCACTGGCCCAAAATGAATACTTTCTAAAAAATAAGCCTATATATTATTTTGTCTACTTCTACATATGGTGAACGTTTTCTATAACAAAAAGTTAAATAGATAATAGAAGATTAAAGATAGCTATGAGTTCTCCAATATTCCTCCTATTTGAGAGGTGTGGTGTGTGTCTGGGGTGGATTGTGTCACTTCAGTGTAATCTGACGGGCTCTGTGATGATTTTAACAAATAGAATGCATTGGCAGTGACCTTGGGCTAGACACCTGGCTCAGGCCTTAAAACTGGCAGCTACCACCTCCTGTCTCTCAGGACACAGGCTGGAGCCTGAGCCTCTGTGTTAGAAGTCTGACTCCCCTGCTGGAGAGACCGTGGGCAGCGGCTCTTGAGACTACACAGATTGGTGGTGGTGGTGGTGGTGGTGGGGCAGCTTTGCAGCCTCCCCTGGCAAGGAGCCAGGCCTGCAGATGAAGCTTTCCTGGCTCCTCCAGCCCAGCCCTGCCACCAGCCATGCGGCACGGAGTGCCGTGGGTGTTGTGACTCAGAGCGTAAGGATTGCCCAGGGAAGCCTCCCCAGCACGCCCGCCCCACTGAGCGGGAGCATGGGGAAGTGAGCTTGGGGTAGCATGTTATGCTGCTCTGATGGGTCACCAGCACACAGCACACACGCACACGCCTTCAAAAGTGAGGAACTTAGTCTGGCTACCTAAACTGTTGCATTGTGATAAAACTCATGTACAAATGGAAGAACTTGGTTCTCAGTGTGACAAACATATTTAAGCTTGAACTTGAAGTTCAGGGCACTTGATTGCATAAAGGTGGACAGGGTCTATTCAGGCAGTCAGTGGCCATTGTAGGTTGTGAAAAATAGCAGAGTTGGGGCTGGCACTGTGGTGTAGTAGGATAAGCCTCCGCCTGCTGTGTCAGCATCCTGTCTTGGTGCTGGTTCATGTCCCAGCTGCTCCTCTTAATGGTCCAGCTGTCTAATATGGCCTGGGAAAGCAGTGTAAGATGGCCTGCAGCAGCATGGGGAACCTGGAAGAAGCTTCTGGCTCCTGGCTTCAGATTGGTCCAGTTCCAGCTGTTGTGGCCATGTGGGAAGTGAACCAGCAGATGGAAGATCTTTCTCTCTGTCTCTCCCTCTGTCTGTAGCTCTATCTCTCAAATAAATAAATCAAATCTTAAGAAAAAAAATCACAGAGTAATGCTGCCAGGCTCCATTGGGTGCCAGTTCAGCTGTGGATGAAACTACTGAGGGGCAAAACCTCTCAGGTCTCAAGACAAAAGAATCCACTGCAAACAGATCCAGCCACTTCCCACGCACTCCTCCTTCAGGGGCTGCCTGTCACTGTTCCCAACGTTGACCTTTCGTTTGGAATCACACCCGTCTTATGGAGCAGACACAATGGCAGTTACAGGTTTTCTGAGCTGCCCTTGATTTTTTAAAGAAATTATTTATTTATTTTCATCTTATTTGAAATGAGACAAACACAGAGAGATCTCCCATTGTCGCTCCCCCATTCGCGGAGGAACGACACTAAACCCTGCGCTGTTCTTTTGTCTGCTCAGCCCTTCCCGGGTTTGCTGCTGGTTCTTCCCGGGTTGGCTGCCAACCCCTCCACCTCCGTGGAAGGGCAGTTCCCCCTGCCACTTTCCCCACTTCCGCGGGGGAGCGGCACACCGCCGGCCGGCTCTCTCGGGGGCTGCTCAGATGTTATCCGGATGTTCCTCTTAGATGTTCCTGGTGCATGTTGTCTCTCTCCTCCTTTATAGTCCTCTTCCACCAATCCCAACTCTGCTACCCACATGCCGAGCACGCTGCTCTCCTCCAATCAGGAGTAAGATCAGCTCCTGTAGCTCATCAGTCAAGTTGGCGAGAGGCAGCTGTGTAGAAGCTGTTTACTTCTCTCCCAGTGCCCTATTGTGGGAGAGCAGATGCATAGAATAAGTCTTAATTCCAGTAACTTAGTCTAGTCCGAGTTGCTCCCCACATCCCATCTGCTAGTTCACTCTCCAAATGAGCTGGGTTAGGCAGAAGCCATAAACCCAGAACGCCATCCAAGTCTCCCAAGTGGATGGCAGTGACAATATAACCCATTGTACCATAATGCCTGCCTCAGCCGTTTATCTATTATCTATCTATCCATCTATCGTCCATCTAGAAGGAAGAGCAACAGAGGCAGCTCTTCTATTAGCTCATTCCCCAACAGCCAGGTCTAGACCAGGGTGAAGCCAGGGGCCAGAAATTCCTTCCCGGTCTCCCAAGCACTTGGTCCATCATCTGCCACCTTCCCAGGCACATCAGCAGGGAGCTGGATTGGAAGTGGAGGAGCTGGGTTCGAATCAATGCTCCAAAATGGAATGCCAGCATCATAAACAGTGGCTTGACCTGCTGCTCCACAGCACCAGCTCCTATTGTTTTTTTTTTTTAAATCCAGTATATTCATCATTCACTTGTGCAAACCGCACATACATCGATTTATGTGGTTATTTCATTTAATGGAATGATTTCTACTTTGTTTTTGTGTGTGTGATATAGTTAGCAAAACAACAACAACAACAAAAGAAAACAAAGGCCACACTTCATGTGAGTGTTTGTTGAGCTTTGTTAAAAACTGTCCCCAATTGTCCACACAGGACGGCTTGTCTCAGACACCAGCTTTCCCACACAGCATCTCCTCTCACTCTATTTACAGGAACCTCTGTAACTCTACCACCTTGCATTGCTTCGTTTGTCTTCAGTGGAATTATGAAGGCATTGCATTTTCCATTTAAATGTTTGCTGTCTTCTTTCCCTGTCACAAAAGTGCAAGTTCTTTAAAGTCAAGGCCTTAAGGTCCTACTAGCTATAAAGCAAGGATTAGCACAAAGTAGATGTTTAATAAATGTTTATTGACTGAATGATTTTTTTTAATCCCAATTAACTTATGATGGGAAATCAGCTAAATGTACCAAAATACAGGGCAAGGTGAGTGAGTGACAGTCAGTCCATGGGATAGGATGACATTAATGCAAGTTTCTTTCCTTTTTTTTTAAAGGATTTTATTTATTTACTTGAGAGATATAGATATAGACAGAGATAGAGGAAATGACAGAGGCCCAGTGGCCTCAATGGCCGGAGCTGCGCCGATCTGAAACCAGGATCCAGGAGCTTCTTCCGGGTCTCCCACATGGGTGCAGGAGCCCAAGCACTTGGGCCACGTTTTACTGCTTTTCCTGGGCCATAGCAGAAAGCTGGATCAGAAGAGGAGCAGCTGGGACTCGAACCTGCGCCCATATGGGATGCTGGCACCACAGGCGCAGGCGCAGGCGTAGGCTACTACACCACAGCGCCGGTCCCAGTGATGCAAGTTTCAAAAGTAAAGCTCAGGCAGCCCAGGGCGCTCACTGACCCCGGAGAGGAGACCACCGGCCTCCAGAACACATTTTCCTTTCGCCGGGGAGAATGACTCATTTACTCTTCTGAAACGCTGGGAGGCCGTGAGGCCCTGGGTGCTGGAGGGCAGGGCAGTCCGTGGCTCAGGGCAGGGCTGGCGGGGAGGGCCCCAACCAAAGCTCAACATCAGGACCAGGCAAAGGCTTCTGAACTAAAATTGCCCTGAAGGTAGAAGGAGATGGAGCGAGCGGTCTGCTGTACCCGTAGTGGACAAGGAAAAAATGAGGACCTATTATCATCTCCTGTTTCACAAATCGAGAAACCAAGGCAAAAGAAATGAAGCAACCTGCTCGCGATCGCATTAGGAGGTCACAGCCAGAGCCAGGATTTGAACTCAGGCATCAGACTCCATGCTCTGCAAGCTCCTGCCTCACCATGGCGCCTGGTGGGGGAATATGGGAGAAGATAAAAACTCCACGGGAAACAGAACGTTGTGTCCCTAAGCAATTTCTGATTAGCTCCTTCAGGTGTTATTTAAAGTCCATTTTATAGTCTACAAATAAACATGGTAGGGAGTCACTCGGACTGCCCGGATTGCCTTCCGGCCCCGGAAACTGAGCGATGAATGGCTCTGACGAAACCGTGTGCCGGGTAGACAAGGACATGGCCGCACCATCCAAGGCTGCAGAGCCAGAGCCAGGCCGACCACTGCGCCTGCGCACGGATCAACCAACCCCGACTTCCGCCTCTTCAACTCCCTTCCTTGCCGAGCGGAAGAAGCCCCCACTGGCCGCCCTGGTCTCACCAAGACGCCAAGACTCTGCCTATCTTCCGACGCTGCTGGCTTGCTTTCTGCTTCTGGAACATTCCATGCTTTCTGCCTGTAGTGCCATCTGCCTAAACAGTCTTCCCCTTCCCTAACCCCCCTGCCCCGCGCGCCGGGAGAACTTTGCATCAACTCCACCTCCTCAGCCAGTGGTCTCTTGACCCTCATTCAGAACCCCCCGCCCCCAGAGCCCTCCAAGAGGTCAAGCGCCGTTAGCGCCACATGCCGGGGGCTCTGTCTGCCCACCTTGGCTAACACTCACAGCTCTGGTTTAGCACCTGCCTTCTCCAGAATGCGGTGGGCCCTGCTCTGGCTCCCCCGAGGCCCCTGGCCTCCAGCACACAAGGAGACATTGGGAAATATCTGTGGGCTGAACTCCTGACCGCCAGACCGGCCAAGGGAAACAGAGGATCCACCCCCTCCACACACGCCTTCACTTTGGGCTTAAAAAGTGTCCAGTGAATGAAAGCGACAAACAAGAAGACGCACATCGTAAAACTGCATCATTGCCTTTGTAATGACCTTAATGCCGAGGCTAACGTTGTGCTATGGGGTGAAGCGCAAAAGTTGAATCTAATGATTTCTATTTGGGAGGAATCAATAATTTCCTGAAGTGACTGAATGAGAAGACGTGGATGGGGTTGAGAATCCCGTCCCAGAAAGCAGGGGAGTGTGGCTGTAAGCTGTTTCTGCAAGGGAGGACCACTGTACAGCTAGGCTGACCTTGGCCATGCGTGCAGGCAGGTATCTGCTCACCCAAACCACGTGAGCTCATTGGCCAGGTCACACCACACACTGCTTTCCTCCAGGAAGCCCGAGTCCTCAGTGAAGAAAACCCATGACTGCCCCGACTCAGTTCTCCCCACACAAAGCACAAAGGTGGCATGGGTTCAACCTGGCACTGGGCATCCCACCTCTTCCTACCACGAAAGGAGCCCCGTTTCCAGCAGGTGTGCTGCCCTCTTGTTGTTGACATCGTGCAACAGTTAGCCATTTTGCCTAACACGAAATCATGGCTAAGGCTCAGCAGGGTGGAACCGGGAACCTAGCAACTGCCTTGCAGCCCTGGGTGTAGTGTCTCCTTCCTCACTGCAGGATGAACCTGCCATTTCGTTTCCTTCTCTATTCTTCTGGGGTAATTGCACTCTGGGGGAAAAGCATCGGAAATATCACCAAGAAAACAAGGGAAAAGACAGGTAATTTTGTAGGGTAGCTCTCCTCGCGTAAGTCTTTATTCTGCTGTTCTCTCTCTCTCTCTCTCTCTCTCTCTCTCTGGCTTCAGGGGCTGTGAACTCACTCCTCAGGGTTGGAGTAATCTTCCAGCTCTCTAGTTTGGGTGAGCAGTATTGGCTCAGCAGTATGGTTCGAGCACCTCAAAGGTCTCCTTTGTCCCAACATGCTGAGTTTCTTTGGTTTTCATCCTCACTGTCGCTCTGACTTCCCTGTCCCCACCCCCTAGCACAGTGGCCCCTGTTTGCACACAGCTTTCTTTGCATAGCGGATACTGCCGAGTGCCATGTCTGTGCCCTCCGGGAAGTGAGACAGAGGCTGAACCCGTGGAGCTGTCGTCTTCCATTTCTCAGCACGCGCTGGCATCTCTGTGACAGTCTGGGTTAAGAATTCACTTTCTGGTACTTGGCAGTGCACCAGGATGGTTGGGGCCTGCATCACATCCACTCACGCGAGAAGTGGCCCCCTCTTTGGGGCTCATCTTTGTGTGGCTCACTCGTGGCCCCTAAGGTGGGATTGTTGGTTTGAAGTGAAAACATAAAATGATTTCATAGGTTAGATTTTTTTTCCCAGGTGGCCATTTAACTGGGGTTGTTATTTTTTTTAATACAAAGGGGTTTTGTTATTTTGGAATGAGAAAAAAAGGGGAATTCCACTAAAAGATGATAGTGTAAGAAGAGTACAGTTTGAAAACCACGCTCCCCAGAACTTAGAAAGAGTTGACGCCATCTCATCTGACCTCGGTGCCATTTTAGATACAGGAGCTTGATCCTCGGTGGATCTTTCTAGCTGCCTCGTTGGAGCCTATCTTTGAACATGGGTTCTATGGGAACGGTTGTCAAGGAAACCTGTACAGCAGGGCTCTTGTGTGAGTTTGTGCGGCTGGTCCCCGATTCTGCGGCACCGGTGTGTGCTGGGTGTTTACTACAGCTTATTCTGGTCGCATCTTGGTCACTCTGAGTAACCACCAGAGTCACTTGGTGAGTGGGGGAAATTCTTTTCTATCCCGAGAAGAGGCATTGAAACAGTGAGGCCGTCATTTTGCTCTGCAGCTGGGTTTTGATTGCCATGCCTCCCAGCAAAATTCCCTGATGCCGTGTACAGTTTACCACTCCCGCAGGTTCTCTATAGGGATTTAAAAGAACATCCTAATAAATGCGCGAGTCAGGATAACGACCTGGATTTTCAGCTCTGCAGAGATGAAAGTTGTGGTCTCAACGTGATTCAGCATTTCTGCCTCTCCCTAGACATCAGTCCAAGACTCTCAGATGAGGAGACTCCTCGCCCTTCCCGTCCGCAGCTGGGGCTGTGTTCACACAGCTTGGCTTGTCCTTTGCTTAAGCCATTGTCTACTAGTGTAAGGATTTTAAATAGATACATTCTGATTTTGCTTAGGGAAACTCCCTAATAGTCTGTTGTTCGGTAGATCATCTTTTAAATGAAATGAGGAACTTGGAAAAAGCCATCTTGCTTCCAGTGTAGTAAGAGAGAAGCACATCACATTTTGGAGCCCAGCAATTTTGTGCTAATACCCGGGAGCTGTTACAGTCCAAGTGAGGCTAAAGAGCTCAGTTTTAGTTACACCACCCATCCTCACCCGTTGTCCATCCACTCCACTCACCCAGGCAACACTCACTTTAGGGAAGCTTCTAGCCATGGAAGACGAGCTTGAATGAAAGGTCATGTGGTCTCTGATGGGATCAACTCCTCTGTTCAGGCTTCCTGGGCTTGTTCAGAAGCCACTTTCCTCTGGACACATACAGACACGCAGACTCCCCTTTAGCACCTGATAGTTTTTAAAATTTGAAAATTTATTTTTTTGTGTTTTGTTGTTGTTGTTGTTGTTGTTGTTTGTTTGAGAGAGAGAGAGGGAGAGAGAGATCTTCCATCTGCTGGTTCAATTCCCTAATACCTGTAACAGCCAGGACTGGGACGGGCTGAAGCCAGGAACCCAGAGCTGAATCCGGTTCTTCCTTGTGGACCCAAGCACTTGAGCTGTTTACCTGCTCCCTCCCAGGGTGTGCATTAGCAGGAAGCTGGATAGAAAGTGGAGCCAGGACTTGAACCCGGGCACTTTGATGTAGGATGCAGGAGTCTCAAGGGGTGACTTCAGCCACCACACAGAACACTTACCCATGGTGATGTCTTAGAAGAGCCACTGTGTAGGGGCTGGCACTGTGGTGTAGTGGGTAAAGCTGCTGCCTGCAGTGCTGGCATCCCATAGGCACCGGTTTGAGACCCGGCTGCTCCACTTCTGATCCAGCTCTCTGCTGTGGCCTGGGAAAGCAGTAGAAGATGGCCCACGTTCTTGGGCCCCTGCACCCGCATGGGAGATCCAGAAGATGCTCCTGGCTTTGGATCAGCGCAGCTCCAGCCGTTGCGGCCACTTGGGGAGTGAACCAGAGGATGGAGGACCACTCTCTTTCTCTCCGCCTCTGCCTCTCTGTAACTCTGCCTTTCAAATAAATAAATAAAAATTTTTTTAATAAAAAGAAGGGCCCCTATATAAGCCATACTGTGCATGAGACAGGGCTGGCTGAATGCTTGTCCAGATTGGCATTTTTTAAAAGAAGATTGATTTATTTATTCATCTGAAAGGCAGAGTGACAGAGAGAGACAGAGACAGAGAGAGAGAGAGAGAGAGAGAGATCTTCTAGCCACTGGCTCACTTTCCAGATGGCTACAGCATCCAGGCTGAAGCCAGGAGCCAGGAACTCCCTCTGAGTCTCCCACATGGGTGACAGGAACCCAAGCACTTGGGCCATCAGTGTTGCCTTCCCAGGCTCATTAGCAGGAAGCTGGGTCAGAAGTAGAGTAGTGGGACTCAAACCAGGTGCTCTGATGTGGAAACTCGAGAGCGAAGACTGGGGCATTCATTACAATGAGAAATGCAACTTCACATAATCTGTAGTAGTCCATGTGTTTTTTTTTTTTTATTTTTAAGATTTATTTCATTAATTTGAAAGGCAGAGTTAACAGAGAGGGAGAAACAGAGAGATAGAGAGATCTTCCATCTGCTGGTTCACTTCCCAAATGGCAGCAACAGCTAGGATGGGACCAGGCTGAAGCCAGGAGCCTGGAACTCCATCCAGGCCTCCCATGAGGGTGGCAGGGGTCCAGGTGCTTGGGCCATCTTCTTCTGCTTTCCCAGGTCCATTAGCAGGAAGCTGGATCAGAAATGGAAAAGCCAGGACTTGAACCGATGCTTGTACGGGATGTCTTGCAGAGGGATGGCTTAACCTGCTGTGCCACAACGCCAGCCCTGTGTGTTCTTATCCTATAGGAGAAACTCAAAGTATGATTAGGAAAGTGAGTACTGCACATGAATCAGAGCAAGGGAAGTTAGAGTCCCCGTAGCCACCAGCATTAAGTTTTGAGTGTCTGATCAACCACAGCTGTGGTGGAGGTAGATGGCCCAAGGACCGTGCAGGTCAACCAGGGCCTTGCGGACCCCCCACTCTGGGCTGACCCTGTAGTTTATGTTGTCCACCTTATCGCTGATGTAGCTCCCTTTTGCTGTCAACCCTCAGATACACTAACACTTTGTAGAGTCTCTGTAGCAACTTTACACACATGTAACCTGACTTCATCCAAAGATATGCTCTGATATTTGATTGGAAAAGAAAAATTTTGTTCCACTCTTGCAGGCTGGATCTCTATGGTCTTATAATTAAAATTTAATGATAAAAACAAAAATACGTCCTTATTCTAAACTGGGGTGGGGCAGGAAGTGGGTGTTCAGCCGAGTAAGTGAAGACACTTACATCCCAAGTCGGAGCGTCGGGGTAGCTCTGTCTCCCGACTCCAGCTTCCTGCTAATGCAGACCTGGACAGACAGAAGCGATGACTCAAGGAATTGGATTTCTGCCACTTGACTGAGTTCTGTCTCCACTGATTTCGAGATAATGCTTTGAGGTTTTCAGCGGAAGCTGTAGTCTTTGCTCATATTCTGGATCTGTGCCTACTCCTGCAGTAGCTTCTGACTGGCATCAAAGCCCTGAAAATCACTGGCCAAAGGGAGGACTATGATTTGACCGCATGCACCTCTGTAATAGCGGTCCGTCCTGAGTCACAGTCCGTCCTGAGTCCGTCTCTCATGGCAGAGATAAGATCAGTTCAAGTACAGGAAGTATCAGAGGTGGCTGGACCTGGGCGAGAGAACAGGTTTCTGTTAGACAGATTGGAACTTTTCCCCATTCACTTCCCTTCATCCCACGCCATTCACACGCAGGTGATGCCAGAGAATAAAAGATTCATTTCCAATCCAGCTTAATTAAACGTTTCTTTATTAAATACTGACTATGTTACAGCTTCGATCCTGGAAGTAAATGAATTGAGGAACTTGGGAAGGTAATTTTGTTTCTAATACAGTAAGAAATGCGTGGAGAGAGGGGGATGCTGGCATGGTGGCACAGTGGGTTAAGCCTCCGCCTGCAACACCAGCATCCCGTACAGAGGCCGGTTTGAGGTCCGGCTGCTCCACTTCCGATCCAGCTCCTGCTGATGTGTGTTGGAAAGCAGCAGAAGACGGCTCAAGTGCTCGGGCCCCTGCCGGCCGCATGGGAGACCCGAGTGGAGTTCCAGGCTCCTGGCTTCAGCCTGGCACAGCCCCGGTTGTTGTGGCCATTTAGGGAGTGAACCAGAGGGTGGAAGATATTTCTCTCTCTTTCTCTCTCTCTCCCCCTCCATCCCTCCCCTCTCTTTTCCTGTCTATTTATAACTCTGCATTTTGAAGAAATAAATAAAAATAAATCTTAAAGAGAAACAAATAGAGCATCTTCCCCGGCTTGACAACTTTGTATACCTGTGAGTTATTAGGTAGAATGCAGAGCTGAACGGGACACAGTCGCTGCCTTCAGGAAGCCTGGGCTGGCTTGATTGATAAGGGTTGCATTGAGCTGCGGCTGCTTTAGGGGTGTCTGCAGGGGCCAGTCCCGTGGCAGAAGACATCAAGTCCAAAATCAAAGAACTACAAGACCATCCCTGTGATGGCTGCTTCTCCACCCAGAACCAGAGCAGGAACTGCTGGCAGACCAGAGACTTCCACTGCTACCAGAGGGCAATGATCGCAAAAGGGGGTGACGCCCCCTGTGCAGTGATACCAGCTTGTGTACAAGACCTGTGCCCCATATCCTGGGGCTCAACTTGGGACGACCGCCGGGCAAAAGGCACATTTCCTGGGAAGCTCTGCACCGGCTCCACCCTACTCCTCTCTCTTCCGTCCCTCTCCCAGGGTGATAAAGGGAACCCTGCACACTTGGTGATTCCTCCCTTGGGACCTTGCATCATGACTGAAGTAGTAATACAAAAATTACAGAAAAAAAAAAGGTTGATGTCTACTCGAGGAGCCAAAACATGTATTTATCGTCTCAAAACGTAAAAGCGTTTATTACAAATACCTTGCTGTTCCCAGACCCCCTTGTGCAGTGCTACTCCTGCCATTACCCCTTTTTGGGAGGATGTGGAAGAAGGTGGAGAAGGCAGACTCATCCATGAAGCAAGGGAATAGAAAGCAAGCCACCAAGCCCTGGCAAGGAAGGCAGGCGAGCCTCTGCTGAGGCTACGGGAGAGGTGTGTGGATTCTCAGGGACCGGGCAGGTGTGTGGATGGTAACAAGGGCAGGAAGTTGGGCACAGAGGCAACAGTGGATCTGGGCCAGTCCTGCCCAACACAGCACCTCTCTAATGACGGTGTTGGGTCAGCGACTTTGCAATGACTTGCCTGAGATTCTCTCCCAGCTCGCTGTCACCCGAGACTCTTCCTGCATGATCTCTCCTTCCCAGTCTCCTTTCTCAGATGCCCACCCTGCTCCAGGGTGGGGGGATGCCCCTTCGTGCCTGACAACTCCTGCTCCCTTGCTCTTCCTACTCCAAGAGAAGTCCATCTTAGTGTCTGCCTCTTAGAGAACCCACACATCTTAGAGGGGACCGGAGGGGCTTGATGTGATGTCTCCACATGGGGGAGAACAGGTGTAGAGGGATTGAGAATTGCAAGGGGAGGTGGTAAACATGGAGGGTGGGGTGTTCCCGGAAGCGAGGGGTTTAGGTGTAACAGAGTGCCGAGAATGGCCACAGGAGTAGGTCCCTAAAGTGGAGGACAAATAAAGGTCAATGGTATTCTCAGGAGGTACAAGGGTAAACCAGGAACGCTGCCTACTCACCACAGGTAGAACCTTGATTTTATTCAGAGCAACACCAGAGCCATCTACAAGACTACAATTCTTAGCTTTCTTTGCAGTTAGAAGCAGCCAGCAACAAGTAGATAAAAGTCACTGGGTGGGAAAGAAGGAGGCCGAGGAAGATTTTTAAGTGAGCACCTATCGGGAAGTTGCATTTTTTTCTTTTTCTTTTAACCTTTCAGCTAGTTTGGACCATGAGCCGCTTGAAGGATGGACACTCAGGCTAGAAAAGGAAGCAGAAAGTCAGACATGGCCCCAATAATGTGGAGTTGTCACTCTAGCCCTGGTCTGCCTCCTCCCGGACTTGTATTCTATGAGCGACTTCTCTGTGATGCAAACTACTTACCTTGGCATTTCAGGCACAGCCAAACCAACTATTTTTGTTGTTGTTTGTTTGTTTTTTTAAAGATTTATTTATTTATTTGAAAGGCAGAGGCGCAGAGAGAGAAGCCGTCAAATGATGCAATGGCCGGAGCTGCGCCGATCCGAAGCCAGGAGCCAGGAGCTTCTCCCAGGTCTCCCATGTATGGGGTGCAGGCGCCCAAGGATTTGGACCCTCTGCTGCTGTCCCAGCCCATAGCAGAGAGCTGGATCGGAAGTGGAGCAGCCGGGTCTCAAACTGGCGCCCATATGGGATGCCGGCACGGCAGGCGGTGGCTTTACCAGCTACGCCACAGCGCCGACCCCCAGCCAAACCAGTCCTAACTGAAACAGCTCAGCTGTGACACAGCCGTGAGGATCTCATGGAGGGTGAAGTAGACGAAGCCACGTGAGTAAGATGGTAAAGTGCTTCGTGTGGAAGGAGAGTGTCTTGGAGTGACAGCAGTGTGGCTGTGTGAACACGTCCGCGTGGTGGGAGGAGAGGCCAAGCGATGGATAAGCGAGGTGGAGAGGGAGCTGGTCAGTAGGAGGACATTTACCTCCCACCCCGGCCCTGAAGACTGTGGGTGATGGCGAGGAACAGCTTCCCCCCGATTCCCAGTGGGAGTTTGAAAAGCTGTTGAAGTGGGCAGAAGAGCTCTAGCGAGCGAAGGGAGCGTCGGAGGTAACAAACTGGGAGAGAACACTGGGCTGAGAAGGGAGGGGAGGCTGCAGCGAGCGGAGGCCGCCGTCGGGAGGGACCAAAGATGGCAACGGACAGAAGCGTGTACCCACGAATCCACTGCGGACAGCGCCTCCTGGAGCCTCAGACCCAGGACCCAGGGAGACTGGAGGAGGGGCGAGGAGCGGGGTCACCTGGGCCTGACCTGAAGATCTCCCCGATTTCTGCTGCTATTCAGGGACAATGTTTCACAAGGTAGCGAGGATGAGTCCTGGTCACAGATGTTGGTGTGGACTCCAACACAGTTGCTTGACACTGTTCATTGCCAAGGTCTGAGGCGAAGGACCTCCTGGGGCTGGAGCGCCAGATGATTCGCCGTTGGGTGGCCAGCTCGGGACTAGAAGTTTCTCTGCCTCACGTGGCTTTTCCCTATGTCCTCCTCCTCTCCCCACCCCCGTCACCACCAACAAATCATCGCAAGACTAAGGATGTGGGGGACTGGGGGACACGGGGTGAGGAGGATGGGGTGTCACTCGTTACACGAAAGACCCAAGAACTGATGGGATGGCAATGAATCTTGGCATTTTTGAAGTTCAAGAATACCATCACCACACTTCTCCTCCGTCTCTTGCCCAGTCTGCAAAATGCTGTGTAAACCACAAGACCCAAGTTCCTGAGCTCCAGGGAAGAGATACAATCTGATTAAAAAAAAAAAAAAAGCCTTTTTGTTCAGATGCCAGATTGGCCTGGAAAAGGCAGACTGTGTGGTCAGCCTCTCCGTGACATTTTTGCTTTTTATAACGAAGGCAATTTTGTTTTTAGGATTCTTGTGGCACTCAATTTGCCCGAGAGAATGAACCAGTGTGTGGAGGGAGTCTGAGATTGTTCCCGATGGCCTGTCAGGCATCTCACGTCCTACCATAAGCAGCTCAGCCCCCCCCCCCCCAGTGCCGAGAGCTGCGCTGTAGCCCCCGTCCCCTCTCCACGGCACAGCCCAGGTCCCGAAAGGCCCGAGCATCCAGCTCCCTGTCAGTAACAGGTTCAGACACCGGGGTTAATGAATAGACTAAGAACCTTTCTGGGCCGGCGCCGTGGCTCACTAGGCTAATCCTCTGCCTTGCGGCGCCGGCACACCAGGTTCTAGTCCCGGTCGGGGCGCCGGATTCTGTCCTGGTTGCCTCTCTTCCAGGCCAGCTCTCTGCTGTGACCCGGGAGTGCAGTGGAGGATGGCCCAGGTCCTTGGCTCCTGCACCCGCATGGAGAAGCACCTGGCTCCTGCCATCGGATCAGCGTGGTGTGCCAGCCGCAGCGCACCAGCCGTGGTGGCCATTGGAGGGTGAACCAATGGCAAAGGAAGACCTTTCTCTCTGTCTCTCTCTCTCACTATCCACTCTGCCTGTCAAAAAAAAAAAAAAAAAAAGAAAGAAAGAAAAAAAGAAAGAAAAAAAAAAGAACCTTTCTGATGCTATTTTTGCCTCACTGCTTCAATGACTGGGGACATTTTCTTCAGATTGATTGGGATTAAATGAGAAAAGCCAGAGACCTGAGCTTCCCGTGATGGTCACTGTGTGCTCCCTGCAGTCCGGCAGTGTCTCCCTTCCCTCAGGCTCGGCCCAGATGAGCGGGGGTGGGTGGGATATGGGTGTGGGCGAGGAGGAAATGCTGGGGAGCGGGGCCAGGAGGTGCCCGGAACAGCGAGTTCCATTTCTCTGTGTGCGCAATCGCAGGCATGGCCGGCCAGGCTTCTGCGCCCCAGTCCATGCTGGCGCCTGTGAAAGTTTGCTCCATGCATATCAAAGTGCATCCCCCAGGCAGCAAGGGGCCCATCAAACAAGGGCATTTGGGGAGAGTTTAATCAAGCCAGGTGCTTGCTGGATTCTGCAGAAAGCAAGTGCTGGACTGGAGTCAGGGGAGTGGCTGCTGTTTGGGGGATAACCCCCAGGAAAGAGCAGAGCCAGGGGCAGCAGGAATGGGCAGGGCAAGCCTTTGGTCTGGTGCAGAGCTGATGGCTGGGAGGAGGCAGCACTGGGCTCAGTGGGAGCTGACGGGGTCTGAGCCAACTCAGTGGACAGCTCACAGGAGCAATGAGGTCGGGCAGAAATGGCCGGGCTCGGGCTCCCCACGGGGCTCGGTCGCTGGCTGGGGCTGTTAGGAAGAGCTCGGCAGAGCAGCAGCAGCCACAGCCTGCATCTGTCAGGGTGAAGCAGGCAGCCAAGTGCAGTGAGCTCTCTCTTGAACGAAGCTCCGAGGGGCGGCCCTCCAAGAGGGGACCATGGCCCGATTGTCCTCCGGGGCAAGAGAGTCCAGCTAGTGAGTGTCAGGGAGCCAGGCAGTCAGCCCTTACCTCCCTCTCTGGTTGCCAGCTGGCAGGTGCTCCCAGGGAAGGGCGGGGGCGGGGGACGGGGGGAGCATAGCAGACACAGCCAGCACAGGAGGGAGAGCGTCCAACCTTGGAGGAGGCCTGTGTCAGGGAAACGTGGACCTTGGCTTTGCTGGGCTTCCTCCAGCTGTCTGCGTCCCAGAGTTGCTGCCTGGTGCTCCACTTGCCAAGGCACAGGCCTGCGGAGTCAGGGATATGGGAGAGCTTTCTGGAGGTGGAGGAGGGGGGTGTGGGGGAGAGGAAAGGAGGGGAACGGGACGCTGGAAGGGAGACGGCAGGGAAGAGGCAGGAAGTGAGGTCTGAGCTCACTCGCACACACTGCACACCTGCACACACACCCTGCTCTGCTTTCTGCAATCCCATATCAGGCTGGGAGGCAACAAGGGACCAGAACCCGACACCGGTGACACCGCTTAGGACCCCCCTACACCTGGCTGTCAGCTCAAGATTCCTGAGCTCTGGGGTTTGGCCTGTGGCCCTCGGCACACCAGGCCTCCTGGGTGTTAGTACCTTTCACGGAGGGCTCCTGGCCACAGCTCTCAGCTGGCTTTGTCCAGCAGCCGGCAGCCATGCTCTGGGGAGGCTATTTCACAGACGGTCACAGCCAGAGGAAACATCGGTTGTGCTTCTGAGGAGTGGACAATGCCGGGCAAATGACTGTTGGCAGCGAGCAGTTGAGATAATTTTTTAATGACACAAACAGGACTCCGCCAGTGGCGTTCCAAAGAGGGCTGCCAGAGCTGAGGCGGAAGCTGGCAGAAGGCTGCTCGCCTAACTAAGTTTGACTGAGTGAGACATTTGCTTTGCGCTTCTATTAGAGGGAAACAAAGCATGACACTGCTTGCATGCTGCATGGCCTATTGTCAGTGCAAGAATGTGACTTTTTGTCTATGACACTGCCCATGGCTTTCTTCCACCCCTATTTAATAGGTCCAGAGCCAATTTCTTTTTTAAAATATTTATTTATTTGAAAGGCAGAATGGGGCAGGGGGAGATATGAAGAGAGAGAGAGAGAGAGAGAGCAAGCAACGGCCAGGGCTGGACCAGGCTGAAGCCAAAAGCCAGAAACTCCATCCGGGTCTTCCACATGGGTGGCGGGGGCACAAGTACTTGAACCATTAACTGCTGTTTTCAGGTGCATTGGTAGGGAGCTGGATCAGAAGCAGAGCAGCCAGGGCTTGAACTAGTACTCTGATATGGGTTGTGGCTACCCCAAGCAGAAGCTTAGCCTGCAGCACCATAAGCTAGGGCCAATTTCTTAAGTGTAGGCTCAGGACTTACTAAGTCACTTATTTTCTTAGGTTTGTAAAAATGATTGTAGAAAGTGGCCAAGTGATGTGGTTGTATGTGGACAATGAGATGGGAGGTGGGGAAGGCTTGATTCCCTTCCAGGGGAATGTTTTTCCTTCATAAGGGCCGGAGACAGTCCCTGCCTCCCGCTGTGCTTTGTCCCAGTGCTGTTTTCTGTTGGGGAATGATGTGATGATGGCTCGGGAAGGAAGCCCTCTCGCTGGGATCTGGGGGAATGGACTGGGTGGAGGATGCAGGGGAACAGCCAGCGGAGCTGGTGCCGTAGTGAGGGGGGGGGGGAGCAGAGCAGGGAGGAGGCGCTGCTGCCCTGGTCCTCTGGGAGGCTTCTCTGGACCTGGAAACTTCTCCATTATCTTTCCAGCTTATGAAACAGAGGAAGGAAGTCTATGACTTTCTGAATAACCCTCCATGTTAGCTGACTAACATTTATCACAACCCAGGTGGCTCTAATGAAGAAATCCGTTCCTCCTAATTGTGGAGGCTGGAGCCCCGGGAGTCAGCAGGCCCGACGGCCGCCTTCTCCCTAGGACTTCACACAGCCTTCCTGTGCATCTGTCTGCGCTCTGAGCCCCTCTTCTTCTTCTTAAGATTTATTTTATTGATCTCTTTGAAAGTCAGAGTTAGAGAGAGAGAGAGAGATA
This sequence comes from Oryctolagus cuniculus, assembly GCF_964237555.1. Lineage (NCBI taxonomy): Eukaryota > Metazoa > Chordata > Mammalia > Lagomorpha > Leporidae > Oryctolagus > Oryctolagus cuniculus. Next base: position 83,234,463 of record NC_091439.1, on the reverse strand, counting down.
GAGAGAGAGAGAGAGAGAGAGAGAGAAAGAGAGAGAGAGATTTTCCATCTGCTGTTCACCTCTTTGCAAATGGCTGCAACTGCAGGGGCTGTGCCAGGCTGAGGCCAGGAGCCAGGAGCCAGGAGCTTCTTCCAGGTCGCCTACGTGGGTGCAGGGGCCCAAGGACTTGGGCCATCTTCTACTGCTTTCCCAGGCCACAGCAGAGAGCTGGAGTGGAAGTGGAGCAGCCGGGACCTAAACCAGTGCCCATGTTGGATGCTGGGGCCGCAGGGGGCAGCTTAATTCCCTAATCCCTAAACTACGACACTGGCTCCTGACCCCCTCTTCTTATAAGGGTGCCAGCCAGAGCGGATTAGAGCTTAGCCTGATGACCTCATTTTCACTTAGTCATTCACTTATGGGCCTTGTATGTGAAAACAGTTGCACCCTGGGGCACTGGGGAGATAGGAGTCCAAGATTTCAGCCCAGAAGACGCTCCTTGCTTGTTGCCTCTCTCAGTCTTCTTGTTGTGGCTTACCAGCTGACCTCTCTGGGCTAAGGGAAGCCTTCTAACCCTGCTTGTCTGCAAGTGGCCCTGGGACTGTGCAGTCACAGTCGGTGTCTCGCCTCCTCCAGCACACGAGCTTCCTGCATTGCAGCGTGCTTTCAAGGCCTCCTGTGGAAAGGAACCTGTGGCAAACACGTCTAGGAAATTGGCTTCTGATTTATTTACTGTTGAAAGTTTGGATTTCTGGTTCAACAACGTTCTGAAAGTAGAGCCTACTTGTATTCATAAACAGCAATAGCTCTGAAAATACTCCCAGGGTCCTGCTCTGTGGTAAGCTCTCTTCTAGGAGTTTAGGATATGACTGTGCATATGACACATGCGAGCCCTGGATACCTGGGGCTTCACATTGAATGGGGCAAAGGAAAGATGACACACAGCAATGAGAAATAGCTTCTTTTCTGCCTTGCAGTCCAGCCATCCATGCATGCATGCATCCATCCATCCAGCAAATACTTAGCAAACCCCTCCCACCTCCCAAGCCTGGCTATGTGGGTTTAGGAAACCCTGGTGAGTAATCTTAGAGGACCATATCATAGAGGCAGCCATAATTGATTTAGAAAACTGAGCCAAATGTGCTCAAAACTAAGTGCAATTTGGGAAAATATATTCTGATACAGCTTTAAAATTTTTTTTGTTTCCTTCTATTTTCCTTTTTTTTTTTGTTCACTAATTTTTCTAAAAGTAGTGTGCTGAGCAAAATTGCAGAGGTTTGAGGAGCTGCGTGCAGACTGGTGAGGGCCGAGGTTCCACTGGCCTACTCTGCTTTCGTTTGATTTCCTTTTTGATGCATAAATGCACTATGATCACTGGCCTAGAAACTGCAAGAAGGGACGCGCTTCTCAATTAGAGAAACGCTGTGCATCCAAGAACCAGGGGCTTTTGTCTTTTTAAAGCTGGAAAGTCAGGTGAGATGGGGGTTAGCAAAAACTAGATAAATATGCAAATTTTCCAAAGAGTAGTTGCATTTTTACACCTCGTCAAACTGTGCTATTTTTCTCTTTCTCTTCTTATGTGGCAGGGCTAAATTGAAAGCAAATGGAACAACAACAGTCTGGATGCTACAACAAAAGACTTTTTTATCAATCAGAGTAATCAAGACAAGATTTCTGGAGAGGCTTTAATCATCTCTGAGCTTTGTGCACACAGAGCCAGCTCCAACGTGGAGTGTGGGACTTTGCAGCCAAACATTATGGCATGTGACCCTGGCGCATCTCATTTGGAAGCAAGTTCTTATTTCCAAGTAGTAATAATAATGCTGCAACTTCCTGGCTACAGCATACATCTTTTAGAAAGGAATTTTTCAAAAATTACACAAAGCAAGACAAAAACAAAAAAGCTAGATTGCTTAGAAATATGCAGCCATCCAAATGATGGGCCATGAACATCAAAACACCTTCATGATTCTGTATTCACTTCGGGCTGTTTACATAAAGACACACTTCAGGTGGGGTTGGCGTGCATCCACCTATCCCTACAGTTTAAAAGCATCTAGGCCAGAGTATCCACTTGGAGACCCCTTTTCCCTCTGCTTGGCTGTGGTGTAACAGTGATTCTAAGAAGCTGTAAGAAGCCGGATGCTGTCCAGCAGGCACTGGAGAGAATTGTGCCTATGGATGTACTCACTGCCCGGCACAGCTGGAGTAAGTGCTGTGTGATGCTAGAAGCCCTGGTCTCCCTGAGCCCTGTGGTGGGAGCCAAGCTGAGAGCAGTCAGCTCCCACAGAGCTGTTCTCGCAGGCACGGATGGCAACTGCAGGGCCAGCAAGGAACTGAGATGGGTCTTCCCTGTCCCTCTGCCTCAGGTGACTGAAGCCTAGAAGGTCACCACCTACTTGACCTCCCAATCAGCTGGTGCGCTGTGGCCGGTGCATTGCGCTGATCCGAAGGCAGGAGCCAGGTACTTCTTCTTGTCTCCCATGGGGTGCAGGGCCCAAGCACTTGGGCCATCCTCCACTGCACTCCCGGGCCACAGCAGAGAGCAGGCCTGGAAGAGGGACGACTGGGACAGAATCCGGTGCCCCGACCGGGACTAGAACCCGGTGTGCCGGCGCCACAGGCAGAGGATTAGCCTAGTGAGCCGCAGCACTGGCCGACACTGAATATCACACTTAGCCCAGTTTGTCCTCCAGGATGATCATCACAGCAAGTACCAGTAAGGAGCCCCTCTCTCCCGGCCCCACCCACCCTTGTCACACAGCCCAGGACAGGGATGCACCCTTGATACACAGCTCCAGCGTCCTGAGACCTACATTATGCATGTGGGGTTACATGAGGTCTGGTCAAAAAACACCTCCGTCCTTGGTGTTGCGGCACCACTTGCAATGCCAGCATCCCATGTCAGAGGGCCGGTTCGAATCCTGGCTGCTTTGCTTCCGATCTAGTTCCCTGCTAAGTGCCTGATGGTCCGTGTACTTGGGTCCCTACCACCCCCATGGGGGCCTCGATGGAGTTCCTGGCTCCTGACTTCAGTCCTAGCCCAGCTCTGGGTGCTGCTGCCATTTGGGAAGCGAACCGGCAGATGAAAGATTGTGTGTGTGAGTGTGAGTGTGAGTGTGTCTCCCACTCTTCCTGTCCCTCTGCCTTTACAATAAATAATCTTTTTTAAAACATACACCTGTGGGATTGATGCTGGGGTGTAGTGGGTAATGCCGCCTCCTGCAGTGCCAGCATCCCATATGGATGCTGGTTTGAGTCCCGGCCACTCTACTTCCAACCCAGCTCCCTGCTAATGCTCCTGGGAAAGCGATGGAAGATGACCAAAGTACTTGAGCCCCTGTACCCTTATGGGAGACCCAGAAGAAGCTCCTTGCTCCTGGCTTCAGTCTGGCTCAGCTTCAGCTGTTGTGGCCATTTGGGGAATGGCCCAGTGGATGGAAGGTACCTCTCTCTCTCTCTCTCTCTCTCTCTCTCTGCCTTTCAAGTTTAAAAAAAAAAAATTACCTTCCCTCCTCGCGGAGGGTGCTAGGTCTGTCCAGCAGCTGGTGCTTCTAGCAGAAAAGCAACTTCAGGGATTTCTCTCGGGAACTAGAAAGGTTGTCTCCTAGCACATGAAAGACGGAGGGCCAGGGAACATCTGTGCAGTTGTGAGGGGTTTGGAGAGGGGCCGAAGGCAAGGCCATCTTTCCCCTCGCCCTAAAGGCAGGGCAGGCGCTGTCAGGACTGGTGCCCTTTCTCAGAGCAGAGACCTGAGTCCCGCCAGGCCCAGACAGCTGTGAGTCGGGGTTTTCCTTTGGAATCCTGGGGGGTGGAGCGGTGTGTGGTGGGGGCGGCAGGATGTGGCCCTTTGCTCTTCCAGGGGTGGGGGCTGGAGACCCCAGGGGAGGGGAGAGGAAGCTGGCTGGAGGAAGGCTAGGGCCTAGCCACTGCAGCTGGAGCAGGGTGGGGCTGCTGCTTTCCAGGCCTCTGAGGCCAGGGCTTTCCTTCCTCCCCTTGTGATGTTGCAAATTTAGAAGTCAGGAATGTCCCCAGGGGTGGGGGTGAGGGGACTCTGCCGAGAGAGGGTCACCTGCAGCGCTTCCCTCACGCACAGGAAGGGGAGGGAAGGGGAGGGAAGGGGAGCTAAAAGCGGGGTTGGGGGTGGGCGGGCTAACGAAAAGGGATGGTAGGATTATGAAGGTGACAATAGTGCTCTCCTCCCTGTTGAAGACGGGCCGCGTTCAGTCCTCTTGGTAATCCCGGACCGGTGAAACAGATCGATGGATAGCACCCATGAACCTAAGCCAGCTCCTGACCGGGAGCAAGCTGAGCTGACGGGCTGACAGCGCGACATGTCCGGTGGAAGCCACAGGTTCCGAGGGACACGCCAGAGAACGGAGGGCCCACGGCTGCCAGGGGTCTGTGGGCGTGCGGGGGGTGCTGCCTCCTGGCAAACTGTACAACCCGATCCCCGCAGATGGCTTCAGAGACGGAGAAACGAGGCTGGGCTGGTGGACAGCAAAAGCAGCCTTCACTTCCGGTCCAGGGCCCCTGTGCTGCCTGCGGCTCAGCCTCAGCTCATGTCTCTTGGGGCTCCCGGATTGACTTGTCTTGTCTTGTGTTGGGCTCCTGGAGTCGTTTGTGGATAAGGACAAGGGCTAAGAGAGGCTCTGTAAAGCTAGTAAATATCACTCTCAAATGGCTGAGTCCCAACACACATCCTAGGTGCACAGCAAATTAAATCATGATTAGAATTTACACTCAGGTTTTTGTTTGTTTGTTTGTTTTTGGACAGGTAGAGTTAAACAGTGAGAGAGAGAGAGACAGAGAAAAAGGTCTTCCTTCCGTTGGTTCACCCCCCAGATGGCCGCTAAGGCCGGTGCTGTGCCAATCCGAAGCCAGGAGCCAGGTGCTTTCTCCTGGTCTCCCATGCGGGTGCAGGGGCCCAAGCACTTGGGCCATCCTCCACTGCACTCCCGGGCCACAGCAGAGAGCTGGACTGGAAGAGGAGCAACCGGGACAGAATCCGGCGCCCATATAGGATGCTGGTGCTGCAGGTGGAGGATTAACCAAGTGAGCCACAGCGTCAGCCCCTACACTCAGGTTTTGAGGCTGTGAGTCCATAGGGTGGACACATCCAAGGGCCTGGGTTTGAGTCCTGGCTCTGCTTCCGAATCCAGTGTCCTGCTAATGCACCCCTGGGAGGCAGCAGGTGATGGCTCAGGTAATTGGGTTCCTGCCACCCACGTGGGAGATCCAGATTGCGTTCCTGGCTTCTAACTTTGGTCTGACCCAAGCACCACTGTTGTGGGCATTTGAGTTGTGAACCAGTGGACAGAGGTGTTGCAGGCAGGCATATAGGATAAAAATGATCAGGTTTGTGAGCTGGAAGACCATGCCTTCACCACGCCCTTGTGTGACCTCATGCCTCTACCTGGCCACACCTGTGTGCCCACCGGCCAATCAGGCTGATTAACCACTCTCCTTTGGAAGTGGATTAAAGGCCTAGGACATGGTGGGCCCAGCCCCCCCCCCCTTTTTTTTGGCCTTTTGCCATTGTGGGCGCTTGCTGTCCCTGGGCCTCCAGAGCGCACGGCCTTGGGGCCACCTGCTCCATGCATCCTGGCCTACATGCTTCTCCATGTGGCTGGCCCCTGGTACTTGTATGAATCCAGATTTTCCTCTCTGTTTTAGATGGGGCCCTCCCTCTCCTATGCATTTCTCTCACTGAATAAAAGCTTAAAACGTATCATGCTGCCTCGTTCATTTATGCCAGTATTCAGAATTCTTCTCTGAATATTAGGCAAAAACCACGCAGGCTCATTAATAGTGGCAATTTACTAATAAGTACACGGTAATATAATTGGTACCCCAGATGAGACATACAGGGGGTCAGCCTCCTGTTTCAGAGACTCTCCGTCTCTCTTCCTCTCAAATAAAATTTAAAAAAGAAAGAGACTCTGAGCCCAGTGCTCTGTATGCTACCACAGGAAGCCAGAGTATTGTGCAGTATTTTCTTTATGTTGTTTTCCATGGTCGATTATGTCTTTGGGATGAGTGAAATCAATGTAAGAATATGCTATCCTGGGGCCAGAGTTGTGGCACAGAGGGTTAAACTGCCACCTGCAATGCTGGCATCCCATATGAGCACTGGTTTGAGCCCTGATTGCTCCACTTCCAATCCAGATCCCTGCTAAGGAGCCTGGGAAAGCAGTGGAAGATGGCTCAGGTACTTGGGCCTCTGCCACCCATGTGGGAGACCCTGATGGATTTCTGGGCTTCTGGCCTTGGCCTGACCCAGCCCTGGCCATTGTGGCCATTTGGGGAGTGAACTGTGGATTGAAGATTCTCTCTCTTTCTCTGTCTCTCCCTCTCTCTATATAACCCTGCATTTCAAAATAAAAATAAATCCTTTTTTTTTAAAAAAGAATATGCTATCGTTGCAGACAGTTCAGACTCAATTATTTCCTTAATTTTGACCTTCCAGGCCCCAACAAAGATCAAAGTTAATTTGAGAGCTGGTCCAAATCTGAAGTCAGACACGTACTTGTCTCTGTGCTACTGGTTGGATGTTAGGGCTGAGTGGTTTAATTCCTTCTCCTTGCAAAAATGAAAACACTGGATGCAGAAGATTGATTTTTCTCCAAAACAAATCAACCACCACCTCCCCCACCCCTGCAGCTGGCCAATGGCACAGCTGGAGACTTGAAATGTACTTGGGGGTTGGCACCACCAGCCTGGCTGTCTTAACACCAGGGGTGTATGCTTTATTGGAGCTGCTCTCCTGGGCTCCCCGAGCCTGGACACAGCGGTGGGTCCTTCTAAAATAAACCTGGTAGGGCAGAGGAGAGCAAAGTAGGACATGGGGAGCCGTTCCCTCAACTGAAATCAAACCTTGCAGTAAACGTCATCACCTCCCTCGGGCTAGCTCATCTGGGCATGGGAAATGCCTCCTGTGGCTACTTTCTTCCTTGCACTTCTACTGAGGCCTGCAGAGGGTCAGTCCGGAAGGCACTAGTTTGGTCGCCCCTTGCTTCCTCCAACACTGCCCACTCCTGGGTCTTTCACTGGTCTTGGCACTGGGGTTCGGAGGAGTGAGGTTCTGGATTTACTTGGACTAGTTGGGAATATCTTTCTTTTGTGAAGAGTCCCAGCAGTCATTCTGAATGTAACCTTTTCTACTAATGGACAAGCAAGAAGCAACTTTTAGGGGTCAAAGGTTCACATAAACATTCCCAATTGGAGGGCCATTTTAGGCCATGCTGATACAAACTCATTTCGAAACATAACTACACAAGATCAGCCCTCCCTACAAAGTCTTAGCAATACGTGCCTGGAGCGTGCAGCCCTGGGAAACACTGCACGTGGATGCAAAAGGGTCCTTACATGGTGGTACACGCTCTGCCCCGCCAGTGGCTGCAATCCCCCTTGGCGACGGGCAGGCTAAGAACACGCCTGATGACACACTCCAGCGGCACGGAGGCGGAGCCGAGAGAGGAGGACTGTACTAAGACAGAGGTCCACTCGCCCCACCCCTGGTCACCCCTGAGGACTGTACTAGAGACAGAGGTCCATCTCGCCCCACCTCTGGTCACCGCTGAGGGGTGGTTCTGGCTTCCCACGCTGGGTACACCAAAGACAGCTGGGCAAGGCAGGTCGCAGGACTGAAGTCAGTCCCGAGCCCAGGTCAAATGGGAGTCGCTTGGTCGCGACACTGAGAAAACCTTCTTGGAACAACTTTTAAGCATCTGGACAAGAACACCAATGAATTCATTATCATTTATTGTAAATCACTCATAGTTTACACACAATTAATGGCAAAATAACACTATTAAGTACCTGCCGGATGAAGAACTTCATTATGACAACTTCCGATCGGCATCAACGCTGTTTCTAAAATGTAAATTTTAAATCCTACATCTTTCTCGAAATTATCTCTCTTAAAGAACTCGGATACCAATACCATGAGACCTTCCTTCTGCTCTAACATCTAACACAAAGGGCACGCTGTCTCATTAATTCAACATGCTCTTTACAAGGAGACTTAACACACAAATTTGTTTTTTTTGGATCGAGAAGCTACATAATGATCACTTTATAATTTGCTGCAAAATCAATGAAGACTGCATGCAAATGAAACAGCAGATACATTAGAGTTCTAGCTAACTGTCGGTTATTAAGATATGATGGCCTCATATGGAAAATTAATACACTTATTTAGCAGAAGTAGCTAAAGTACATGCATCAGTGGCTGGGATCAATTAGAATATAAATTAGGTGTCTAAACATTTAAATGAGAGCTTACTTTGATGTCTGAGTTATATACCTTTAAAATGACAATAGAGAAAGAGAAGAAAATCAACCATTTATACGGGCATTGATTTATAGGGTAGGCTGGGTACATGGCTTGGGGCACAAAAGTAACTGCGTGGTGAGAAATCTCCTAAAGCAAAGACAGTGCAACATTAACAAGCCGTAAACAGGGCAACAACAACAAGATACAAGAGCCATTCCCTATATTCTCACTGCTTAAAGGTTTTGAATATCCCATTTAGATAAACGAAAAACCGACCACGGAATAATTCCAAAACAGAAACAGTCTTCAGCTACGATGCACAGCCCTCTTTTGTCCCCTACCCTGCCCCTCTGCCCTTCAGATACTGTGTTTAACAGCAATGCTGGTTAACTGGGAGAAAATAAAATAAATGCTCTCCCAAGTCACACAGAAAGAACATTAAACTCGTTCATCCTGTCGGGGTGAACATCAGGTACAAGCACATAACAATGTGTATTTGAGATATTGGAGCTATAGCAATTAAATCACATGTCCACATCCTAATGCTAAATCATAGTACTAATACTGACTTCAGTTTTTCACTGATAGTTGTATTTTGACATTGAGACCAACAGAAAATTCCCAGATCACACAGATCCTGTTCCCTCCCCGCCCACCCCCCCTCCTACGATCCAATGAACACAGGGACTACAGTAACAAAGCCAGGAGCGAGGTGTCCCGTCGGGCCGCTCTTCCACGTCAGGCGCTGCCATCTCCTGTCTTGGCTTTCCGGGCCTCGATCATCGGCTTGGTGGCCCGTTTGCGGTCAGTGGCCAGCCCCAGCAAGCACATGAAGTCAATGAACCAGGTGGTTGGGTTGAAATTTAAACCAAATTCACTTGCGGAGTAGTCGAAGGGAAAGGTGTGATGGTAATTGTGGAAGCCTTCGCCTAGAAGACAGAGCAGACATTAAAAGAATTCAATCACTGTGTCTCTCTGCACACCTTTTAAATTGTATTTATTTATTTATTAGAGAGAGAGAGAGAGAGAGAGAGCGAGCTCCCATTTGCAGGTTCACTCCTCACATGCCTACAACGGCCAGCACTGGGCTGGGACTGAAGCCAGAAGCCAGGAATTCAGTGCAAGTCTCCCACATGGATGGCAGGAACCCAGTTACTCCAGCCATCACCTGCTGCCTGCCAGGTCTACACTGCAGGAAGCTGGAGGCAGGCACCACACCCAGGCACTCTGATACTGGATGCAGGCATCTTAACTGCCAGGCTAAAAGCTGCTCTGACACCGATTTTTTTAATCGCCTATGTTTTGAGGATCCACTGAGACAGAATTCACTTATATAACTTATCCACTTAAAATATGTAACTTCACGACTTTTAGTGTATTGAGTTGTGTAGTCAACATTATAATGATTATAACATTTCCATTACTCCCCAGACAAACCACAAATGCCTTAAGCTCTCACCCCAACCACCTCCCAGTGCCCTCCCAGCCCTACTCTCTATAGATTTGGCTTTCCTGGACATTTCAGACAAATGAAATCACACAATAGGTAGTCCTTTGTGGCTGGCTTCTTTCACTTACCACAGTGGTTTCAAAGTTTATCTGTGGTGTAGCATGTATCGGTACTACATTCCCTTTTATGGCTGAATAGTAATTTCTTTTTTTTTTTTTTTTTGTATTTTTTTTTTTTTTTAATTTTTGACAGGCAGAGTGGACAGTGAGAGAGAGAGACAGAGAGAGAAAGGTCTTCCTTTGCCGTTGGTTCACCCTCCAATGGCCGCCGCTGCAGCCGGCGCACCGCGCTGATCCGAAGGCAGGAGCCAGGATCCAGGTGCTTTTCCTGGTCTCCCATGGGGTGCAGGGCCCAAGCACCTGGGCCATCCTCCACTGCACTCCCTGGCCATAGCAGAGAGCTGGCCTGGAAGAGGGGCAACCGGGACAGAATCCGGCGCCCCAACCGGGACTAGAACCCGGTGTGCCGGCGCCGCAAGGTGGAGGATTAGCCTATTGAGCCACGGCGCCGGCCTGAATAGTAATTTCTCCGGGTGGATATACCATATTGTGGCTACCCATTCATTAGCTGATGGACATGTGTGCTGTAATGAACACTGCAATTATCTTTGTAAATTCCGTCTTCCCTACCTTGCCCCCCCGCCCCTACCCTTTAGTGTGCTTCCCGGGTTGAAGTTCTTCCCTCTGGTTTCAGAAGCAGGTGCTCCATATGAATTCCCCACTCAACTGCACAGCTGAGTACAGCAAGAGCCTTCCAAGGACCTCTCTAGAGCAAACTGGCTGGGAGTCCGGTGTTGGCCTGGGTAGCCTGAACACCAGTCCCCGGCTCTCCAGGGCTTGTGTCACGATCCTAACCACTGGGCTTCCGGGACCATCCAGCCCTACACAAGGTGGCAATGGTCCACGCTCGCTTCTGTCTACTCTCAGGATCAATATTGAATGTGGCTCCCTTCCTTAGAGTCCTTTTCCGGAGGCTAGAGGGCAACGCCGTAGATCAGGTCAGGAAACTCTTCCTCCTGGTTTGCAAGGCACGTGCCCCGTATGCATCCATCCAGCTATTCCACAGAAGGACTTGGTGTAATGCCACCCTGCATCACTGCTGCCACCACAGGCGGGCAGGAACCTCAGGACCCCAGGGGTCTGAATGAGTGGGTGATGCTAACGAAGCGCAGGCAGAGACCACCAAGTGATGCGAAGACCACTTCTGCTTTAATGACGATCACTTCCCCTCTGGGTTTGATCTCTGTGCTCAAGATTCAGCCTACCAAGATGCCTGAGCTGCTTCTAGAAAGGTACTGCTGATATGTATGAATCCCTTACTATGCGCTAGACACAATGCCAGCCGCTTTACCAGACATTCACGGTTACTCAGCACAGCAGCTATGATTATCCCCGTTTGAGACTGAGGATGTAAAATCACAGAAGGGACAAGTGACTTGCCGAAAACCATATGGCTGGCAACAAAAGCAACGCCATGGAAGGCTTATTTCAAGCTAAGCACTGCTGCCAACACTGTGCAGGAACTCAGCTAACCCTACAGCGCCCTCTGGAGGAGCTCAGTGCTACTGCTACCTCTGCTCTACAGATAACAGCACAAAATGCAAGGAGCCAGATCACTTGCCCAGAGGATAAGCGGAAAAATCAGGACTTAGCCGGTGTGTGTGTGTGTGTGTGTGTGTGTGTGGCTTCCAAGGCCTCACTGTGAACCTCGTTGTGGTCCCATGAGACGCCAAGTCTTGCTTCTTCTCCTGTTTTCGAAGGCCTTTTCTCTCGAGGTCTGACTAAGGATGGCGCAGCTGCAGCTACAGGAGTCATGGAAGTTTGTGAACAAGTCAACATCCGCTTTTTCTTCAGGAAAATTTCCATGGTGAAAAAGAAATAACTACTATTTGTCGATCACTTACTACACTGTACCACGCAGTGCGCGTATTCCTGTGAGGAAGGCTCTGTACCCCGCTTCACAGAGAAGAAACCAGAGAGATCTCATGGCGTGTCTAAGAGCCAGGATTCTCAGGCCAAAGCTCAGGCTGCCTCCATTCCACTGCCTCTCTCTACAGATTCCACAAGACCAGGAACATCTCCGGGCCTCCATTCTCCCCACGGTTCCCCATGGCCCTACTCACCAATGGCACCCAGAGTAACGAGTGGGTTCTGCCGGGGGCTGATGCGCTTGTCGTAGGGCCGGTTTCCGTACATGTGGGCAGCGCTGTTGACCAGCCAGGTGCCGTTGAGGGAGACGGCGTAGCGGAGGATGGCAGCCAGGAAGTAGGAATTCCACAGGCTCTCTCCCCAGGTGTACCAGGGCACGATGGTGGGGACCACGAAGCACATGAGCACCACGCTGATCTTATAGTACCTACAAGGCAGGATGTCACTTCATCAGTGGGCACCTGTTGACGGCCCTGGGAACAGGCAGGCAAGGTCAGGACAGAGCCCAAGGGAAAAACCGTGGCTCCCCCAACTCTTCCTTTACGAGGAGAACCCTGTTGTGTATAGGAACCACAAACCTACATACCTACAAGGGTTAGGCAGGTGACACCAGGACGAGAATTGGGACAAGTAAAATACAACAGGAGGTTGTAATGCCCCCTAGCAGATTACAGAAGAATTATAATGTAGAATAATGAAGCAATGTAGAGAAATGGTGCTCATTTATCTTAGAGCTAAGTTTATCCTACAAGCCACCAGCTTAAGATGGCTCCTAGAGATTTCTTTCGTCACTCAATCAACCTGATGTATCTAAATAATTTCAAGAAATATTCGGGATTTCTTGAATTAGGCACACAATTCTGAGCTAACTTGGCTTGGTAAAAAGGTAAATAACACCCCATTAAAAGATAGTCTCTGGCCCTCAGAGAGTACCTTCCAAACCAGTGTGAAAAATAGGCAGGATGGCCATGGCCACACAAAAAGTAACCATTCAAAAGCAAACCAGAGGGGCTGGCGCCGTGGCTCACTTGGCTAATCCTCTGCCTGCAGCACCGGCATCCCATATAGGCGCCGGGTTCTAGTCCTGGTTGCTCCTCTTCCAGTCCAGCTCTCTGATGTGGTCTGGGAGGGCAGTGGAAGATGGCCCAAGTGCTTGGGCCCTGCACCTGCATGGGAGACCAGAAGGAAGCTCCTAGCTCCTGGCTTCGGATCGACGTAGCTCTGGCCATGATGGCTATTTGGGGGGTGAAGCAATGGAAGGAAGACTTTTCTCTTTCTCTCTCTCTCTCTCACTGTCTAATTCTATCTGTCAAATAAATAAATAAATAAAAATTTTAAAAAGATTAAAAGAAAAAAAAGACAAACCAGGGGCTGGTGTTCAGCCTAGTGGTTAACATGCCTGTAACCCACATTGGAGAGTACAAGTTTGATTCTTGGTGTTGCTTCTGGCTCCGCCTTCCTCAGAGGCAACTATCAAGGCTCAGGTAACCTGGGCTCTGTCATCCACGAGGGAGACCTGACTGTGTTCCCAGCTCCCAGCTTTTGGCCCTAGCCTGGGGCTGTTGTGGGAATCTGGGGGTGAACCAGTGAACAGGAGCTTTCCCTGTGTCTCTTTCTCTCTCCCTCAAATAACATTTTAAAGTATCCATATGTGTGTGTGTGTGTGTGTGTGTGTGTGTATGGCATCACTAGTTTGATTTCTGGATATACTTCCAGCAAATTTTACTGAACATGCAGTATGTAGTATGTGTCGGGCCCTGAGCAGTACTGGTCTATGAGCTGAGTGTGGGTAATACAAACACAGATCAGAGGTGGTCCCTGCCTCAGGCCTCCGGAGCTGGGATGGCCCTTGGATCTGGACAGGACAGGCTGTGATGTGAGTCTGCAGCTACCCATTCCTAGCTATTTCCTGCCCAGCCTCTCCAGGGCTGCTTAGACTCCCAGAGATGCACAGGCAGCAGTTGAAGGTCAAGTGGAAAAGGGCCCAGAGCCAGGGGGTGGCCGGACCCAGCTGCGGCTCCCAGGAGGAGAGCAACTGCACGTGGCCAAGGGATGTCTTTAGGGACTCGTCTCTGGGGTACCACCCAGGTCTAGTTTGAGAAGTGGGGGCGGTACTGGGCGCTTGCTCTGGGCGGGATCATCCTCGAGACAGATCTGGCATATGGTGTAGCACTGAAGATCTGGGCCCGAGACAGCGGCCCTGGCGTCCCCAGGGAGAAGCTGAGCTCCCAGCTCTGCCCTGACCCCAGGGACTGAGGCTTCTCCACTGAGCCCTTGGGTCCCGGCCTCCACTCTGAGCTGTTTAAACTGTCACCTGCCTGCCATGGTTCCTGTTTCCGAAGTTCCACTGTGCCCTGTGGAGGGAGCGCACCAGCAGCGTGGTTCCCCAAGCAAGGAGAGCAAAGCCCCTGCACTCCCCCAGCTCTCTGAAAGGCCACAGAGTCACGGAGCCACGGGGCCACCAGGCTCCGGGCCACTGCCTGGCACACAGCGCAGCCTCCTCTCTGTGTGCTTGGCCGAGTGGAGGGGAGAAGGCACAGTTAGCAGCCTCAGTGAGTGGGGCTGCCAGAGAGGGACCTGGGGCCCAAAGTCCCCCGCTGACCACTTCCCACAGCGTTGGCCAATCTCTGCCCGAGAGCCCAGCGCCCGCCCTCGCCCCTGTGCCGCCGGCATCAGCAGCTGTCTCCGTTAATGGCTGCCATGGCCTTGGGCCTGGGACCCAGCGCTGGGACAGCCCCCAGGCACCCTCGGTACCAAGACCCCACACTGCACCTGCACGAAGCCTCAGCGCTGACTTCCCTCAATGAAAAGCCCTCCCTTTGGTGGGGTGGGAGGCTGGGAGGTAGCTCTGGTTTTTTGCTAAGTGGGTTTTTAGGTAGTAAAATATTACTTGGTACTGAAGTCCCCCGCCTGGCCCAGGGAGTAGATGACAGAACAGCAGTGGGCCCCAGGTTTCTCTCTGCGACACTTCCTGCACTGACAGATTTATTGGGCGGCTGCACTGTGCCCTGTGCTGCCCTGGCGCTGAGCCACAAAGTGAACACGATGGACGGATGACAGCGCCAGCCCTGGGGGCGCAGGGCATTCCAGCAGCGAGCGAGGCACCTGCTCCGCTTATTCTGACCCGGAGGGCAGACAAGAAGGCGGATGAACAAAACACACACTGCGCATGCTCGTGGTGAACACCAAGGCGCAAGATTAGGGACTGAAGGTGAGCCGTGGGAAGGGCAGGGGAGGAGATCTGACCGCTAAGGTTTGCAGTAAAGACCCGAGGACGTGAGAAGTCAGCCACGCTGCCGAGTGGGGCAGAGGACGCCACGAAGGCCCTGAAGCCACTCAGAGAAGGGCGCGGGGCGGGGGAAGGGGAAGAAGGCTGGGAGCCCAGGGCGAGAGGAGGGATGGTGGGAGGAGGCTGGAGAGCCCTGTGGCAGTCCAGGTAAGGCAGGATGGTGGCTTGAACCGTGAGAAACGGTCAGATTCTCGCTCTAGCGGGGCTCCCCCGACAGTTGTGGCATTGTGGAAAATGAACAAACAACGTAGATTTCTTAATTTTTTGCACCAAAATAAACTTATCCTTTTTTTAAAAAGATTTATTTATTTATTTGAAAGAGTTACACAGAGAGAGAGGCAGAAAAAAAGAGGTCTTCCATCCACTGGTTCACTCCCCAGATGGCTGCAACGGCTGGAGCTGTGCCAATCCGAAGCCGGGAGCCAGGAGCTTCTTCCGGGTCTCCCATGCAGATGCAGGGCCCAAGCACTTGGGCCATCTCTACTGCTTTCCCAGGCCATTAGCAGAGAGACAGACTGGAAGAGGAGCAACCGGGTCTCGAACCAGCATCCATATGGGATGCTGGTGCTTCAGGCCAGGGCATTAACCCGCTGTGCCACAGCACCAGCCCCAAACTTATCTTGTTTTAAATGGTTTATTTATCTATTTATTCAAGGGTTATTTTATTTATTTGAAAGGCACAGTTAGAAAGAGAGGGAAAGGCACAGGGCAAGAGAGCTCTTCCATCTGCTGGTTTGCTCCCCAAATGTCCACAACACCCAGCGCTGAGTTAGACTGAAGCCAGGAGCCTAGAACTCTATGTGGGTCTCCCATGCCAGTGGCAGGAGCCCAAGCACTGGGGCCATCTTCTGCTGCTTTCCCAGGTGCATTAGAAGGCAGCAGGATTGGAAGAGGAGACTGGAATCTGTGCTCACATGGAATGCTGGGGTCACAGGTGCTGACTCAACATGCGTGCCACAACGCTGGCCACAGATAACTTATATATAAATTATTTTGATTCCATCGTCCATGAACTTTTTTTTAAGATTTTTTAATTTTTTAAATTTTAAAAAAGATTTTTATTTATTTATTTGAAAGAGTTACACAGAGAGAGAAGAAGAGGCAGAGAGATAGAGTCTTCCATCCACTGGTTCACTCCCCAATTGGCTGCAACAGTCAGAGCTGCGTCGATCCGAAGCCAGGAGCCAGGAGATTCCGCCGGGTCTCCCACGCAGGTGCAGGGACCCAAGGACTTAGGCCATCTTCTACTGCTTTCCCAGGCCATAGCAGAGAGCTGGATTGGAAGTGGAGCAGCCGGGACGTGAACTGGCACCCATAAGGGATGCCAGCACTATAGGCAGCAGCTTTACCCGCTACGGCACAGCTCCGGCCCCTGTCTAAGACTTTTCAAAGATCCTTCCTACTTCAAAAACCGAGTGACAGGACTTAGTAAGAGACTCGAGGTTAGAGAGGAAGGGTGGTGACAGGATGACGGTAGGGATGGAGTGGAATGGAGGAGGAGCCGGTGGGAGTGCTGGCCTCGGGCACAGTTAAGTGGAGATGCCCATGCCATCCTAAGGGAGATATGCAGAAGGGGAGGGTGCAGGTGTGGAATTCAGAGAGGCGCCACAGAGAGCTGGTGCTGGGAACAGAGGTGTGGAACTCACCCGCCTACCACCAGATACCACTCACGCCCGGTTTCTGGTTTGAGCTCCACAATAGCCCTAGCCGGTTGTTTCTTCCAGCCTCTCCTTTGCACGGGTCCAGACAGGTCACATGGGACTTCCCCAGGCCACACTGGCTGTTCGGAGCAGAGCCAGGCTTCAAACTCAGTTCTATAACCTGTTGCTCACTCAGCCAGCAGGGAGCAGGTTGAGAGGGGGAAGGAAACTCACCTGAGATAAATTGGCTGACCCAGCTGAGCCAGCTCCCACCTCGGAGCTGCACCTGTTTGAGTAAAGACAGTGGCCAGCAGTAGACACTTTGTATCTTCTGGCTAGACAGGTACTTCTTGGAGGGCACGCATGCTCTCTGTCCCGTCTAGGGCACCCTCCCCAGTCCTGGCAGACGGAATCTTGCAGGTATCACTGGCCCAAACATCACCTCCTCCTAGGGGATCTCCTGGGTTCCCGGGAGCAGTGTTCCTGTGGTGGCTTCTCCTACCCACCCCCCCATCTCAGATCCACACTCGCTGTCTTTATGGGTGGTCTCACCTGCCAGCACAGTGCTCTCACCCATGGCTGCACATTAGAATCCACCAGAGAACATTTGGAAATGACTGACGCTGGGAATCCACTCCAGACCAGTGGAATCAGCAGCTCTGGTCTGTGCACTGCCATCTTTTTTTATTTTTTAGGCTCTATTTATTTATTTGAAAATAAGAGTTACACACACACACAGAAGGAGAGACAGAGAGAGAGAGAGAGAGGTCTTCTACCTGCTGGTTCACTCTCTAATGGCCAGGGCTGGGCTGATCCAAAGCCAGGAGCCAGGAGCTTCCTCCGGGTCTCCCATGTGGGTACTGAGGCCCAAGGACTTGGGCCATCTTCTACTGCTTTTCCAGGCCACAGAAGAGAGCTGGATCGGAAGGGGGGCAGCTGGGACTCGAACCAGCACTGCCATTTTTAAAGCCTCCCCGTTGCAGACATGGCAAATAGCCTCCCTAGATCCTCACCGCCCTTTCTTGCTGTACTTCTTGTCCTGACTTGGTTCAGGTTTCCAACTGGCCACCTTGTAGCCATGTCTTCTGGGGAATGTCAGTGAGTCTGTGATCTTGTACACCTTGCTGATGGTTAATTGAAGAACAGGCATATGAGGCAATAGTGGCCAAGAAGATACGAGGGGAAGGATGGATGTACCTTTTAGAAAAGGAAAATATCAAGTGTTGACAAGGATGTAGAGAAACCGGAAGCCCTCTGCACTGCTCGCAGGAATGGAAAATGCGGCAGTTGCCGCAGAAAAGGATTTCGTGGTTTCTCAAAAGGCTGAATGTCAAGTTCTCAGAGGGCTTGGCAGTCCCACACTCAGGTCTACGTAGGAGAGCAGGCACTTGAACGTGACCGGGTATTTCTACACTGTGTTCACAGAAGCATCATCCGCAACAGCCCAAAGGTGGGGACACCGCAGGCGACCATCAACAGGTGAACAGGTGAACACAGCACTGTGTGACAGTGCTTGAGAACGTGTGGCCCAGCGGCTAGGATGCCAGTTAACATGGCCGCATCCCATACTGGAGTGCCCGGGTTCAATTCCTGGCTCTGGCTCCCGAGTCCAGCTTCCTGCAGTGTAGACCCTGGGAGGCAGCAGGTGATGGCTCAAGTAGTGGATCTCTGCCGCCGACGTGGAAGGCCTGGATTTGAGCTGGGAACTTTGAGTTCCAGCTTTAGCTCTATTGCAGGCCATCCGTGGAGTGAACCAAGGGACAGGAGCTTTCTCTCTCTCTATGCCTCTCTCTGCTTCTCAAATAGATGTCAATAAATAAATAGTTCACACAAAAATGAAATTCAAAGTCTGAGGGCAAAAAACCTTTTGAAATCCACACTTGTTGTTTTCATAATATGCATTTCCCATTAACTATTTAAAGATCTCAGATTTCAAAATCTCACCCAAATAAACTTGTCTTTTTTTTTTTTTTTTTTTTTGACAGGCAGAGTGGACAGTGAGAGAGAGAGACAGAGAGAAAGGTCTTCGTTTTTCCGTTGGTTCACCCCCCCCCCCCAGTGGCCGCTGCAGCTGGCGCGCTGTGGCTGGCGCACTGCGCTGATCCGAAGCCAGGAGCCAGGTGCTTCTCCTGGTCTCCCATGCAGGTGCAGGGCCCAAGCTCTTGGGCCATCCTCCACTGCACTCCCGGGCCACAGCAGAGAGCTGGACTGGAAGAGGAACAACCGGGACAGAATCCGGCGCCCCGACCGGGACTAGAACCCGGTGTGCCAGCGCCGCAGGCGGAGGATTAGCCTAGTGAGCCGTGGTACCGGCCAAAACTTGTCTTTTAATTCCATTCTTTCCATGAAGTTTTTGAAGAACTTTCTATACACATATAATCAAAAACCATTAAGAGGAGTGAAATTTTGAGATGGCTATAACATGGAGAGATACTGGAAACACTGACTGAAATAAACCAGGCACAGAAGGACAAACATTGTATGATTCCACTTAATGCAAGGTACCAAGGATAGGCCAATTCAGAGAGACGGAAGCGAGAATGGAAGTTGCAGGAGCTGGGAGGAGGGGGAGGGGAAGTCATTGTTCCATGGGCATGGAGTTTTTACTGGGAATGATGAGAAAGTCGTGTGTATGGTGGTGATGGCTGCACAGCCCTGTGAATGGGGGGGAACACCATAACTAGTATGTTGTGTCTGTTTCACCACAATAAGAAAGAACTTTTTCAGGGCTGGCGCTGTGGCGCAGTAGGTTAATCCTCTGCCTGCGGCACTGGCATCCCATATGGGCGCTGGGTTCTAGTCCCAGCTGCTCCTCTTCCAGGCCAGCTCTCTGCTGTGGCCTGGGAAAGCAGTGGAGGATGGTCCAAGTGCTTGGACCCCTGCACCCACATGGGAGACCAGGAAGAGGCACCTGGCTCCTGACTTCGGATCAGCGCAGCTCTGGCTATTGTGGCCATTTGGGGAGTGAACCAACCAAAGGAAGACCTTTCTCTCTGACTCTCCCTCTCACCGTCTGTAACTCTACCTGTTGTAAATCTTTAAAAATAAAAGAAAAAGAAAATAACTTTTTCTTTCTGTTTTGAGGCAATAATTTTCCTCAACAGTAGAAAGAGCATGGGGCCAAGACGGTCCCTCTTTCTCACAGTGCTACTGGGTCCTGCTAAGTCGCCTGTGGCTGTGACAAGTGGAGGCTGGAGGAACAGAGCGCACACCTCAGGCTGACGGGGCAAGCAGAGGGAAACAGCCCTGGGTGCATGGCTGAGCAGGCCGGGAGCTGCTTTATCTTATCTGACATCTTATAACAGGATGCAAGGAATTTTCTGTTGTTCATGCCAGCTGCGTGGAGATTGTCTGTAGAGAGGCTCAAAGCACCCTGGCACACTGCAGTGGGCACGGATGGAAGGACTCCGCTCTCAGCTGCTCACAGCACTGCCTCCAGCAGAGGTCACGACCCTCCCCGCCCCCCCTCCAAGACTGCAGCCGGTGACTCAGTGAGTAGGGCCTGGGGATCGAGGGGTTGGCTGATGCCTCCATTGAGACCGACCAGGGCCCAGCATCTTCCCCTGACCAACTCCCCTTCCAAGCCTTCTTCCACAGATGGGGAACCAGGGGGCCTCCCGGGGAAGCTTCCTACAATGTGGGTTTCACCCCAGAGGCAGCTTCTGGGGTGAGCAGACCAGTGACAGAGATGCACAGCTGGGCTGCCGGAGTCCAGAAGAAACCCAATTCCCAGGAGGCCAGCAGCCTCCCAGAGAGATTCTCACATTGTGCAATGACTACGCACGTGATGCTTTGGGGAATAAATGCTGACTTCTCAGCTTCCCAGGGGAGTAAAAACACCACAGTGATTTTAGTAGGCCAAAGAGATAACATGCCAAGGCTTCCAAAAGTACACGACCACCCAACACGCGTGCAGCCTGCTTTTCAGTTCTTCTTAAGACGCCTCTCTCTTGGGTTGGTGCGACCGTAGGGCTGCGCCCATGCAGCCAGCAACCTGGCCGAAGAGCTTGCTCACCAGGACCTGACCCCAGCCAGCAGCGGGTTTCATCGGGAGGCTCCCTTCTCCGGTTTAAATGGACGATTTCTGAGAGTGAGCTTCTAGGTCGTTCTCCGAGCTGCCAACTATGGCAAAGTGTTGACACCATTTAGGATCAACAGCCTAACAGGTTCAGCCTTGGTTCGGAATGAGAGTGTCTTTCTGTGACTCCTCTGACGCTGGGATGGGTGAAGACTCCTAAATGCATCAAGGAGGAACGAGAAAGGGGTAAAGACAGGAGAGAAGGGGTGGTGTGGATCCAAGAACGGCCCAAGGAATATGGTCGCTCCGCTCCGCAGGTCTGGAGCCAGAGACCTGCACGTTCCAGCTAAAACCACCAAAGCGGAAGCACTCAGACTCGCCTTGCGGGTAATTCCAGGGCAGCTCTGGCACAGTGCACACAGGCAGACCCACAACAGACGCTGGAGACCTTTCCACTCTCACACCTTAGGTGGCCCCATCACACCACCACCATCACTGGCAAGATGTTTCGGCTCAGGGCTGGTGCTGTGGCATAGCGGGTAAAGCCACCGCCTGCAGTGCCAGCATCCCATATGGGCACCGGTTTGAGTCCTGGCTGCTCTACTTCCAATCCAGCTCTGTGCTGTGGCCTGGGAAAGCAGTATAGGATGGCTCAAGTCCTTGGGCCCCTGCACTCATGTAGGAGACTGGAAGAAGCTCCTGGCTCCTGGCTTTGGATTGGCGCAGCTCTGGCCATTGCAGCCAATTGGGGAGTGAACCAGCAGATGGACGACCTCTCTCTCTCTCTCTCTCTCTCTGCCTCTTCTTCTCTCTCTGTGTAACTCTTTCAAATAAATAAATAAATGCTTAAAAAAAAGATATTTTGGCTCAGCACAAGGAGTCCGTTTGCACATGAGCCAACACCATGGCACGGCGATGCCCCCATCCAAGTAAGCCTCGGTGGCTACTGGACATAAATCCAGATACACAAGCTAACCTTCCAACTTCAGCTCTTTGAAGAACATCTTCATTTCCATAAGCTGGATCACAACAAGGAACACTGAAACATCACGGATCGCTTTGAGACCAAAAATCTGTTCTACGGGGAAGAAACAATCGAGGCTTGCTTTTTCCACAACAGGGTGTGATAAAGCAGCCCAAGACTATTTTTCTCTGGATGAAAAAGAAATTGCTGTTTTCTGTCGGCAAGCATTTCCCCCACTGTTGGCTAACCCTCACGCAGCAGCCTCCGCTGGGGGAGTGTGAGATCTTGAGAGTGGAATCCATCAGAGCATGAAGGAAGTAGGGGTGACCTGCTGGTTCCAAGGCGGGGGGCCAGCCTGAGGAAATGGGAAAAGCAGCAAACACCTCCATGGGTGAGAGGAGGAAGTGACAGCCCCACAAGCCGGTCCTCTCGATGAGCGATGAGCTGTCACTGGCATCTTGATTAAGCACGTTTGGTTTTGCGATTGCACCAGAAATTCATTTTCCCGACAATGTCTGCATTGTCTAGGGGGCCGGGCAAAACAATGCGAATGCTTACCAGAGAGTTACTCAGAGGACAGGTGAGGGCCCTGGCAGTTTGTAAGTGGACAGGACATTCTCTCCCCCGTCCCCTGTCCCCTCTGGCTTCGCCCTCTGGAACACAGGGCGCCTGTACTTGCAGACGGAAGCTCCCTGATGGGGTCGCTCTTTGGAATCCAGCAGAATGTCTTCCAGACTCACGAGAAGTGTTTTCTGTTGAAAATGGGCTTTGGCTTTTCCTGGTGCAGGTGTGACCTTTGAATGTGGAGGTCAGCTGAGCATCATTTTACCAAACATTCTTTCCAAAGATAAGCACAAGTATTCCAGGCTTCAACACAAAGGATATTACAAGGGGTCTTCAGAAAGTTCATGGAAGATTTGTCTTATGCAAAACCTGGCATGGGTTTCAAAATATTTGCACCAAAATAAAACTTTTAAAAATTCCTTTGTTGATCCACCTCGACAATGAAGTGCTTCAGGAAAACACCTTGGCGTGCTAACTGCTAAGACTGGTGTGAGGGAGGATAAGAGGCCTTTGTCCTTTTTCAAAGCTTTGCTTCCACCACAGTAGGCAGCAAGCTCTTTGAGGACAGGGTTCTGCTTGCCGCTCCTTGTACACAAAATGCTCATTCGCGCAGCAGGTGTCCAGGAAGCAGGTGAATTACTGGACTGCACCAGAAGGAGTTAAAGGTGACAATCCGTTTGTCTTCAGTGAAAGCAATGAGGTCAGTTCCCATATCAGAGCACTGGTTTGAGTCCCGGCTGCTCCGCTTCCAACCCAGCTTCCTGATGATGTGCCTGAGAAGGCAGCAAGCAGGTGGCTCGAGTACCTGGCCCTGTGATAATTCAGACTGAGTTCCCAGCTGCTGGCTTTGTCCAGACCTGGTTGCTGTGACCAGCTGATGGAAGAGTTCTCTCTGTCTCTCCCTCTCTCTGTCATTCTTTCAAATAAAATAAATCTTTTAAAAACAGCTGCAGGGGCCGGCGCCATGGCTTGGTAGGCTAATCCTCCTCCTGTGGCACCGGCACACTGGGTTCTAGTCCCGGTCAGAGTGCTGGTTTCTGTCCCGGTTGCCCCTCTTCCAGGCCAGCTCTCTGCTGTGGCCCGGGAAGGCAGTGGAGGATGGCCCAAGTGCTTGGGCCCTGCACCCCATGGGAGACCAGGATAAGCACCTGGCTCCGGCCTTCGGATCAGCGCGGTGTGCTGGCCGCAGCGTGCCAGCCACGGCAGCCATTGGAGGGTGAACCAACGGCAAAAGGAAGACCTTTCTCTCTCTCTCTCTCTCTCACTGTCCACTCTGCCTGTCCAAAAAAAAAAAAAAAAAAAAAAAAAAAAAAAAAAAAACACCAGCTGCAAAATATGTTTTTAAACAAAGTGGCTGCGTTAAGGCTGTGCTCCACTCTCGCCCTTGCTGTCTGAGATGCACTGATCTTTGCGGGAGGAGACAGAGCCAGTTTTCTTGAACTGAGGCCATGAAATGATATGCAGACTCTCGTGTGTGTTTCCATTTTCCAGGCTCTCATCAAATCCTCAGAGAAGTGAAAACCCTGCACATCTGTAGAGCACCTACTCTTTTCTTTAATGTTGTGGTTGTGATTTTGTTTACTTTAGGATCTAGCCTTGGATTTAAGTAAGGAAATTTCATTCAGTTCAATGGTTCTTTTAAAAATTCATACCTACTTTTTTTTTTTTTTGCTTTCTATATTGAGGTTTTACAATAGTAATTTTCATAACTGGAGTAGAATATAGGCTAACATTTTTTAAAAGACTTTATTTATTTGAGAGGTACAGTTACAGACAGTGAAAGGGAAGAGACAGACAGAGAGGTCTTCTATCTGCTGGTTCACTCCCTAGATGGCCACAACGGTCAGAACTGCAGCGATCTGAAGCCAGGAGCCAGGCGCTTCTTCTGGGTCTCCCATGCGGGTGCAGGGGGCCTAGTGCTTGGGCCATCTTCCACTGCCTTCCCAGGCCACAGCAGAGAGCTGGATCGGAAGAGGAGCATCCGGGACTAGAACCGGCGCCCATATGGGATGCCGGCACCACAGGCAGAGGATTAACCTACTGTGCCACGGTACCAGCCCCCCCCCCTTTTTTTGGAAGTAAAATCTTGAGAGGAATTACAGCGGCACTAGGTAGTGTATATATCCATGTGTGTGCATATGATCATTCTAGCCTACATATATGTAGGTCTTGTGCTGAAAGTGCAATCACCAACCGCTGGCAAACAATCTGCTAGGACCAATCAAGGGATCCACTTTAATTCTAAAACTCCATCACTGCCAACAGTAAGCCACGCACTAGCAGCCAGCTGGGCGCTACGGGGCAGTCACTGGAGTCACTGCAGCCATCCTCATGATCAGGGTCAGCCACCACAGCTGCCTTGATTAGGCAGGCTCAGCCCTCTGGCTGAGGACAAAGCGGAACAGGCTGGTCTAACACAGCTGCTTTGTTTTGGATGTAAAAGCCACGACCCTCGTGCACATCCAAGCTCTCTAGTTCATGGGCTCCATGCTTATGTTCCTGCTGCACCGTCCTTCCAAAGCTCTCCAGGCCGTCACACACCAGCTGAGGGCGCAGCCAGTCAGCCAGCATCCAGAAGCAGGTATGTGGCACAGGGGTCCAAACTCTGCCTGAGATGCTGGCGCCCCGTACTGCAGTGGCTTGCTCCAGTCCCTCTGGTTCTGATCCAGCTTCCTGCTGCTGCACACCATGGGAGGCAAGGCATCTGGGGAGTGAACCAGCATATGGAAGATATTCTTTCTTTCTTTCTCTCTCTCTCTCTCCCCGCCTTTCAGAGTGAAAATAAATAAAAATGTAAAACAAACAAAAATACCCATATCCTACATTGAGAGCCTTGGGTTCAATTCCTGGCTCCTGTTCCTGACTCTAGCTCCCTGCCAGTGCAGACCTTGGGAGACAGTAGATGACAGCTCAAGTGACTGGGCCCCTGCCTCCCACACCAGAGAGACCTGGGTTGAGTTCTAGGCTCCTGGCTTTAGCCTCAGCCCAGCCCCAAACCTTGAAGGCATTTGAGAGCTAACTCTTTCTCTTTCTCTCTGTATCTCTCTCTGCAGAGAAAGAAAGAAGGAAAAGAGGATGTGAGGAAGAGGGGAGGAAGGAGGGAAGGAGAGGGGAGGGAAGGGAAGGGAAGAGAGGAGAAGGAGGGGGAGGGGAGGATAATAAATCAGTTAGGAATTGATTTCCTCCAGGAGGCCTACATTGATCGATTTCCTTGCAACTGTGATTACGGCATCATTCATCATGCCTTCAGTACAACTGTGCTGTAAAAACTACAGAAGACAATCACTTTAAATATACAGCTGAGTGTTCCAGCTGGTTGAGGGTATACACATTCAATTACTTAAAAAGAAAGAAAGAAAGAAAAGTGTGGGGGCCGGCACTGTGGCGTAGCAGGTAAACTGCTGCCTGTGGCGCCGGCATCCCAGATGGGCGCTAGTTCTAGTCCCGGATGCTCTTTTCCCATCCAGCTCTCTGCTATGGCCTGGGAAAACAGTAGAAGATGGCCCAAGTGCTTGGGCCCCTGCACCCGCGTGGGAGACCAGGAAGAAGCTCCTGGCTCCTAGCTTTGGATCGGCACAGCTCCGGCTGTTGTGGCCAACTGGGGAGTGAACCAGTGGACGGAAGACCTCTCTCTCTCGCTTGCTCTCTCTCCTCTCTCTCTGTCTCTCCTTCTCTCTCCATGTAACTCCGCCTTTCAAATAAATAAATCTTTTAAAAAATTTTTTAAAAAAATAAATGCATGGAAATCACTGCCCACTTTTCTACCTTCAAAGTCAGAGTTTACAGAACAAAACTTGACCTTCCCGGATGGCGGCAAGTGTCAGCCTGAGTTCCTCAGAAGGCAGGGCACTGTTCTATAACAGGAACTCAGGCCCTGGCAAGGAGAAGGTGGGAGGCAGGGAAGAGAGCAGAGCACTCCTGAGTTGGCTGCTGGGTGGTATCTCAGTCTAGAGCCTGCTTCCAAGAGACCACATGAGTAGGGGTCTCAGGACGGTCTGTCCGTGAGCAGTCAGGTTGAAGAAAGTACCTGCCAGCTCCCACTGCCCCACCCCTCCCTCCACGGACCCTCCACGCTGCCTCCCTCCCTTTGGGGGCACAATGACAAGCAGTCACCTCTGCTTGTCGGTGTTCTGCCTACTTTCCGGTAGCTTCTCTGTCCCCCTCTAACTCGTTTCTTTTTATCTGTGAAGGGTTTGGCAACCAGAGAGCCAGGTGTGCTCAATCCGTGTGCAAATCAAGAGCACACGAGCCCTGGGCGTGCGGAGACGAGGAAGGAAGATACAGCAGGGTCCTGACATTTGTTCAAAGAGCTCCTTCTGCTGCGGTCAAGGGGAGACCGCGTGTTTCACAGTTTCAAGGACTCGGGGAAGGGGTGTGCACCCGCACCTACGGGGATGGTTCTCTTGGTTGACTGGCTTTCGTGCCAGTGAAAGGAATGATGGCATAACTGAGTTCCAGATGGGGGAGACACTAGTATATTTAGCTTTCTCTCCACTATTTGTGCTTGAACTTACTGACATTGTGATGTTGCCTGCAATGTAGTGGAGACGCTTCGGCATAAACAGTGAGGCGTGTGCGTGTGTGTGTGTGTGTGTGTGTGTGCGCGCATGCATGTGTGTTCTTCACCGCACAGCCAGAGCAGACCATATGAAGTCCGTGCAGGAGGAAGCCAGGCTGCAGGCACGGCCTCCGTTAGCAGCTGACAACCCAATCAGCTCACACATGAGAGGTCTGCCATGCTTCAGCTATTTTTATCTCCAGTCACCCCTCAGGGAAATGGATTTTCGCTGGTAAGATTAAGTGGTGTTTGAAACACAGGATACTTCCAAAAGGGCATGGAAAAATGGAACTAAAAAGTTTTATTTTGGTGCCCAACCTTTTAGAGACCCGTGCGTAGTTCTTCCATACCATGCATTTTCCATGAACTTTGTGAAGCCCCCAGGTATGTGGACTGGCTAGAGACACTGCAGGGGTACCTCTCACAGCAGCTGTTGTCCCAGGGGGCGGTGTGGAGGGCTTCGCTCCATCTGGACCCAACCCCTGACGAGACCCGGGGCTGGATTCCCACTCAGCCGCCTGTGTCCCCACGACACTGCCACATCACATTTTCCACGCCACAGGCCTGCCCGAGTTTCCAAAGGGCAGGAGGTGGGACCAGTGTTTGTGCATGGCTTTTGTCTCTGTCCCCACTCTCTGGGGTAGACCTGGGTCTGCCAACACACGATTCGGTTGGGGGAAGACCTGTGGACTTCCTCTCCCTCTCACCCTGGAGTCGGCCCAGGCCAGCTCACAGCAGACACAGGCAAGCGAGTCTCCTGCTGTGGCAGCCGGCACCCACGGTCCTGTGGTCTCTCCTCTCCATGCACCGGTGAGGGTCACTGCCCCTTTGACGGCACCGCGAGTCCTGGAGAAGATCACTGTTTGCACGAATGGGCAGTTGTTATGGAACTCTCTGGCCTCCTCCTGGAGGGGGGCCTCCATGCTGCTGGAACACAGCGGAGGGCATGGGACTCTGCCAGGGCTGGCCGTGCTGTCTCTGTGCCGCGCACTCAGCACCACACACCAACCGCACCCCTGTACCACTACCACCACTGAAAGCTGGGTCTTGGCTCTGGGTCATCTCGTGCTCTCTGTAAGCCTCAGACCCCAAGTACTGGGCTCTAGAAACAGAAGGATGGATAGGAGGTAGACCTCGCCAGCTCTGTAAGCGGCTGGTTTTAATGTAGAACAATGAGCACGTGGGTGCTTATGCCCACGATGTTACAGACCTGCTAAGGAGCCGCTCTTGCTCACCCAGGACGATGGGGCTCAAACTCTGCTCTCAGAACCCTTTTATGTTTTAAGAATATCATTACTGGGACTGATGCTGTGGCACAACAGGTTAAGCTGCTGCCTGCAGCGCTGTCATTCCACATGGGCACTGCTTTGTGTCCTGGCTGCTCCACTTCCAATCCAGCTCCTTGCCAACGTGCCTGGAACGCAGAGGAAGATAGTCCAAGTATTTGGGCTACTGCACCCACGTGGGAGACCTGGATGAAGCTCCTGGCTTCAGCCTGCTCCATCCTTGGCTACTGCAGCCATCTGGGGGAATGAATGAGTGGATGGTAGATTTTCTATCCCTTCCTCTCTCTCTTTCTCTGCCTTTCTCTGTAACTCTTTCAGATAAATAAAAGAATCTTTAAAAAATATTATTATTGAGAATTCCACAGAGTTTTGGTTTATATGTGTGTGTGTGTGTGTGTGTGTGTTGATATATACTGTTTGGGAAATTAAAATCCAGAAATTTTTATGAACTTTTTTTTAAAGATTCATTTTATTTATTTGCAACCTAGAGTTAAAAGGAGAAAGAGAAAGGAAGAGACAGAAAGATAGGTCTTTCATCCACTGGTTCACTTCCCAGATGGTTGGAAAGGCCAGGGCCAGGCCAGGACAAAGCCAGGAGCTTCTTCCAGGTCTCCCATGTGGGTGCAGGGACCCAAGCACTTTGGCCATCCTCCACTGCTTTCTCAGGAGCATTAGCAGGGAGCTGGATCAGAAGTAGAACAGCCGGGACTTGAAACAATACCCACGTGGGATTCCAGCATCACAGGTGGCGGCCTCACCTACTGTGCCACAACGCCAGCTCCTTTATGAACTATTGAATGTTATATTTAATAATAGAAAATCACATGTAACATACAAAAAACTATGTATGAGTGTCACATATACATGTCACTTTACTAATATAAAATAAATATCAAATCTATCCATTCACTAAAATAATAAATCTGTTTTATATGTTAAACATTTCTGTGAGAAATGTATTTTTCAGAGCGGCTAACAATATGCAGTATGAAGGTGGGCTCTGCTCTGCGTATCTGGGAATCTCTTGGATGTCTGGCTTCGTAGCAGAAGCTGGCTTCTCCCATCTGCCTCCGTTGCACTGTGCTGTTGGGGTTGAAGTCTGTGAGCAAACACTGACCCACACAGAGGTGCAGCTGGAAGAGGTGGGCGTCCCAGACCTCCTGTAAGAGCTCCGGGGACCTCCCACCCCAGAGCCCTCGCCCCGCATTTTGGGAGCCCTGCTGCCCTGGGCTTCCTGGAGGCGCGTACGGAAGGATGAGTGGGAGCACAGACAGCACAAGAGCACGGTAGTCAGGGCTTCTGAAAAGTCACTGCCGGGCCGGCGCTGTGGCCGAGCGGGCTAACGCCCTGGCCTCAGGCGCCGGCATCCCATGTGGACGCCGGTTCTAGTCCTGGCTGCTCCACTTCCAACCCAGCTCTCTGCCATGGCCTGGGAAAGCAGTAGAGGATGGCTGAAGTCCTTGGGCCCCTGCACCCATGGGGGAGACCTGGAAGAAGCTCCTGGCTCCTGGCTACGGATTGGCGCAGCTCCGGCTGTTGCAGCCACCTGGGGAGTAAACCAGCGGATGGAAGACCTCTCTCTCTCTACCTCTCTGTAACTCTGTCTTTCAAATAAATAAAATGAATCCTTTAAAAAGAGAGAGAGAGAGAGAGAGAGAGAGAGAGAGAGAGAGAGAGAGAGAGAAGTCACTGCTTCCAGCTCACTTGCTGTCGGGGGGCTCTCAGTCCCGTATTTCCAGCAGGCTCCACAGGCCTTGCAGGTGTGGCTGGTCCCAGAAGCACACTTGGAGGAGCGTGAGCACAGGTGCGGTGTCGGGCACAGCCTAGTGTGCCAGGGGATGGCGTGACTGAAGTGGGAGCTGCTGAGGGCAAGGTGACTATGGCCATGCCATTGAGCTCACTCTTGTAATTTTCCCAAGGGGAAGTTACTCAAAGGTTTTAAGCAGGAGACAACCCTGGTCCACACGTGTGTTTCTTATTCTAAATAGCTCAGAACTGTAATAAGAGATAAAACACAAGCAAAGGAGGGGGACAGCAGGGGGAAGTGGAGGAAGAAGATGGCATTCCTTGTGAAGATCATTGCCACCTCTCTCGGTAGGAGAGCATGGACAGGCTGAGACAGAGCTGGCTTCAAATCCAGCTCCCTCAGTTACCAGATGCTCCTGAGTCAGTTTCTCAGAGCCCGCGATGCCACCACATGTAAGATGGGAGAGAGATGATTTTCATACATGCAGAGAACACTGAAATCAACAAAGCATGCTGTACAAATAATAATAATAAAAAGCAACCTCCCTGTCTCTCCATTTCTCGCTCGCTCTCTTACGCTCTCCTCCCTCTTTTCCTTCTTCACCCCTTCCCTCCGGTCTGTCAGGTTTCCCCACCAATGAACCCTTTCCCTTAAAAACAAAAGAAAAACAACCGCACGCTATTACTGTTGTTCTAAGATTAGGCTAGACTTACAAGGAATTTGGGATTTGTATTCTCAAGGACAAAAAGACTGAGCACCAAAGAGGCACTGTTTAAAACAACATGGTTTGCCCATTTACATGCAAGGCAGTGCCAGCCCACAGCTACCCACGGCGAGAGAGGCAGTGGGGACGTGGAGACCCCGGGGACCTCAGGTGAACCCTCTCTCCTTCTGCTGCAACTTGGACTCAAGATGTCCATGCAAAATGCGAACGGTTCAAGTCCTAGCTCCCCGCCACCTTCTGTTTCCCTGGGAGCCAGTGCCGACACGGACGAGCAAGGACACAAAGAGAAGACTACATTTGCACATTGACCAGAGTTTCGAGAAACTCTTCCGTGCCTGCCTCCACTCGAAGGTCTTTCCCCATTTCGATTCCTCGTTTTCTCTGGGAACACTTGCCCTTCCTGACCAGAAATCCCCTCAGCATCACCAGGGGCCTGGGACTCCTCACATCCTGTTCTTGCCCCGAGTGTCGCCATCTGCTGTGTCGCTCTCTCGAGCCATCAGAGCACACACTGACTCTGGCTGTAAGGGAAAGCTTCCATCGCCACAGAAATCTGAGTTCTTGGTTGAGCAGGAAAGCCACACACACACACACACACACACACACACACATGCGGTCTTCAAAAAGTTCATGGAAGCTTCATATTACAAAAAAAATTGCAACTTTTTTTGCACCAAAAAATCTTTTTATTCCGTTTCCATGAGATTTTTTTGAAGTAATCTTGTATACGTAGCTAAACAGGTTTTCAAATTCTTTCCAATGAAGACATCTGTATTGTGTGTGTGTGTGTGTGTGTGTGTGTGTATTTCCCCTCTAACTCTTTGCTGAGTGCTGACAGCTGAGTCATTGCATGCATCTTCCTTAAAATGAAGCCAGGCAGGAGTAGGTTTACAGGAGCAGCCCGTGTCGGCGGGGGCCCTGAGCGTGTCTGGACAAATCACATCATCTAAGGTTCAGATTCTTTTTATCTGCATGACAGATCTGTGATTGTTTCATAGCGAAATAGACAGTGTGAGGTGAAGTCAGTGACGTGGGCGGGACGCGAGTCCAGAGCTGATTTCTAACACTTCCCTTGGCTGGCTGGCTGGCTGACTGCCAGTGATTTCTTTGGCTTCTCTTTGAATGTCTTGCAATTTCAGTTTTTCAGACTAAGAATCTGACCCCAGAACACCTTTCTCCAGGAGGAGAGTGAGCCTTTGCTGCCTTTTTTTTTAATTGTTCATTTTCTGAATCTTTCAAGGCATTTCCTTGTGAAAAGAAGGTGGGAGGAAGGTGAACCATCTCCCAAGGCGGGATTACATCAAATATCTAGGCCAGGCGTTCTCCGCTGGGAGTCCTCTGCCTCCTGCAAGCTTGACCTTGAGCAACGACCCGGATGCCATCCTCTCCAGGCTGGGGGCGCCAGGGGGCAGTGCACCATCTGGCTGGACACCTTGACAGTTCCTGCTGTTAGCCCGGGGACATCACGGGAGGGAAGGTCAGGCGTCTCGGCGCCTGCTCATCGCGTCCCTGCCATCAGAATTCCGCGACGCTTGTTGACATTAACACCACAAACTATAGAATACTTAGAACTACATCAGACATGAAATAGGTAAGCCCTACACGGAGAACACTTCAGACGTTGTCTTTAGTAGGAAAGAAGTCTTAAATTTCCTGAAGAATGAAGAGTCAGGAGAAGGCCTTCACCCTGCCAGGTGCGACGGGTCAGCCCCAGGTGTGAGAGATCATCCCAAGGTGCAAAAAACTGTCCCCAGGTGTAACGGGCCATCCTTTCTGCACAGGCTTCTTCAGTTCCCCCTTTATTGGGCGTTCCCTAAGCTCCTAAAAAATTCGCCCGCTACCACGCCACTTCCATACGCAGACTTGGAGGTTTCTGGTTATTGCTCAAGTGTGTGCCTTTGCTCCCAACCAAATGACAAGATACCGTTTTGCATCTTCCACTTCCCTCAGTCCAGAAGCGCACTATCCGCACGTGTTTCATTTAGGGAAGTGCCCTGGGATCAAGGAAGTGAGAGAAAAAGGCACCAGGCGGCCCACACCCAGCAGATGGAATCAGCAGCCACACAGTCACCACCCCCACACGGCTACTTTCACTGGGCCTGTGCTCCGCCCCCGGATATTTTGGGAACATCAGGGGCACCATCAGTGTGCAAAGCACAAAAGGAGTGTCTGCGGCGGCTGCTAAAGCGGAGCCCGCGATCAGGATGGAAAGCAAAAGAGAAACAGTTTTGCACAAGTGACAGTCACAGGACAACAGCCAGCGACACAGGTGCTCATGGCACAGCAGGGAGGGCTCCTCAGTAAAGGACAGGCCTCACCCCCCACCCCGGTCCCATTTCCTCCCTTTCCTGGAGATCCTTGGCGCCTAACCAGATCCTTTTCAACTCCTTGCAGTGTAAATGGCAAAGCAGGTAAGCTGCACAGGGCAGCTATGAAACAGATCAAAGTCCCCTGAGCCCCTACTCTTCCGCCAGCTGGGTTGTGGCAAATTCCCTCCTTAACCGGGTAAAAACTCGAGTTCTAAACACGCCCAGCGCACAGTCTCTCCGCAAGAACAGACTGTCGCCAACCTTTTTGCTTCCAATAAAGCAACCTGTTTCTGTTGAGGTTAGCTTCCTTCTCCTTTCTCCGTCTCCTTTCTCGGGGTACAAAAGGCCAGAACCCTGAGCTATTCTATACCTAACACTCAGGACACAGAGTGAACAGTGCTTCAAGAGGGAGGAACAAGGACTGGCCAAACCAAAGAGGAAACTCTGAAGTCACAGCTAAATAACAGCAACGGATGATGTGGAAATAAAAGGAAAAATGCTGGGCCGGCACCATGGCTCACTTGGTTAATCCTCCGCCTGCGGTGCCAGCATCCCATATGGGTGCTGGGTTCTAGTCCCGGTTGCCCCTCTTCCAGTCCAGCTCTCTGCTGTGGCCCGGGAAGGCAGTGAAAGATGGCCCAAGTGCTTGGGCCCTGCACCCACATGGGAGACCAGGAGAAGCACCTGGCTCCTGGCTTCGGATCAGCATAGTGCGCCGGCCATACCGGCCATTTGGGGGGTGGACCAACGGAAGGAAGACCTTTCTCTCTGTTTTTCACTGTCTATAACTCTACCTGTAAAAAAGAAAAATGCTGAGTCGGGGAAGCCGTTAAGGAAGAGGGGGGCTTACACACACCTCCAGCTGCTGCCCCGGTGTGAGCTTTAGCCACTCATCCTCTGCCCGCAGGCATCTGGGCCCACCAGGTAATTATCCTGCATCCAGAACTCAAGAGGTCCTCAAACCCTAGCCTTACGGACACTTCTGCTTAGTTTATGCATTCTTTTGTTTATCTTCCATTGGTCCCATAGCCTCTGTAATGTGCAAATGAAAGCTGCAAACAGCCCTTTAGCATCTAAGTCTTCAGAAATAAAACAGCTTCTATAGCACGCTGTATGGTGATGGACAGCACATCTATTCAGTGCAGATCTCCCTTGTATTTTCGCTGGTTTTAATGAATTTATTCAGCTAATAATTTTGTATAAATATAGCCAGTAAGCATGTTATAGATGTGGAGACAGAATCAGAGGGGGGGAGGGGGAGAGAGAGAGTAGAGAGGAGAGGGAGAGAGAGAATGACAAGACAAGGATCTTGCTTATTACAGACGTCGTCTACACTCTTGAGAACAGCGGTTCTTCTCTCACTATTTGTTGAAACCTTTATTTAGTGGGGGGTTAAGCTTGTGATTATAAAGTAAACTGAAAGTGTGTCATTGTAAAAACTAGAAGAAAAACAAGAAAGGAAGGAGGAAGGAGGGTGGGCGTGAGGGAGGGAGAGAGGGTAGGCCTGGAAGGATCACCATGCTTTTAAAACTGTGTATATGAACTATGTGAAATGTGTTCCCTTTATATAAACAAACAAACAAAAAAAACACAAAACAAACAAAAATCCAGGATTTTATCATACGTTCCTACTCTGCAGCTGCATGAATGAATAAATAGCCCGGTGCTAACATAGATTATAATTCTGTTTATGCTTCTCAAGATAAAAAAATAGCTTGGAGAGCCTGCACTTAGCCTGGCACTTAGGACGCCTGTAACCCACACTGGAGCACACGGGCTCTTCCTGACTGGCCCCCGACTCCAGCTTCCTGCATCTGCAGCCAGTGATGGCTCAAGTGATTGGGCTCCTGCTACCCAGGTGGGAGACCTCGATTGAGCTCCCGGCTCCTGGGTTCAGCCCAGCTGCTGCAGGTATTTGGGGAGTGGACCAGTACATGACAGCTCTGTCTGTGTCTGTCTGTCTCTGCCTCTCAAATACACTTTTCAAAAATAAAAAATAAAAATAAATGGCATGGTTTTTGAATCCGTGTCAGTTACTGCCAAATCTCACTGTCGGGTCTCTCTCTTCTGACCTTCAGAAGAACTCCAGGGACAGGGAGGGAGCATGCGGCAGCCAACAGCACTTTCTGGACAGTTCAGGTGAGGGCCTCAAAGCTAAACAGGCAAGGGCGCCCCAGGCAAGGGGCCTCTCTGCAGTCATTCATAAGGCGTCTCTCGGTGCAGCCTCCTGGCCCAGGGCCCTGCCTTGTCTTTCGGCAGAGAGGGAAGAAAACAGTTGAGAGTTCTAACAGGCTTGGGCAGCAAGGGTCTAATTTCTCCAGTGCGTTTGCAGAAGCGGCCAAAAACAAAACCTCCTGTTTCTCAACCTAATCAACCTTTGAAGCATTCAATAGGATATACCACGGTGAGAGGGGGATGGAGGAGCTGGAATCACATCAAAGGGAAAGTTCCTGGTAGCCCTGACGTGACGGGCTGCACACGGCTAGATATCCAGTCTGGGTAAGGCAACAGCTATCAACATATGGCTTACTTAAGACAGTATTTCCACTTCTACTGTCAAGGGACAGGGGGTTCCCATGATACATTGCTGTCAGCAGCTTGCATTAGTAGCAGAGAAAATGGATGTGAATTTCACAAATATGTCTGACACTCTTTCCATTTTAAAAAGGGAGCCAGCCTCACTCACTATTTTCACCAAATAGATGTCACGAGGGCATTAACCTTGCAAATCATTTCATGGAAAGAACAAGGTGGACAATAAGTGGTGGATTTGTTTTTAGTGAACCAGTGCATTTCTTCTTTTAAATATATGAATTTGTGGCATCAAATGCTTCTTGTTTAAACAACACTTCTTATGCTGCCATTTTTCTAGCTAGGTGTTAGCTGGATCCTTTAGAAAAAAAAAGTTTTTCATGGAGCAAACCAACACTAAACTATTATTACTTATATGTAATATATCCTAGGTCAGAGCACTGGAGAGAGTAAGAACAAGAAATGGGTACTGGGGCCCGTGCTATGGCGTAATAGGTTAAGCCTCTGCCTGCGGCGCCCAGCATCCCATATGGGCACTGGTTCGTGTCCCGACTGCTCCACTTCCGATCCAGCTCTCTGCTTATGGTCTGGGAAGGCAGTAGAAAATGACCCAAGTCTTTAGGGCCCTGCACCCACGTGGGAGACACGGAAGAGGCTCCTGGTTTCAGTCTGGCCCAGCTCTGGGCGTTGTGGCCATTTGGGGAGTGAACCAGTGGACAGATCTCTTTCTCTTTCTCTCTCTGTAACGCTGCCTTTCAAACAAAATAAATAAATTTTTAAAAAAGAAAAAGAAAAATCCTTAAGCATTGTATTAGCTAGCTTCTTGTTACTACAAACACTTGAGAGAAGCTAATGTTATAAAGAGGAGAGGCTTACTTTGGCTCACGATCTGGAAGCTGACAGTTCACCATCAGACAGGTTCCACTGACTTAGCCTCTGGCGATAATGTTCTTCCAGGCCGAGTCCCAAGGAGGCAGAGCGCATCGCGTGGCAAGATGGAGTGCAGGAGTCTAGATCTCTCCTTATATATCTCTCTGCATCTCTCCACTGAGATTTGATAGGAGGGCCCTACAACCTAAGCTGATCTAATCACTTCCCAAAGCTGCTCCCCTCCCCGCCCTGCCTTCAGATACCATAATCAGACAAATTTTCCACTTTCTTGATACCATTAATGTAAGACTCTGGGGACCAAACCTTTAACACATGGGCCTTTGGAAGGTATTCAGCATCCCAGATGATGTCCAAACCATGGCAAGTGTCCCTCAAAACAATTATGAAGGCAGGCATTTGGCCTAGCGTTTAAGACGCTGGTTAAGATGCCTGTGTCCAATATCAGAGAGCCTCAGTTTGATGATTTTCTAGCTCCTGACTCTACCTTCCTGCTAATGCAAACCCTAGGAGGCAGCAATGGTGGATTAAGTAATAGGGTTCCTGACACCTACATGGGAGACCTGCATTGAACTTCTGGCTCTTGGCTTTGGCCTTCGCTTAGACTTGGCCATCATGGATATTGAGTAAGTTAACCAGCAGAGGGGAGCTCTCTTTGTCTGTTTCTCTCAAATTAATACTTTTTTTTTTCCGATTCTAACATCCTCACAATAAAAATTTTTTTAAAGATTTATTTATTTATTTGAAAGTCAGAGTTATACAGAGAGAGTAGAGGCAGAGAGAGAGAGAGAGAGAGGTCTTCCATCCGATAGTTCACTCCCCAGATGGCTGCAATGGCCAGAGCTGTGCTGATTCGAAACCAGGAGCCAGGAGCCTCTTCCGGGTCTGCCACGAGGGTGCAGGGGCCCAAGGATTTGAGCCATCTTCTACTGCTTTCCCAGGCCATAGCAGAGAGCTGCATCAGAAGTAGAGCAGCTGGGAGCTTCAGGCCAGGGCATTAACCTGCTACGCCACAGTGCCGGCCCGAAAATGAAATATTTTTAAAAAAATTTTATTTATTTATTTGAGAGGTAGAGTTACAGACAGCAAGAGAGAGAGGGAGACAGACAGAAAAGTCTTCCTTCCGTTGGTTCACTCCCCAAATGGCCGCAACGGCCAGAGCTGCGCCGATCCGAGGCCAGGGGCCAGGAGCTTCTTCCGGGTTTCCCACGCAAGTGCAGGGGCCTAAGGACTTGGGCCATCTTCTACTGCTTTCCCAGGCCATAGCAGAGAGCTGGAATGGAAGTGGAGCAGCCGAGACATGAACCAATGCCCATATGGGATGACGGCGCCACGGGTGGAGGATTAACCTAGTGCGCAACGGAGCCAACCCCTCTTACAATGAAATATTAAGCAGCCATTAAACTGAAAAGATTTTACAATACTCTATTAGGTGAAAAATGCAAATTGTAAAACAATATGCAATGTCCTGTGTCTGCTTAGATAAAGAAAGTCACAGGACAATGTTGTGCCCACCGGAATGATCTAGATGATATACAAAATGTTAGCTTCTCTTGAGCCCATCAAGAGCTAAGTAACAAGTCAACTAAGTAAACTGAGTTCCTAAGGGCTGGAGGCCTATTCAAGGAGAGAACACATGATCTACTTCACTTTTGGCAAAGCATGGGCCATCTACGTGTATCGCTGCCATATATGCTGATAAGAAGAAATCAGCCAAAATGTGAACAAATTCTTAAAGTGCAGACTGGTGAGTCAACATAGAATAGCTCCAAGCCTTAGACGCGAGGGAGGTTATACTCACTCTCTAGCTCTTTCCCATGGGCCCCCGCGGGGTGCTGACAAGCAAGGATGGGGACCAGGACCCTTTGAGCTACACAGACATGCAGCAAGTGGTCAGCTGCTGCTGGGAAGACAAGCACAAAGTCTTGCCTCCCCCTCCGCCCAGAACCCTCTCTTACAAAGCCAAGGTCTTTACCTACTGGGGAAAGGTAGAACGGCCCTTTCTGGCCCCTGGACTAGGCAAAAGCCTGCTGTTTCTGGGAGAGGAACAGAGGCAAATCTGTTTGTGTCAGGGAGATTGGGTGGGAAACCCTCTCACTCCCAGACAAGGGCAAGGAGCTGTGGCTGCTGAGGGAGGAGTAGAAGCAAAAGACACCCAGCGGGTAGAGAGGAAATCTTCCTGGGCCAAGCTCCTGCTCTGCTCTACAGCAGAGGGCGGCTGCTGCTGCAGGAGAGACAGGAACTGAAAAAGCCTTGGCTCCAAGGGTCAGGCACGTGAGGCTTACCTAAGACTATGGTAGGAGCAGGACAACAAAGAACGTCCCACAGACTAACAGGTCACACACAGAAAAACAAGCAATAAAAGGCCACCCTTGGAGCAATAGTACAGAGCATAGAGATTCACTTCTTACCAGCGTGCAGGCACAGCTGCAGGTAGAGTACAAGCACTTGGAAAACCCTCCTGGAGGCCCAGACGCTGCTCCTACGGTGATAGCAGCCACACCCTGAGGGATGTGGTGCATTAAAGGCAACTGTAGCAACAACAAACTCTAAACCTAGCTCAGCTCTGGATTAACTGACTCAACACCCACTCCCCACCAGGAACACACACGCTAATGGCCGACTGAAGTGGGGTCCACATTCTCAACCATCAGTGATACCCATCGTTGTTTCTCTGTTCGTCCAGACACAATGCCTAGCATTTAGTACAAAATTATTGAGCCACATGAAAATGCAAAGGTAGTGGGGCCAAAAATCAGGCAATCAACAGAACTGGAGTCACACATGGCCCAGAGAGTACAGCTATCCTTGACTGTAAGTATCACTGATGTACTGAATGGCTATTAAAAAACACTATAATTCATTTCTTAAAGGGATCTCAAATAACATTCATGAGCAGATAACAGAGTTTACCAAAGTGTCAAGTGCAGATCCTATAACTAAGAAAACACTGCCAGGGTTAGGCCTTTCATCTAATGGTTAAGTCGCCAGTTAAATGCTCATGTCACACCCCAGGGTACCTGGGTCTGACACCCGGTTCCAGCTCCTAATTCTAGCTCCTGCTAAGGGAAACGCTGGGAGGCAATGGTGATGGCTCAATCAGTTTGGTTCCTGCCACCCTGTGGGAGACCAGGATTGAATTCCTGGCTCCCGGCTTTGGCCCAGGCCAGCCCTGGTTGCTGTGGTCATTTGGGGAGTGAAACAGCGGATATGAGCTCTCTTTTTCTATTTATCTTTATCACTCTCCCTCCTCCTCTCCCTCACTGCCTCTCAAAAACAAACAGTATCAGAGATGAAGAATTCTTTTGATGGGCTCATTGTTAGACCAGACATAGTTGAGAAAAGAATTAGTGGACCTGAAGACATGCCAATAGAAATGATCCAAGCTTAGTGAATTAAACAGCATCGCATCTCCAAGAGCTGTCAGACCGTATTAAATGATATAACATGTGTAACTGAGTCTCAGGAGAAAGAAAAAGAAAAGAAAAAAATAAAGAGTCAAGAATTTTCCAAAATTAATGAAAGACAACAAATTGTAGAACCAAGGAACCCAAAGAATTCCCAAGGAGGGTAGTCCCTCTCCACTGAAAAACAGACAGATGACAATCAAACTGCTGAAAACTGCTGATAAAAAAATCTTGACAGCAGTGAAAAAAAGAAACAGTACACTCTAAGGGATGCTAAGAATCACAGCAGACTTCCAGAAACTATGCAAAACACAGGACAGAACACTGACACCTCTGAAACACTAAAAGAAAAAACTTGCCAACATAAAATTTATTGTCTGGCAAAAAGTGAGAGTAAAATAAAGATTATCAGAGGACAGCACTGTGGTGCAGTGGGTTAAAGCCCTGGCCTGAAGCGCCAGCATCCCATATGGGCACCGGTTCTAGTCCCGGCTGCTCCTCTTCTGATCCAGCTCTCTGCTGTGGCCTGGGAAAGCAGTGGAAGATGGGCCAAGGCCTGGGGCCCCTGCACCCACGTGGGAGACCCGGAAGAAGCTCCTGGCTCCTGGCTTCGGACTGGCTCAGCTCCAACCATTGCGGTCATTTGGGGAGTGAACCAGCAGATGGAAGACCTCTGTCTCTACCTCTCTCTGTAACTCTTTCAAATAAATAAAATAAATCTTTAAAAAATAATAAAAACTAAAGATTATCAGAGGCAGGTATTCGGTACAGCAACAAAGACACTGGCTGGGACACCTGCACCTCCCATGGGAGTGCCTGCGTCCATTCCTGGGCCAGCTTCTTGCTAATGCAAACCCGGGGACGCAGCAGTGATGGCTCAAGGTGCTGGGCTCCTGCCACCCACATGGGAGACCTGGATTGAGTTCCCAGCTCCAGCCCCAGCCCAGTCTCAGCCATCATGGGCATTTGGGAAGTGAATAAATGTCTCTCTCTGCCTCTTAAATAATTAAATAAGTTTTTTGTTTTAAAAGGAGACAACAAAAAGGCAGAAGAACCTTTGCCTCTGATGCACAAGCCAATGACAATAAATCTAACTTTTTAGAGAATAAACAAGGATTAAATAGAAATCTCCTTTAAGTGCTGTTGACATTCTACTGGCTGGGCCTTGAGCTAGAGTCAAATACTATGACTGTTCCACAAAAACATGCAGGCTAGATTTATTTGAAAGGCAGAGAAGCAGGGAGAGAGGAAAAGACAGAGAGAGAGAGAGAGATCTTCGACCCTCTGGTTCACTCTACAAATGGTCCCCACAGCCAGAGCTGGAACAGCCTGAATTCAGGAGCCAGGAGTTCCATCTGGGTCTCCCACTGGGTGGCAGGGGCCCAAGCACTTGAGCCATTACTCTTTGCTTTCCCAGATGCATTAGCAGGAAGCTGACTTAGACTAACGGAAACTGGGACTTGAACTGGCACCTGCGTAAGGGATGCTGGCACTACGAGTGGCAGTGAAGTCTCTGTATGGAAATATCAGCGAGAACGGTATCTACTTGCACCAAAATGCCTTCTGTAAAATTTAACCTTTTACTACCATATGAATACTTATGTTTCACCTGAAAACTAAGATTTCTTCTCAGCTTTGGTAGTAAAGCAGTATTTCACTAGAAAAAGAATACTTTGGGGCCAGCATTGTGATACAGATATGAGTTAAGCCACCCCCTGGGATGCGAGCATCCCATGTGGGTGCCGGTTTGAGTCCCTGCAGCTCCATTTCCAATCCAAGCTCCCTGCTAATGCGCCTGTGAAAGCAGCAGTAGATAGCTCACGTGCTTGGACCCCTGCATCCATTTGAAAGACCTGGATGAAGCTTCTGGCTCCTGGTTTTGGCCTGGCCCTACTCTGGATGTTGTGGCCATCTGGGGAGTGAAGCAGTGGGTGGAAGATATCCCCCCCCCATATATAAATAAATCCGAAAGAAAGAAAGAAAGAAAGAAAGAAAGAAAGAAAGAAAGAAGGAAAGAAGGAAAGAAGGAAAGAAGGAAAGAAGGAAAGAAGGAAAGAAGGAAAGAAGGAAAGAAGGAAAGAAGGAAAGAAGGAAAGAAGGAAAGAAGGAAAGAAGGAAAGAAGGAAAGAAGGAAAGAAGGAAAGAAGGAAAGAAGGAAAGAAAAGAGAGGAGAGGAGAGGAGAGGAGAGGAGAGGAGAGGAGAGGAGAGGAGAGGAGAGGAGAGGAGAGGAGAGGAGAGGAGAGGAGAGGAGAGGAGAGGAGAGAAAAGAGAACAATGTAGTAGACACACAAGCTCTTCTTTGGACTCGCCTGACCAAGACTATGGGGAGTCGGGACATTTAGAATTCAAGCCCAGAATCCGGGTATCACCATTTGCATGGCAGAATTGCAGACAGGCTCAGAGGTGACGGGTGTGAACACAGTGCAGTACATGGGAGGCAGCTAAGGAACGGCAGCTGTTACTGGCTACTGACGTGACTCACAGATGCGTGCAGAAGCTCAGCGAAGCTCAGATAACTCGCTCGACCCAGTCCCAGAGCACACTGACACTGATGACTGACGTGCTCACCGTGAGAGTGAGTGCGGGGTGCCAGAAACTCGAGAAACTCTCTCCTCGTCGTGCCAGGGGAATTTCTTGCCCACAGAAATGGATGGTGACTGTGTGGGAGAAAACAGCTGCTAGCGTGGTGGATATATTACACACACACACACACACACACACACACACACACACACACAGTCTCCCAAAGTTCCAGCAAGAAAAGTACCTCGTGCTGTGGCACACACACGACATTTTGACTTGGAAATTTTTAAAAAGTCGAAACCAGCTGTTGAAGAACCTGCCACACTAATCCCTTCCCCGCCCAAACTTCTAACCACTGAACCAGGGAAATTCTGGTGTTGACGCCACAACCTCAAGACTGAACCATCTCTGTCCTAACTGCAGGGTACAATTCAGCTCTTTGGTGACAGCAACCAAAGTCTCTTTACACAGCTTCCCAAAAGTAGCTAAAGGATGTTTTCTCCAATTTTCTTTTTAAAAAAGGGCTAATGAAGCACAGCCCACGCCTGTGTAGTGGATTTTCACCAAGTCATCAGACATGGAGGATTCAGAATTTTAATTTCCAACGGCTACGGCTGGAGGCAGGGAAGATCATTCAAAGGAAGCGAATTGTTTCATTGAGAACAGTTTGGAGGGACAGGGTGAGAGGCAGCACTGGATGTGGACACTGAGATGGAAGAGGTCTCAGGGTTCCAGCTGTTACCTGCACACCAACTTCCCCACTGTGACCTGTGCAATGACTGTCCTCTGTCACCAGGTCCTCACTGTCCTCTGTCACTGTCCTCTGTCACTGTGCACTGCCATCTGTCACTGTGCACTGCCTTCTGTCACTGTGCACTCACTGTCCTCTGTCACTGTCACTCACTGTCCTCTCTCACTGTACACTCACGATCCTCTGTCACTGTGCACTGTCTTCTGTCACCTAGTCCTGTCCTCTGTCACTGTGCACTCACTGTCCTCTGTCACTGTGCACTGTCCTCTGTCACTATGCACTCACTGTCCTCTGTCACACTGTGCACTGTGTCACTGTGCATTGTGTCACTGTGCACTCACTGCCCTCTGTCACTGTCACTCACTGTCCTCTGTCACTGTGCACTGTCCTCTGTCACTATGCACTCACTGTCCTCTGTCACTGTGCACTGCCCTGTGTCACTGTGCACTCACTGTCCGCTGTCACTGTGCACTGCCCTCTGTCACTGTCACTCACTGTCCTCTGTCACTGTGCACTGTCCTCTGTCACTGTGCACTCACTGCCCTCTGTCACTGTGCACTGCCCTCTGTCACTGTGCACTACCCTCTGTCACTGTCCCTCACTGTCCTCTGTCACTGTGCTCTGTCCTCTGTCACTGTGCACTGTCCTCTGTCACTGTGCACTGCCCTGTGTCACTGTGCTCTGTCCTCTGTCACTGTGCACTCACTGTCCTCTGTCACTGTCACTGTCCTCTGTCACTGTGCACTCACTGCCCTCTGTCACTGTGCACTGTCCTCTGTCACTGTCATTCACTGTCCTCTGTCACTGTCATTCACTGTCCTCTGTCACTGTCACTCACTGCCCCTCCCACACTGGGGACCTTCCACACGCAGTGGCATGCGTATATTCTCAAGGAATCTGGAACGAGTAAGTGAGAGCAAAACCTCCGAGTGTGGAGACAAGCGAGGAGGACACAACCCCCTCATCTCCTCGCCCCAAATGAAGCGTCTGGCAGAGCAATAGGCTGGACGGTTGTTTCCTCTACAGCAGCTGAGGGAGAGGAAGAACACCGTGACACGGAGAACCCAGAGTGACCGGTGAGGAAGACATTCCACAAACGAGGGGACGGCGCTCTACGACAGGAGCAAAGGCACAGACTGGAGGGGCAGCAGGATGCTTACAGGAGGGAGGGACCACAGACGGATGAGTGGCCAGAGACTGACGAGCAGGAGGGAGAGAAGGACAAGGAGCACAGTGTCTATGGAGAGAGGGCGCGGTCAGGCAGTGGCCAGGTACACGGAAGAGTTTCCTCTTCGTACTTCCCAGGCCCCAACAGGGGCACTTCCGAAAGCGCGAGCAGGCGTCTTCCAGCATCTTGTCCTCTCACTCATTGTTCAGTCCCTGGCATCTTGAGCAGTGGCTACTAGACAGTGGGTGCTCTGAACGTAGTTGTCGAATGAATAACTGCTACACACAGAAAAGAGGAAGAAGCTGAGTTAGCTGAGGAAGTGCCACCTGCCTGTGGCATCTACCACGACGCTGTGAGTCGGCAGAAGGGACACTGAAGAGCTGGGCCCTCCCTATGGCAGCAGCCAAGTGATGCTCACCTTGGAGCCGGGCTTGGTTTCCCTGTT
Organism: Oryctolagus cuniculus; assembly: GCF_964237555.1. Lineage (NCBI taxonomy): Eukaryota > Metazoa > Chordata > Mammalia > Lagomorpha > Leporidae > Oryctolagus > Oryctolagus cuniculus. Next base: position 83,189,954 of record NC_091439.1, on the reverse strand, counting down.
GCAAGAATAACAAGAACTCAAGGGAAACAGGCAGTCATCGACCCAACACTGATTGAGGTTTGTGGGTGTGGGGGAGGCTGGGTGTCCCTAAAAGTCCCTGCCATCCCATCTTCTCCCAAATCCCAAACACGTGTTTGGATGTCTGAATGTCTCATCATCCAGGTCTCTCCTTTCATGTGCTCAGCCATTCAAAGTCACCAGTATCTTGACAAGAATCATTCTATTAATTTCGCAACAGGTAGGGAGAGCCCCTTGGCAAATGCATTCAGACCAGACTCCCCAACACTCCTACACAGAACGGGGATCAAAGAGCAATGGATTTAGTTACGGGGGATGAGTCAGGTTGGCTGGGAACCCCCAAAGGACCCACCCCACTCCATAAAGGATCCCCAAAGTAGAAGATGAAGCTGGCCCGGTACAGAAACAAAGATGAGTCAGGTATGGACTTGTCTGCCTACACTGCCCTGGCTATAGAGAGAGAAATGCACTTAAGGTCTACACGGATACGGCTACACGAAAGTTAAAGAGAGGGGCCCAGAAAGTGAGAGAGCATCAGTTTCTGGATTCTAGTACCACATAAGGAGCTTGGAAGTCGCTGCGCCATTCAAACAACAAGTGAAAAACCGAGCAAACTGAAAAATCAACAGCTCTTAGATCAGCAAGAGAACAGAGGTTACAGGGTAAAGTGTTGATCCCAAAATTGGACAGACAGACAGATGAGGAGATCACAATGCACTGGGGCAGAAACCGCCCGAAAACCTGAACTTGATCAATGAATTGCTAGAAGCTGGCTGTGGCCAAGTCTGAGAGTTTTACCTGTAGGCACCTGACCAGCTCTGGGATATTCCACAGTCAACAGCAGAGAGAAATCCCCCCATGTTTCTGGCAGGGAGAGGGGAAACGGAACCACTATGAAATATGCCAGAACATTCTGTCCTGTTTCACGAGGGGCACCCTCAGGAGACGCTGGTTGACCAGAGCGTAACAGGCTGAGGCTGCATCAGAGCCTGACTGACCAGGGGAAGGGAAATGTCCCATGTCAGGGGAAGTTGCCAACTCCAGCCCATCCTAGCCATTCCCTGCCATCTGAGAGCGGAGAGGAAGGCTGAGAAACACTTGTGAAGTCTACAGTTCAGAGGCATACGTTCACTAAGCGATGGAGACCTGAGTGCAGGACAGTAGAATGCTTCTCAGCCCTCTGCCCCTCACCTCCTCTCCTCCCTTACTCAGTACCTCAAGTACAGACAGCAAGAGAAAATTACAAGGCATACTAAAAGGCAAAACCAAAACAGATCAAAACATGGTTGGAAGAGAGAGAGAGCGAGTGTCAGAATGAGACTTGGCAGGGATATGGGCGTTAGCACACAGGGAATTTAAAACATCTCTGATTAATATGCAAAGGGCTCTAAATAGATAAAGTAGACAGCGTGTAAGAACAGGTGGGCAATAGAAGCAGATGGAAATTCTAAGAAAGAATCTAAAACAAATGGTAGGGATTCTAAAAAATACTGGAACAGGAGTGAAGAATGCTCCTGCTGGGCTTGCAAGTGGACTGGACACAGCCGAGGAAGAATCTCTGAACTTGAGGAAACAGGAATAGAAACCTCCAAAAGTAGAAAGCAAAGAAAGAGATGACTGAAGGCAAAACAACATCCAAGAACTGTGGGGCAACCTCAAAAATTATAACACACACGCAATGGGAATACCAGAAGGAGAAGAGAGACAGGAACAACAGAAATATGTGTAACAATAACTACCAAGAATTTCCCAAAATGAATGTCAGACACCCACCAAGTCACAGATCCAGGAAGCCCAGACAATACCAAGCAGAATAAGTTCCAGGAAAACTACACCCAGGCATATCACTTTCTTTTTGTTTTTTCATTTTATTTTTTATGTATTTATTTATTTTTCTGACAGGCAGAGTGGACAGTGAGAGAGAAAGACAGAGAGAAAGGTCTTCCTTTGCCGTTGGTTCACCCTCCAATGACTGCCGCGGCCAGCGCACTGCGGCCGGCACACTGCAGCCGGCGCACTGTGCTGATCCAAAGGCAGGAGCCAGGTGCTTCTCCTGGTCTCTCCCACCGGGTGCAGGGCCCAAGCACTTGGGCCATCCTCCACTGCACTTCCCTGGCCACAGCAGAGAGCTGGCCTGGAAGAGGGGCAACCAGGACAGAATCTGGCGCCCCGACCGGGACTAGAACCCGGTGTTCCGGCGCCGCAAGGCGGAGGATTAGCCTATTGAGCCGCGGGGCAGGCTGGCATATCACTTTCGAATTACAGGAAATCAAAGATAAAGGAAAAAAGCCTGGGGCGCTGGTGCTGTGGTACAGCAGGTTAAGTCACCATATGTGCACCAGCAACCCATATAAATACTGGTTTGAGTCCTGGCTCCTTCACTCCAATCTAGCTCCCCTTTAATGCACCTGGGGAAACAGCAGAAGATGGTCCATGGGGCTGGCGCTGTGGCACAGCAGGTTTTAACCTGCCCTGGCCTGAAGCGCTGGCATCCCATGTGGGCACCGGTTCTGGTCCCTGCTGCTTCTCTTCCAATCCAGCTCTCTGCTGTGGCCTGGGAAAGCAGTGGAAGATGGGCCAAGTCCTTGGGCCCCTGCACCCACATGGGAGACCTGGAAGAAGCTCCTAGCTCCTGGCTTCAGAGCAGCACAGTTCTGGCCATTGCAGCCATCTGGGGAGTGAACCATCAGATAGACCTCTCTCTGTGTCTCTACCTCTCTCTCTGTAACTCTGTCTTTCAAATAAATAAACTAAATTAAAAAAAAAAAAAAAAAAAAAAAGATGGTCCAAGTACTTGGGAGGCTGCCACACATGTGGGAGACCCAGATGGAGTTCCAGGCTCAGGGCTTCAGCCTGGCTCAGCCTCAGTCATGCAGCCATTTGATGAATGACTCAGTGGATGGAAGATTCATTCTCTCTTTCTCCACCTTTCAGATAAATAAAACAAATCCTTTTAAAAAAGGAGAAGAAGAAAAGAAAAAAAAATTCTTACCTACAGAGAGTCAAAAATAAGAATTATAACTGACTTTTCTTCAGAAACCATTTAAGAAGAGAGTGATTGAAATATTTAAAGGTCTCCGAGAAGAACCACTAACCAAAACTATCCTTCAAAAACAATGGAGAAGTAAAGACTTTTTCAGATAAACAAATTGAGTGAATCTGTTGCCAGTAGACTTGCTTCATAAGAAATGCTAAAAGGAATTATTTAGAGAGAAAGGAAGTGAGACAGGCCAGAAACTGTCTATGTAAAGAAAAAAATGGTATCAGAGAAAGAACATGTGAAGGTAAAATAAAAACCTTTATTTTTCTTATTCTTAATTGATCTCACAGAAGAGCTTGTTCAAAATAATAATAGAAAAAGCAACTGATTATGTATGCTTGTGAGTGTATACATGTTTATATATAAGTGAGACAAAGGACAATGATAGGAAGGACAAGAGGTAGGAATCAGGACTATTTCATTATTATAAAGTACTCACACTACTCGGGAGCAGCACAGTGCTATCAGAAAGTGAACCTGGATTCATTTTAAATGTAGACTGCAAACTCTAGGGCGACCATTAAAAAGCCGTTGCCAAAAAAAGAGGTATAACTGATATGCTCAGGAAGGAGAGAAAATAGACTCTCATAAAATGCTGAATTAAAACTACAAAAGGAAAAAAAAAAGTGGAAACAGAAGAAGGGAAAAATAACAAGGGCCACAGTAGAAAATGGCGGGTAAACTTGATAGAGACTCATTTAGGCCTGTCAGCAAAAAACTCCGAATGTCAAGGGCTGAATGCAGCCATTACAAGACAAGAGATTGTCAGAGTAGACCAAAAAAAAAAAAAAAAAAAAAAAAAAAAAAAAAAAAAAAAAAGACCCAGCTACATGTTGTCTAAAAGAAATTAAGTAAATATACAGACACATATGAATTGAAGAAAATGGATGGAGAAAGATGCACCATACACATAAAAATCAGAAGAAAGTGAGAGTAATTATGCTGATTTCAGACAAAGAAGACTTCAAAACAAGGAGAGCCATCAGGAATAAATAAAGGCACGACATAATGATACAGGGTGGGGCGGCGCGGTGGCACAGCAGGTTAAAGCCCTGGCCTGAAGTGCCAGCATCTCATATGCTAGTCCCGGCTGCTCCTCTTGCCATCCAGCTCTCTGCTATGGCCTGGGAAAGCAGTAGAAGATGGCCCAAGTGGATGCAGGGTTCCAAGCACTTGGGCCACCTTCCACTGCTTTCCCAGAACATTAGCAGGGAGCTGGATCAGAAGTAGAGCAGCCAGGACTTGAAACGGTGCCCATATGTATTGTACATATTTTATTAGATTTATACCTGCCCTGCAGGCGGCGGCTTTACCCACTATGCCACTGAGCCAGCCCCCTGAACAAATTTTTTTAAAAAACAGATGTCAAAAAAATATCTGACAGAATCCAACATCCATTCATGATTAAAAACTCTCAGTACATGTGGGAGAGAGGAGAACTTCCTGAACTGGATGAATAAAGATTACAAAAAAAATCTACAATAAACTTCATAATGATGAGTAACAAGAAACTTTCCCACAAGATCACAAAGGAGGCAAGGATTTACCCTCTACCACTTGTACTCAACATCATACTGAAGCTCTAGTCCATGCAATAACGTAAGAAAAAGAAATTGGCAAAGAATAAAACTGTCTTTGTTCAGGATGACATGATTGTCTTTGTGGAAAATCTAAAAGAATTAACAAAAAAAAAAATCCTATAACTAATGAGTGATTATAACAAGGCTCTTGGATACAAGGTTAATATACAAAAGTCAATTGCTTTTCTATATACCTGTAATAGACAAATGAAATGTGAAATTAAGAATACAATACCATTTATATTAGCAAACACCCAAAGTGAAAATCTTAGGTATAAAGCTAATAAAATATGTACAATACATATATGAGGAAAATTACAAAACTCTTATGAAAGAAATCAAAGAACTAAATAAGTTGTAGAGTTATTCCATGCTCATGGGAGAATGACCCACTATTGTCAAGATGTTGTTTCTTCTCAACTTGATTTATAGATTCAATGCAATCCTAATCAGAATCCCAGGAAATTGCTTTGTAGATGTATTCAAACTGATCTGAAGTAGTATCTTTTTGCAGATGTTGACAAACTGATCCTAAAGTTTAAATGCAGAAGCAAAAGACCCAGAATTGGGGTCAGTGCTGTGGCGTAGCAGGTAAAGCCACCACTTGCAGTGCTGGCATCCCATATGGGCGCCGGTTCAAGTCCCTGCTGCTCCATTTCTTTTTTCTTTTTTTAAGATTTATTTTATTTATTTGAAAAACAGAATTACAGAGAGAGGTAGAGACAGAGAGAGAGGTCTTCCATCCACTGGTTCACTCCCCAGATGGCCACAACGGCCCGAGCTGTGCAGATCTGAAGCCGGGAGCCAGGAGCTTCTTCCGTGTCTCCCACGTGAGTGCAGGCACCCAAGCATATGAGCCATCCTGTACTGCTATCCCAGGCCACAGAAGAGAGCTGGGTCAGAAGAGGAGCAGCTGGGACTAGAACCAGTGCCCATATGGGATGCTGACGCTTCAGGCCAGGGCTTTAACCCATTGTGCCACAGTGCTAGCCCCTGCTCCACTTCCAGCCCAGCTCTCTGCTACGGCCTGGGAAAGCAGTGGAAGATGGGCCAAGTCCTTGGGCCCCTGCACCCATGTGGGAGACCCAGAAGAAGCTCCTGGCTCCTGGCTTTGGATTGGCGTAGCTCCAGCCATTGCGACCAATTGGAGAATGAACCATTAGATGGAAGATCGATCTCTCTCTCTCTCTCTCTCTCTCTGCCTCTCTTTCTCTCTCTGTGTAGCTCTTTCAAATAAATAAATAAATAAATAAATAAATCTTAAAAAAAAAAAAAAAAAGACCCAGAATGGCCAAGATAGTGTTGGAGAAGAACAAGTTGAGGACTGACACTATTTGACTTCAAGACTTAATAAAAGGCTCTAGTAGGGGCTGGCTCTGTGGCACAGTGGGTTAAAGCCCTGGCCTGAAGTGCAGGCATCCCATATGGGTGCCGGTTTGAGACCTGGCTTCTCCTTTTCCAATCCAGCTCTCAGCTGTGGCCTGGGATAGCAGTAGAGGATGGCCCAAGTCCTTGGGTCCCTGTACCCGCATGGGAGACCCAGAAGAAGGTTCTGGCTCCTGGCTGTTGCAGCCATCTGGGGAGTGAACCAGCAGATGAAAGCCCCCTCTCTCCCTGTCTCTACCTCTCTCTGTAATTCTTTCAAATAAATCTTAAAAAAAATAATAAAAGGCTACAGTAATCAAGACAGTGTGGTGGCCGGTGCCGTGGCTCAATAGGCTAATCCTCTACCTTGCGGTGCCGGCACACCAGGTTCTAGTCCCGGTCGGGGCGCCGGATTCTGTCCTGGTTGCCCCTCTTCCAGGTCAGCTCTCTGCTATGGCCTGGGAGCGCAGTGGAGGATGGCCCAAGTGCTTGGGTCCTGCACCCGCATGGGAGACCAGGAGAAGCACCTGGCTCCTGCCATCGGATCAGCATGGTGCGCCAGCCGCGGCGGCCATTGGAGGGTGAACCAACGGCAAAAAGGAAGACCTTTCTTTTTGTCTCTCTCTCTCACTGTCCACTCTGCCTGTCAAAAGTTAAAAAAAAAAAAAAAAGACAGTGTGGTGTTAGCAAAAGAAACAGACTAATAGAACAGAAGAGCGAGCCCAGAAATAGACCCACATAAATATAGTCGACTGGTCTTTGGCAAAGGAAGAACACAATACAATGGAGAAAAGATAATTTTTTTAACAAATGGTGCTGGAACAACCAGTTACTTGCAAAATAAAAATAAAAAATAAAAAAGAAGAGGAAGCAGAAGCAGAATAAAAATGAATCTAGATGAAGTCACTATCCTTCACAAAAAGTAACTCAAAGTGGATCATAGACCTAATATGAAATAAAAAAAACTACAAAACTCCTAGAAGATGACATATGAAAAAGTCTAGATAACCTTGGGTTTAGCCAAAACTTTTTATTTACAGTACCAAAGGCAGGATCTATGAAAGAAAGAATTGATAAGCTGGATGCCATTATAATTTTTTAAAATTAGTTTAAGGTTCTGACCCAGGGTTTCTTTTTTTAAAGAATTATTTTATTTATTTGAATTTTTATTTATTTTATTTATCTGATAAAGGACTGTTATCTAAAATGTGAAGGTTGCCAAAAGTCAATAGAAAGAAAATAGCATGATTTAAAAGTCGGTCAAAGGTCTTCACAGTCATCTCACTAAAGAAGATAGAGAAAATAAGCATATGAAAAGATGCTCCAGAAACTGTATAATCAAGGAAATGCAAATTAAAACAATGAAATGCCACTACAAGTCAGTTAGAACAGCCAAGAGCTGGGGCCACAGCTGGTGCTGTGGCATAGTAGATAAAGCCACCGCTTGCAGTGCCGGCATCCCATATGGGCACCAATTCAAGTCCTGGCTGCCCCACTTCTGATCCAGCTCCGTGCTATTGCACCTGGGAAAGTGGTGGAGGATGGTCCAAGTCCTTGGGCCCCTGTACCCACATGGGAGACCCAGAAGAAGCTCCTGGCTTTTGGCTTTGAATCAGCTCAGCTCCGGCCATTGGGGAGTGAACCAGTGGATGGAAGATCTTGATATCTCTCTCTCTCTCCTTCAATAAATAAATGTAAAAAAAAAAAAAAAAAAAAGAATGGCCAACATCCACAACACTGACAACACCGAATTCTGGCAAGGACATGGAACAACAGAAACTCTTATTCATTCCTGATGGGAATGCAAAATAGCACAGCCACTTTGGAAGACAGTCTGGTCATTTCTTACAGAAGTAAACATAGGATTATCATCTACAATCCAGCACTCATGACCTTGGTATTTACCCAGAGGAGTTGCAAACTTAGGTTCACACAAAACCTGCACACAGATACTTCTAGCAGTTTTATTGGTTGCCAAAATTTGGAAACAACCAAGATGTCTCCTTTAGCAGCTGAATGGATAAATACACTCTAGGACAGCCAGATCTCATTCTGCCTATTATTTAGCACTAAAAGAAATGAGCTATCAAACCAAGACAGGACATGGAGGTTATTTAAATGCATTGTTACTTCGCCAATCTGAAAAAGGCTGCATCCTGTATGATCCCAACCACATGACATTCTGGAAAAGGCAAAACTACAGGAACAGTGAAAAGATCAGTGGCTGCCCGGGGGTCGGGGGTGGTGGCAGAGGGAGGGATGAAGGCAGAACAAAGGACTTTTTGAGCCGGGTAAATGTTGTGTGTGTGACAGTAGCAGTGGACGTGTGTCAGTACACGTTTGCCCAAATCCACGGAACGTACAACACTGGCAGTGAGTCCCACTGTAAGCCAGCAGCTCTGAGGGATCCGAGGGGGAGGCTATGCACGTGAGGGGGGTGGGGTCAGTGGGAAGTCTCTATGTTTTCCTTTCAACTTTGCCGTGGACTTCAAACTACTCTCGAGTAGTAAAGTCTTCGTTTTCTTAAAGGAAGGTATCACTGAGCCAGAGGAAGTGCGTTCTTGAAAAGCAAGGGGATTAACAGCAGACGAGAGAACAAATTAAGGTAAAAGTGGCCTCCAAAGATCCTAGCTGTTCAGTCGCCTTCTCTCCTGGCATGGCAATCTTTACCATCCTCCTGTCTTCCCAGGGCACCAAAACAGAAGGGCTTTGCTCTTCTGAATCATCCCATCCATTTTTGTCTTGTTTACCCCATCACCATGGCAACGAGGCAAGGACTTTGTTTGCAAGTGTCTGGACTGGCATTCTCCCTCGTGCTTCCAAAGATGCACATTAGAGAGCCTTGCATCCTACGTCTAAAGGAATCTCTTCCCTAAAATGAGAACCAACAGGATAAGCAAAGCACGAGGAGAAATAACCTCTGGATGTTAGCTTTATTCTGCCATCTCAGGAAAATGATCTGCGATCTTAGTCTCTGCAGCTACGTGGAGACAGAGAGGCCACCCACTTACACCAGAGAGCAATGTACTAAGGCTGAGTAACACGTGATGGCCGAGTGCCTTGCTGAAGGCAGGCTGAGTGAGCGATGATGGCGCAGAGAAAGCTAAATGCTCAGCCCGTATCTAGGCACCCTTCATTCCTTAGAAACACAACCAGGATGCTATTCAGGGAGGCAACGTGTGAAGAGACTTCAAAAGGTTGGTGGAAAGGTGTACTATGAAAAAAGTGCATGGATTTCAAAATTTTTTGCACCAAGACAAACTTGTTTTCTAACTCCATTTTTTCACAATCTTTTAAAAACACTCTGAGAGAGAAATAGAGACACAGAGAGCTCCCATCTGCAGGTTTGCTCCCCAAATGCCTGTGAGAGCTGGGATGGATCAGGGCTGAACCCGGGAAGCAGGAATTCAACCCAGGTCTCCCTTGTGAGTGGCAGGCTCCAATCACCCGGGCCATCACCTGCTGCCCGCCAGGGTCTGCACTGGCAGGAGGCTGGACTCAGGAGGTGGAACCAGGGATTGAACCCAGATATTCCAATACGTGGGCGTCCTAACTGCCAGGCTAAATGCTACTCCCATTTTTCTACAAACTCTTTAAAGTGCCTTTGCATTATCCAAGAGAGTACAGTTCCCTTGAGTGCAAGTGGGGTCAAGAGAGGTAGGTGGATGGGTGGAGTGTCTCCAGGGAAGGCTCTGTGAAGGTGACTGACCCCGCTCAGCAGGGGGTCCCTTTGCCTCTCCCACCTGCCTCTGACTGGAGCTCCAGCGGTCAACTTGGCCCCTGAATAACACCGAGAATGAAAGTGCCACGCTAAGGATGGTGGGGCAGAGAGATAAGAGTCCTGGCTCTCTACTGAGCCTGCGGCGCGGCCAAACCCGCCCTGCACTGCTTGCCTCCAGTTCTTTTGGAGAAAGACACGGCTATCCCACTGATGCCAAACACAGCTCCTAACATGACTCACTCCCACCTAACGTGTGGCTCACTTCTAGGCTCACCCCAAGGCGGGGGGGTGGGGGGGCTTGGACCCAGAGTCCAGATGGGGTTCCCGCCTGTGACCTGCTGCCTTCTCTTCCCATCTCTGGCTCTGGCCACTTCGTGTGGACAAGAGGGCAGACATGCTGGGGCTTCAGTTCCCTCGGCTGCTCTGGAGCCTGGCTTCACGTACTTCCGGCTGGGAGTATAGGGCCCAGGAAGAAGCTGGCAGTATGGGGCCCAGGAGGAAACAGGCTCCAGGCCATTTGGGCGGGGAAGTCTAGGCTCTCAGAAATCCAAGGCAAATCATCGAAGATTCCAGTAGCATCCCCCGGGGGCCCTCTGTTCTCCTTACCCTGTGCAGGAAAACACATCCCCATGTCCCTGAGACCTAGGGCAGGGGACCTGGTGGCCAGGGCTCCAGGTACTGTTTCTCTCCCTCTCACCTCCTATGCTAGCCTTCTCGTCCCTCACAACTTGCTAACGCAGCAAAGCCCAGAGTCGGCTGGGTAACCACTTGCTCTACCAGCCTTGGTACACTAGCCTGGTACAGCGTGACCTGTCTCGTTTTCCTGCTGTTCTGGATGCTACTCTCTTCTGTCTCACATTAAATGGTAGAGTGGAACATGGATTCAGCCTGCCTCTCCGCCAAGCTGTCCTTCGGGAAGCTGTCACGAGTAGATCCAGCAGTAGCATCCTCTGTGCTCGTGGCATGGACTGGGGCCCTCCAAGAACCATACAGGGGCTGGGGGCTGGGGAGGTGGAGGGGATTCAGATGGGGCAGAGCTCTCTAACGGGTGGCACCAAAATGACCCGGAACTGGGTCCTCCCTGCAGCCGTGCAGGCCATCCGCTCAGGTCACCTGATGTGACCCATGCAGCTGACAGCAGGATGTGTCCGCCCCCCCCCCCCCCCCCGCCAGCTCACACCCCTGCACGCAGTGACTTGGGGCCGGGCCACACAACAAGGGGCCTTACGAACTCAGAGCAGACTCGTACAGCATCCAAACGTTCACCCTGCCCCTCTCGGCTTCTCCCAGGAAATGTCAGTAAAGACCCTGGGCCTCGGGGCAGGCATGCCCCCATGCCATCCACTTCCCATCCAGCTCCTGCCAATGTGCACACCGTGAGGGAGCAGGTGATGGCTCAAGTACTCGGCTTCCCGCCACCCACGTGAAGAAGAGATCCTACCTCTTGTCTTTGGCCTGGCCCAACCCTGGCTGTCGCAGGCATTTGGGTAATGAATCAACAGATGGGAGAGCTCTCCACCCCCCATCTCAATCTTTCAAATGAAACAAAAATAACACATAAACACCCGGAAAAAGAAATGACCCTTACTCTCGCTTTCCTCTTGTTCCTGCTTTCTGCATCCAAGGAGGCTTCCTACGTGGTCTCTTGTTTCTAAGTGATTCTGAGCCTCATTTAGAACTACAGATCCAAATGATAATATGCTATATTATTATATGATATTATATAATTATTTATATAATAATATTTTTATTATATGACATCATTATTTGTATATAAATAGCTGTACTGGTTACTTACATAATGGACTGAATAATTAAAGAGTTTCTTATAGTCGACTAGAGTTACTCTGTAATTATAACAAACTTTGTTTTCCTGAGTCTCCCCTGTGCTTCTCCTGCATCCACACCTGACTGACCGGCACATTAAAACAATGCGAAAACATAGGGAAAAGGTAGGGCATGGGCTAAATGATTTGTAAGTTCCCTCCCAGCTCCCAAGCTCGATGGTTGAAGATGGCTCTATCTGATGATGTATTGAACATCCTTTTCCCACCGTGCCCTGGCTCCCTTCCCATCTCCCAGGCATGGGCTCAGTGCCAGTTCCTTCCCAAAGCCTTCCCTCGCCCCTCACCGCCCCGTCCCCGCAGCATGGACCAGGAGACCCTCCTCCTAGTTCCGGGGTGGTCTGCACTAGGCAACAGGGCTGCTCTCATTAAGGTATAACTGTGTGCATCTTAATTTGTGGGCTCTCTGCTGGCTTGCAAGTTCTGGGGGGCCAGAGGTCAGTCCATAAGGGGGTGCTGCGCTCAGCACTGATTCCCAGCAGGCGCTCGCTGATCTGTGAATACTGACGGGACCGGCTGGTGTCTGAGCGGCTCGGCCCTTGCGGTCCCAGGCACAGTGAGGACAGCTGCTCTCCCACGACTTTTCAGGGAACTTGCTGAAATCGCCCTTGTCCTCCTGCCTTGCATGGCCTTTGGACATACCCACCACCAGGACATATATCATGAATCCAATCAGAATTTGTTAAGGTTAAAAAAAAAAATTAGGTTTCATTTTTATGTTCTGGGAAACCCAGACTGATAGACCCGACGGAGTTCTTGTTGATCAAACAGAAGATCTTTTGTCTTCTCTTCGGGGCTCTGGAAGTGAATGGAAGGCCTGAGCATTCCAAAGCCTGCCTCCTGGTGCCGCAGCATCGTTCACTGGGCTCGCCGCAGAGCAGGGTTAGATAGACCACGCCGCCCTCTGCTGCGCACTGTTCTGCAGCCATTGCTAAGCGCAATCTGAAGTGGGGGGTGAGACACTGACATAGGTGGCACGGCAGCCTGCAAGCCAGATCCATCAACCATGTGCACAAAAACAGGGGAGCTCCTGCAGGCTCACCGCCACGGCCGTGTTTCCACGCGAGAGCTGTGGGGGATTCTCTACTTCCTCCTCTGAGCTTGCAGCCGCTTCTCTAACCACGCACACCTTACTCTCCAGATGAAAAGACCGAAATCAACAAATCCTCCCGCTGTTCGCTGAGAACATCTTGGTAGGTTCCACTCTAGAACTTTTGGCTCTTAGTGCTGGGCATGTCTGCCTGAGACAGCCATAGGGAGGCCCACAGGGAGGGCTACAGCCTTACCAGGCCTTGGCTGTCACAGGCATTTGGGACGTGAACCAGGAGAGGGGAGTTTCTCCCTCTCTCCCTTTCTCTCTTTCTCTCTCTCTCTCTCCTTCCCTCCTTCCCATTTCTATCCCTCTCTAAGATAAATTAAAATTAAAAAAAAAAAAAAGCAAAGGTACCCATGGGAAAAAAACAATGCGCAAAGGAAAACAGTCAACAGAGTCAAACCCTCATTGGAAGCCCAGTCGTTAGAGCAGATGACTGAGGAGTGGGCTCTGGGCTGTGCTGTCTCCCGTCCTGGTCCGGGGGGACAGCGCCCTGGGATGCCCGTTCACTTACTTTCTCTGGAACTGGACCACAGGATCCGCGAGCAGGTCAGTGACGTCCAGCTTCCTCCCCTTCTCGATGACATCTGGATGCTTGCGAACCAACAGCCAGCCGATGTGGGAGAAGAAGAAGCCCCGGCGGGCATTGTGCGGGTCCGCGTCAGTCTCCGAGTACTTGTGGTGGGCTCGGTGGTCCCTGGCCCACTCGAAGATGTCATTCTGCAGAGGAGAGTGCAGCACTTCAGGGAAAAGCCTTCTGGAAAGCTCTCAGCCTCCCCCTGCCCCACCAGTCCTTACCATTCACCTCCTGTTGTTCCCTTCGCACACCTCAGCCTCGGAGTCACCACTTGAGTGTGGTCTGGGGTGGTTTGCGAGAACAAGAGTAAACTCTCGCACACCTCGTGTTGGGGATGCTGTGGGAGAGCCGGTTTGCTGAGAACTAGCGGGCAGGCCTGAGCTCTCGTGGGGCAGTGGGGTCTACCAGGAGGTTGCTGAAGTGCAGAAAAGACAGAGCGAGGCTCACGGGGACGTCTTGGCTGTCAGAGGAGGGGGCGGCCTTGAGGAGGCAAGGGCGCTGCTTCTGGATCTCTCTGCTTCCCTCTCCCATTTGGAAGGCTTTCAAGTCCAACTCTTTTATTTTTTTTTTAAGATTTATTTATTTATTTGAAAGTCAAAGTTACAGAGACAGAGAAATCTTCTATCCACTGGTTCACTCTCTAGCCAGCTGCAGTAGTTAGGGCTAGGCCAGGCTGAAGCCAGGAGCTTCTTCCAGGTCTTCCACATGGGTGCAGGGGCCCAAGCACCTGAGCCATCTCCCACTGCTTTCCCAGGCCATAAGCTGGAAGCTGGATCGGAAGTGGAGCAGCCGGGACCTGAAGTGGTGCCCATGTGGGATGCTGGCGCTTCTGGCAGCAGCTCTACCCACTACGCCACTATACCACAAGCCTAGCCCATCGAGTCCAGTTCTTATAGAGAGCACAAAGTCGCTAAGTAAAGAACCCTGAAGAGTTATTATCCCAATCACTGCAAAATACCAAGGCACAAATGACATGGCTTTAGGACTGTTCTAACGGAGTGTAACAGAAAGGGAGGGGGAGGCAACTTTGGCTCCTTGAGGAATCTGGTGCACCTGGCAGGGTCTACATAGCGGAGAGACCAAAAACTCAATGAACCCCACCTCCACCGGATTAAACCAAGTAAGGAACAGTTTTATTCTCAAAGTTCCAATAATTTTTTTAATCCAATGGGAGGTTCACTGAGTTTTTGGTCTCTGGTTTACCCAAAGATGCTGCAAGGCTAGTAAGCTTTGTCTATCTCACGGGGTCACTGAAATCTTCAAAACCTGGGGCTGGTGTTATAGCGTACAGCTTAATTGGCCCAAGACATGAGCACCCTGTAAAGAGTGCAGGTTTGAGTCCCAGCTGTTCTATTTCTGACCCAGTTCCCTGCTGATGCACCTGGGAAAGCAGTGGAGAAGGTCCAAGTGCTGGGGCCCTGCACCCATGTGGGAGACCTGGATGGAGTTCCTGGCTTCTGGCTTTGGCCTGGCACAACCATGGCAACTGCAGCAATGTGGAGAGTGAACCAGTGGATGGAAGATCTCTGCCTGTCTCTCCCTGTATCTCTATAACTCTGCCCTTCAAATGAACAAGAAATAAATCTTCTTTTTTAAAGATTTTATTTTTTTATTTGAGAGGTAGAGTTACAGACAGTGAGAGGGAGAGACAGAGAGAAAGGTCTTCATCCGTTGGTTCACTCTCCAAATGGCCACAACAGCCGGAGCTGCGCTGATCCGAAGCCAGGAGCCAGGAGCTTCTTCTGGGTCTCCCACATGGGTACAGGGGCCCAAGTACCTGGGCCATCTTCTAGTGCTTTCCCAGGCCACAGCAGAGAGCTGGATCAGAAGAGGAGCAGCCAGGAATAGAAGCAGCTGGCGCCACAGGCGGAGGATTAACCTACTGCGCCACAGCGCCACCCCAAAGAAATAAATCTTAAAAAAAAAAAAAAAATTCAGATATAGCTTAATTCCTGGGTAATGAGGCAGAAAGATGGATGATAGAAAGTCCCTAAAAAAAATACAGGCTTGGATGTGAATACAAAGAGAGAAAGGGGATATCTGGCTGTGTGTAAGGTGAGTATGCTAGCCTGTGTTACTATAATAAGGAAAAGGTCTTTAGATTTTGCTAGTGTATTTAGACACAGTGGTTAGAAGAAAGAAATAATTTTATTATCTTTAATCATGGAATTTTGAGCTAGGGAAGAATTTCCAATGTCAGCCAGGGCCATGGCCGTCCAAGGTCTGGTCTGTGCCTTTGCATGTGTTTATTTTATTGCAGTGCTCATTTGAACATGATATAGGAACAAAGGAAAACATTCTGTCCCCCCATTCACAATTGGCAAAACGATGGCTTAGAGCACACCGCCTCAAGTTCACCCAGAGAGTCCGGACGGTACCGGCACAGACGACCCGCTTCTGTTCTCAGTTCTCATTCCCTTCAACAAGTGTCTCTCATTCTCCAAACGCAGGGGGAGTCCTTGATAGACAACTCTCCTTTTCCTTGTTAAAAGGGTATAAGGGCTCTTTAATGAACACCAGGCAACTTGGTGGAGACTCTAAATGGACTAGAAACATTATTCCCCCCAAATCAAGCATGACACAAGGAAGAAAGCACACGACGATGAAGACGAGTTGGAATGGAGATATTTACTATCATCCCTTCCACCTGGATTCCTTCCCCGACAGAAGCCGCTTGACCGAAACTGGGTAATGAGGCCAAGGCTTTGGCCACCATCCAAATAATCAAAGTGCAACTGAGCCCCAAATCCTCCAAGACGCTTCTTTTTTTTTTTTTTTCCCCAATCCTTTGTCATCATTTTAGCTGTGAAGCTGAGTCCAGCGAATCGGTGACTCCAGGAACAAGATGTGAGTCAACAAAAGGCAGCAAGACCCACAGGCTCCCCCAGAGGCCTGAGCACTCGTCTCTCCCCCGGGGCGGGATGGGAGTGGGCCGAGGAATGGCGGGAAGCGCCCACCTGGGACCAGCGTTTGCGTTTGGTGAAAGGCTGTGTATCTAAGGGGTGCTCTGTGATACTCCCTAGGTGCTTTGGTAGAAGCCAAAAGAGAAGCTGGGGACCGAGCAGGAGAGAGCTCAGCGGAGGCCACAGGAGGCAGGCAACCACAGGACACGGCCTGCACCCGAAGCCGGCCCCAACCATGCCTGACAGTCTCTCCTTCTCTCCGTGTTTACACAGTGCCGACTACTCTTTTCTAGAACTATCTGTGCCAGTCCATCACCCGTGCGTCACAGAAAATGGGGGGAAAGGCACAAGCCACTGAGGCGTAGAGAGCTGAGGCACACCCATCAGTGAGCTGAGTCCTAGGCCGGGGTGCTTTGTCCGTGCGCACACAGTGCTCCTCTTTATAAGGGCGTGATGTTGAGCTTGGCAGCGATTCCTGAAGTCTAAATATTCACACATTCTAACAGATCAAACAATGATCTTTTAAATGATCTTAAAAAAAATTATTTATTTATTTGAAAGTCAGAGCTACACAGAGGGAGAAGGAGAGGCAGAGAGAGAGGTCTTCCATCTGCTGGTTCAGTTCCTAATTGGCTGCAAAGGCCAGAGCTGAGCTGATCCAAAGCCAGGAGCCAGGCGCCAGGAGCCTCCTCCAGGTCTTCCCATGTGGGTACAGGGACCCAAGCACTTGGCCCATCCTCCACTGTCCTCCCAGGCCACAGCAGAGAGCTAGATTGGAAATGGAGCTGCCAGGACTCGAACCGGCGCCCGTATAAAATGCCGGCACTTGCTGGCCGCGGCTTTACCCGCTACACCACAGCACCAGCCTCCAAACAATGGATTCTTAAACTCATAACTTAAGAGTTCATCCACAGTAGTAGGTTCTGGTAGATTGTAGTCGAACTCTTCACCCCTTTACCTTCAAAGTGGAAACTTGCCACGTGTTTATGCATGGCCCCTGCTGCAGGGCTGGGGTGTTGAAGGGGCGATGTTAATTCCAAGAGCCCTGGGCATAACTGAGGTATGAGCAGGTGCATGAGATGATGGACGGGAACAGAAAAATCAGGAACGCACAGCTCAGGTCTTGGTTTTCTTATTAAAAAGGCCATGCTGTGGTCCTACTTTGTGCTATCCCGTGGAAACACAATGCAAGCCACATCGAAGATTAAATTGTTCTTGAGCAACTTTTTTTAAAAGAAAAAGGTAAAATTAATTTTTAAAGTTTTACTTCATGCACTACATTCCCAATCTTGTCATTCCCACATACAAGAGTACTTGAAAAAGTTCATGGGAAACTGAATTATAATGTAGTTTATTTGGGTACAAAATTTTTGAAATTCATGTATAGATTCTTCATAATATGCATTTTCCATGAGACTTCTGAAGACCCCTCATATAATCAGTATAAAATTATTAATTAGATATTTCACATTATTTTTTTCTGCATCAAATCTTAGAAATTTTGGGTGCAGTTTTCGCCTACACGTGCCTCCGTTGGAACCAGCCCCATGTCAAATGCACAGTTGTCACAGGCAGCGCACTGGGTGGTGCGGGTCTAACTGGCAGCTTGCACACTTCTTACTATGTGTACTACACTTTAATTTTAAAAGATTCTGAGAATTCAGTGGTGCCTACTGCTGCGAGTGTGAAACTGTCACAAACCTCATGGAAGGTAAATGGGAAGCATACATCAAATCTTAATATCATGCATTTCTTTGAATCTAGCAATTCATTTTCCGGAATTTACCTTGGGAAATAATCAAGGTTGTGTGCAAAGATCTGACCACAAGGGTGCTTGCTGCAGAAAAACTTGGAAAAACCCTGACTTTCCACATAAGAGGATCTCATGAAGTATCTAATGATATATTGTTATTCATGCATGTGTGTATACATGCATAAAAAGTTTATACATGGAGCAGGTATTTGGCATGGTGGTTAAGATGTCTATATGTTTTCTCTGTCTCTCAGTCTCCATTTCTCTCCCTCTGCTTTTCAAATAAAATGAAGATAAATAAAATTTTTAATTAAAGGGGCGGGCATTTGGTAGAGCAGTTAAGATGCCACTTGGATGCCTGCATCCCGCATCAGAGTGCCTGGGCGAGTCATGACTGCTCTGCTTTGGATCCAGCTTCCTGCTGATGTGCACTTTGGGAAAGCACAGCAGATAGCTCAAGTACGTGGGTCCTTGTTATACACACAAAAGACCCAGATGGAGTTCTGGGCTCCTGGTTCTGTCTTGGCTCACCCCTGGCTGTTGTGGGCCTTTGAGGAGTGAACTAAAAGATGGAAGATCTCTCTTCGTCTGCTTCTACATCTCTGTGTGTGTGTGTGTGTCTATGTGTCTGTTTTCCAGTATTATGAAAATAAATAAATAAAACTATTTTTAAAAAACGAAGTCGTTAGGGGGCCAGCGCTGTGGCATTGTGGGCTGAGCCTCCTCCTGAAGTGCCAGCATCCCATATGGGCACCAGTTCATGTCCCAGCTACTCCTCTTCCAATCCAGCTCTCTGCTTATGGCTTGGGAAAGCAGTAGAAGATGGCCCAAGTGCTTGGGTCCCTGCACCCAAGCAGGAGACCTGGAGGAAGCTCCTGGTTCCTGGCTCCTGATCGGCCCAGCTCCAGCTGTTGTGGCCATTTGGGAAGTGAACCAGTAGATAGAAGACCTCTTTCTGTCTGTAACTCTGCCTCTCAAATAAATGTTTTTATTTTTATTTTTTAAATGAAGCCCTTAAAAAAATACTTGCATCTCACATGAGATTGCCCAGCTTCAACTCTTGATTCCAGCTTCCTGCTGATGCAGATCCTGGGAAGCAGTGGTGATAACTCAAATAACTGGATTCTTCCCCGCCACATGGGAGGCCTGAGTTGACTTCCAGCTTCAGCCTGGCCCAACCCTGGCCACTGCAAGCACTGGGAAGTGAACCAGTGGATGGAAGCACTTGCACTTTCTCTCTCCTTCACTGATAAGTTAAAAAAAAAAAAAATTTTTTTTAAAGATGTATTCAGGCCGGCGCCGCGGCTCACTAGGCTAATCCTCCGCCTTGCGGCGCCAGCACACCGGGTTCTAGTCCCGGTCGGGGCGCCGGATTCTGTCCCAGTTGCCCCTCTTCCAGGCCAGCCCTCTGCTGTGGCCAGGGAGTGCAGTGGAGGATGGCCCAGGTGCTTGGGCCCTGCACCCCATGGGAGACCAGGAAAAGCACCTGGCTCCTGGCTCCTGCCATCGGATCAGCGCGGTGCGCCGGCCGCAGCACGCCGGCCATGGCGGCCATTGGAGGGTGAACCAACGGCAAAGGAAGACCTTTCTCTCTGTCTCTCTCTCTCACTGTCCACTCTGCCTGTCAAAAATAAAAAAAATAAAAAATAAAAAAAAATAAAAAAGATGTATTCATTTGAAAAGCACAGTGACTGAGCGACATACACACACAGAGAGAGAGAGAGAAACAAATGACTGCAACAACTGGAGCTAGGTCAGGTCAAAGCCAAAATCCAAAAACTCCATCCAGGTCTCCCACTTTGATGGCAAGGGACCAAGTACTTGGGCCACCATCTGCTGCCTTCCCCAGGCGCACTAGCAGGAAGCTAGACCAGAAGCGGAGCAGCCAGGACTCAAACCAGCATTCCAATATTGGATGCCAGCACCACAAGACGTGGCTTAACTCACTGTGCACAACATCGGCCCCTAAAAACATTTTTAAAGTGTGTATACATATACAGAAAGCTTTTGGGGGGGGGAAATCATAAGAAAAAAGTCTTGTATTTACCTTAGGGGAATGAAATTGGGAGATAGAGGAGAAATGCTTTTACATTTTATCTTATACTTTGAAATTATTATTAAAAAGAGTATTTAATTCATTTTGAATTGGAAAACTAATTGCAAAGGGTTCTTTAGGATTGACATGGAAAGATGAAGGAAAAAACATTTTAGTATAAAGTAGATTTCAAAATAGCACACATAGTGTGAACCCATCTTTAATGAAAATATGTGTTTACAGACAGGGGAAAGAAGGGGTACAGGTCAACCTCGTTACAGTGGCTCTCCCTAGGAAAGAGGCCTGGGGGTGAGTTGTTGATTTTCTCCTCTAGTTTGCTTGTACTTACTAAATGCTCTTTTTTAAAGTTGAATATCCATCTTATTTCCAATTACACTCTTGTTATTACGATTGTATAGCTCACTCCTGACTTTGTTAGTAACACTGAACACAACACTCATTGCTTTTCTTTTTTTTAAATATTCATTTATTTGAAAGGCAGAGATACAGAGAGGCAGGGGGAGAGAGAGAGAAAGAGAGAGAGAGAAAGTGTCTCCTATTTGCTGGTTCGCTCCCCAAATGGCCACAATGGCCAGAGCTGTGCCGATCCATAGTCAGGAGCCAGGAAGCTCCTCCAGGTCTCTTATGTGGGTGCAGGGGCCCAAGGACTTAGGCCATCCTCTACTGCTTTTCCAGGCTGTAGCAGAGAGCTGGATTGGAAGTGGAGCAGCCAGGACTCGAACAGGTGTTCATATGGCATGCTGGCACTGCAGGCAGCAGTTTTACTTGCTACGCCACAGCACCAGCGCCTAAATGTCTCTTTTTTTTTTTAAGATTTATTTATTTATTTGAAAGTCAGAGTTACAGAGAGAGAGGAGAAGCAGAGAGAGAGAGAGAGAGAGAGAGAGAGAGAGGTCTTCCATCCATTGGTTCACTCCCCAATTGGCTGCAACGGCCGGAGGTGTGCCGTTCCGAAGCCAGGAGCCAAGAGCTTTTTCCAGGTCTCCCACATCGGTGCTGGGGCCCAAGGACCTGGGCCATACTCCACTGCTGTCCCAGGCCACAGCAGAGAGCTGGATTGGAAGTGGAGCAGCCGGGACTCGAACCGGCACCCATATGGGGTGCTAGCGCTGCAGGCATGGAGCATCACTCGGGAGGCCCACATCCCGCATCCCACATCGGAGTGCCTGGTCTGAGCTCTGGCTCCGCTTCCAACTGAGCTCCCCGCTCACGCATGCTGGGAGGCAGATGACAGTGCTAAGTGCATGGGTCCCTGCCGTCCCTGCCACCCAGGTGGGAGACTCCGATGGAGGTCCAGGCTCCTGGCTTAGGCCTGGCCCAGCCCTGGCTACTGCAGGCATTTGGAGAGTGAACCAGTGGATGGAAGACCTCTCTCTCTCTCTCTCTGTGCCTCTTTCTCTCTCTCTCTTTTCCACTAAAATAAAATTGAAACTCACAAACAAAAAAATGTTTTTTAAGATTTTACTTATTTAGGCCGGCGCCGCGGCTCACTAGGCTAATCCTCCGCCTTGCGGCGCCGGCACACCGGGTTCTAGTCCCGGTCGGGGCACCGGATTCTGTCCCGGTTGCCCCTCTTCCAGGCCAGCTCTCTGCTGTGGCCCGGGAGTGCAGTGGAGGATGGCCCAGGTGCTTGGGCCCTGCACCCCATGGGAGACCAGGAAAAGCACCTGGCTCCTGGCTCCTGCCATCGGATCAGCACGGTGCGCCGGCCACAGTGCGCCGGCCGCGGCAGCCATTGGAGGGTGAACCAACGGCAAAGGAAGACCTTTCTCTCTGTCTCTCTCTCTCTCTCTCACTGTCCACTCTGCCTGTAAAAAAAAAAAAAAAAAAAAAAAAAAAAGATTTTACTTATTTAAGCCAGGAGCTTCTTCTGGGTCTCCCATGCAGGTGCAGGGGCCCAAGCACTTGGACCATCTTCTACTGCTTTCCTAGGCCATAGCAGAGAGCTGGATCGGAAGTGGAGCAGCTGGGACATGAAC
Organism: Oryctolagus cuniculus; assembly: GCF_964237555.1. Lineage (NCBI taxonomy): Eukaryota > Metazoa > Chordata > Mammalia > Lagomorpha > Leporidae > Oryctolagus > Oryctolagus cuniculus. The sequence goes on along the minus strand of NC_091439.1, from coordinate 83,168,025 downwards.
TCGCACCCATATGGGATGCAGGCACTGCAGGTGGAGGCTTTACCTGCTACACCATAGCACCAGCTCCACAAACAAAAAAAGTTTTTTAAAGATTCATTTAGCCATCCATCCAGGTAATGGGTCTCGCTTCCACCCTTCTTCTGTGTTCTCATAGCTAACCAACCAGTCACATGACAACTGGTGTGGCAGCGTGCTCGCTCTAACCACCGTGCACCGTGTGTCTTTCTGACTTCACTGCCCATCACGGATAATGTCCCCAGACGGGGTCCCTGCAGAGCCTGCAGAGGCGGAAATGGACAACGCAGTGACTTCAGCGCAGCCCGGGGGAGCAACCTTAAAGGACTCACTGCAGTGGCTCAAGAAGCCGCTCGCTCCCTCAGAACTGCTTCCGCCACCTCCCTTTCCCGTTCAACAGAGTCCTGGACCTTGTCATCCGCACAACAGGGCAAACTGTCTTCGAAGGCCCACATCATTGCACTGTTACAAGCTGACAGCTAAATGCAAACAGCACGTGGCTTGTCCTATGCAGCAGATCTGAACACAGAACCACTGCAGGGTTGGGCCCAGCCTCCTGGAATCACCCGTTTGCTCCCAACCAGACACCAACACAGTCATTCTGGCCCCTCAGCCGATTCTGTGGTTGCCAACACCCCCAGAGAACTTCCCAGGTGGCCCCAAAACACACAGGCAAGTCCATTTGTACCTGAAATACGTCTGTTTCCAGTGACTGGTGACAAAGAAAGTACAACCAACCTGTCAACGCGCCAGCCTGAATAAGCAGGCTTTAGAGAGGAAAGTACGTGGGTGTGCGTGCGTGTACGCGGTGGGTGGGTGGCATCACGTCTGGAAGAGCAGGCCTCCTGAGAAGGCGGTCAAACAGAGCAAGGCATGGCTGCCACTTCTTAGGAACCGTCAGGCACCCTGGCCGAACTCAGCCTCCTCCAGCTCAGACGCCAACGCTGGGCCGTTGCGACAGTGAAGAGCATGGGGCTTTCCTCCCTGCTGAGCCCGAGTCAGCGCTGATCTCCCCCAGATAACAGTGACAATCTGAAGGAACAGCTCAGAAAGTCCCTGAGCGGGCCCTGGCAGCAGTCGACACCGCCGGGCAAGCCAGCTTTGCGAGGCCAAGTTGCCACCTGCCTTTGTGGCCTTCAGCTTGCGTAGGACTTAGAAGCTGGGCAAGTGTTGAATAGCTGATCTTAGCGGTTTTAAAAGAATCTGCTGACAAAAATGACAGATTGCAAAGAAACGAGTTTCATACTTTCTTCTATTGCTCCTTTGTTTCCATCTCTTACAGTAAGAATGCATTTTAATTAAGATTTTTATAGTTAAAAACATATTTGAATATACATTTTAAAGTATTTATTTACTTGAGAGAGACAGAGTTCCCATCTGCTGGTTCACTCTCCAAATGCCTGCTGCAGCCAGGAAAAGGCCAGATGGAAGCCATGAGCCTAGAACTCCATCTGGGTCTCCCATGCGGTGACAGGGACCCAACTACTGAGCTGTTACCTGCCACCTCCTGGGGTGCAGAAAGCTAGAACTGGAAGCAGAGCTGGCACTTGAACCCAGACATTCAGATATGGGGTGCCGGTGCCCAAAGCAGCATGCTAACCAGTGTGCCAGACACTCACCACCCACTCCCTTCTAATGTACTTTTTAAAAGCAGCGTGAATAGTTCCCTTGGTAGACAAGTTGCCCTTCTGTGAACCTTCCCGATTGGGTGTTAGGGGATTTCTGGCTACTAACAGGACTGCTCCTACAGCCTCTTGAGTTGGATCTCCTTTGCCCCGCGAGCCAAAAGTGGGGAGGGGGGTGGCACCGAAAGGGCCCAGAAAACAGTCTGCTTCCCTCCTTGACTTGGTTTTTAAATGCCCCAGCGAAAAGAATCAGGATCCTGGAGAAGTGGCTGATGTCAGGACAGGGCAGGGCGTACATGGGGAGTGTGTGTATTTGGTTGTGCTAGAGAGGAGGTACTTAAAGTATGATGGGGATGCGTCAAAAGGAGGAGTCCACTTGAGCGTCTTCCATGAGCAGATTCGGGCAGTTTGGGCATTAAAGTGCTTGAGGACAGCAGGCTGGAATCCACCTACCAAAGAATCAGGTGTTTGGTACAGTGGTTAAGACGCTGCTTAGAATGCCTGTGTTCAGTCTTGGGGTGCCTGGGTTTGCATCCCAGCTCCACTTCTGATTCTAGTTTCCTGCTAATATGTACCCTGGGAGGCAGCAGGTGAGAGCTCAAGTGCTTGGGTCCTTGTCACCTACGTGGGAGACCTGGACTGAGCTCCAGGCTCCTGGCTTCAGCCTGGTCCAGTCCTGGCTACTGTGGGCATTTGGGGAGTGAGCCAACAGATGGAAGATCCCTCTCTCTCTCTCTCTCTCTGTCTCTCTCTCTGTATGTTTAAATTAATAATGAGAAAAAGAATCCTCAGGCGGTAGTACTGTGGCACAGCAGGTTAAACTACCACTTGTGATAGTAGCATTCCATATTGGAGTGCCTGTTCAAGTCTCAGCTGCTCTGTTTCCAATCCAGTTCCCTGCTGATGATTCTGGGATGGCAGAGGACAATGGCCCAAGTACTTGGGCCCCTGCCACCCATGTGGGAGACCTGGATGGAATTTCTGGCTCCTGGCTTCAACCTGATCTGGCCCTGGCTGTTGTGGCCATTTGGAGAGTGAACTGGCAGATGACAGATTCTCTCTCTGTGTCTCTTTCTCTCTGTTGCTCTGCCTTTCAAATAAAGAAATCTTAAAAAAAAAAAAAAAAAACTGGCCCATATAAATAAATACGGGGGCCAGCGCTGTGGTGTAGTGGGAAAACCACCACCTGCAACGCCGGCATCCCATGTGAGTGTCGGTTCAAGTCCCTGCTGCTCCACTTCCGATCCAGCTCTCTGGTATTGCCTGGGAAAGCAGCAGAAGATGGCCCAAGTCCTTGGGTCCCTGCATCTGTGTGGGAGACCCAGAAGAAGCTCCCGGATCCTGGCTTCGGATCAGTGCAGCTCCAGTCATTGCAGCCAGTTGGGGAGTGAACCAGCAAATGGAAGACCTCTCTCTCTCTCTCTCTCTGCCTCTCCTCTCTTTGTAACTCTTTGATTTTCAAATAAATAAATAAATCTTAAAAAAATAAATAGGAAGAAGTAAACACTCTTCTCTCCAGTAGAATTGTTAACAAACAAGTATAGTAGAAAGAATAGAACTACAAAACCACTATTCTGCAGCTGTTATGGCAGTAACTGATTCAGGCAAGACCTGCCAATGTACACTAAAACTACTGGGTCAAGGTTCAATGATCATAAAATATTTATGTAGGTTTCTAGGACCTCTGCATTACTCACTAATTACAGAAGGACAAATAGCAATCGGACTGCAGGATCCTGGTAGACACCACTCTAACCACCTAATCAAAGTCCATGCCACGAGCAACAGCACAAAGTGATAGCACGTGCCTCTTGTTTGAGGCTGAGAAGGACATAAGTCACTAACATAACCCTCCTGCCAAAGCTGCACAGTCTAACTCTGAGGACGCATGAGCAAACCCAAACTGAGGGAAGGACATTCTACAAGGTGACCAGCGGGTATACTTAAAAAAAAAAATGTCAGTGATGGGGTCAGTGCTGTGGCACAACGTGTTAGTGCCCTGGCCTGAAGCGCCGGCATCCCATATGGACCTGGCTGTTCCTCTTCCAATCCAGCTCTCTGCTGTGGCCTGGGAAAGCAGTGGAGGATGGCCCAAGTCCTTGGGCCCCTGCACCTGCATGGGAGATCTGGAAGAAGCTCCTGGCTCCTGGCTTTGGATCGGCACAGCTCTGGCCGTTGCGGCCATCTGGGGAGTGAACCATCGGATGGAAGACCTCTCTCTCTGTCTCTACTACTCTATAACTCTTTCAAATAAATAAAATAAATCTTTTAAAAGATAAATAAATAAAAAATTTTTAAAAATATCCATGTCATAAAATCAAAGAAAGACCAAGGAAATGTATATGCGAATGCCAGCTCCACTCCCGGCCCCAGCTTGCTGCTAACGAATGCTCTGGGAGGCAGCAGACAACGGCTCAAGTACTTGGGTCCCTGCCATTCTCAGGGGAGACCTGGATGGAGCTGTGGGCTCCTGGCTCTGGCTGGTCCAGTCCCAGCTGGGTGGGGACTTGAGGAGTGAATCAGCAGATAGAAGTGCGCGCTCTCTCGCTCTCTCTCTGCCTTTCAAATAATTTAAAAAAAAAAATACAAGTATCTTTGATACTAGGAAATGTGCACTGAGGAATTTCGGGACAAATGGCCTAATTACAACTTCTCAAACAACTCAGAAAGGAATCACATAAGACTGTACATAGAAACCCGTGTGGAGAGTGGAATAAAGCCAATGAAGTGACACGTTATTGATCAGTGGATCTAGGTGAAAGGCACACAGGAGACCCGTGTTATTTTTATAATGTATCTGCGCTGATCCAAAGCCAGGAGCCAGGAGCTTCTTCCAGGTCTCCCACACGGGTGCAGGGGCCCAAGGACTTGGGCCATCTTCTACTGCTTTCCCAGGCCACAGCAGAGAGCTGGATTGGAAGTGGAGCAGCCGGGACTTGAACCAGCGCCCACATGGCAGGCTGGAAATGCAGGTGGCAGCTTTACCCATTATGCCACAGTGTTGGCCCTATTTAGAATTTGTTTGAGAGTGACAGAGACAGCGTGTATATATAAGAGAGAGAAGGTAAAATCCATTTGCTAGTTCATTCCCCAAGGGCCCATGGGCTGGTCTGGGGTTAGGATTGGAGCTGGGAGCTTGGAAACTCAACCCAGGAATCCCAGGGGGGCAGGAACCCAGCCATCCACCACCGTCTGCCCCCTCCTCCCTGGGGTCTGCATTAGCAGGAAGCTGGAGTCAGGCGCGAGAGCTGGGAACCGAACTCAGCTTCTCTGACGTGGGACCCGGGCGTCTTAACTGCTGGGCTAACACCTCTCCCACTGCATTTATCCCCAAATCTGACGAAGCGACTGACTGCCATGTGCTGGGAGATACAGAACAGGACCGTGAAGCCTCTGTCCTCGAAGAGTTCGTGTTTTACGGAGGAGACAAACGCTGAATATAAAGGGAATGACGTACACATGAGGACATCATTTCAGACCACGACTGGAGCTACAGAGCTGATATGTGAGCCGTATGGGGGCGGCAGTGGGGACCACAAGATTTCCATCAGGTGATCGGTGGGGTGAGAGAGGGTGGAGCGTGGGGAAGCATGTCAGGTAGAGTGAAGACCTTGAAACAGTCTAGGAACTCAGGGAAGGCCACTGTGGGGTGGCATGCAGCCAGGGCAAGGTGAAGTCCAAGAGGTACTGTGGTGTGCTGACGTCTTTGTTCCTGTTTTGTTTTGTTTTTAAGATTTATTTATTGGCCGGCACTGTGGCTCACTAGGCTAATCCTCCGCCTGTGGCGCTGGCATCCCCTATGGGCGCCGGTTCGAGACCCGGCTGCTCCACTTCCGATCCAGCTCTCTGCTATTGCCTGGGAAAGCAGTAGAAGATGGCCCGAGTCCTTGGACCCCTGCATCCATGTGGGAGACCCAGAAGAAGCTCCTGGCTCCTGGCTTCAGATTGGTGCAGCTCTGGCCATTGCAGCCAATTGGGGAGTGAACCATAGGATGGTTTCTCTTTCTCTCTCTCTTTCTTTCTTTCTCTTCCTTTCTCTCTCTCTCTCTCTCTCTCTCTCTCCTCTCTCTCTGTGTAACTCTGGCTTTCAAATAAATAAATCTTTAAAAAATAAAAGATTTAGTGGTGGAACTGAAGAGGTTTCTACGTGAGTCTGGATGACACCTAGATTTTTTCTAGTGGAGAAAAGTAGGAGAGCGAGCATTTGTGGGGAGGAGGTAAAGGGACAATGGCTGTGGCTTGGGGCACACTGGATTTGGGCCACCTAAGAGATAGTCAATGGGAGATGACCCGCAAGTAGCTGATCCGGGCTCCATCTTCCAACAGCTGATTTTCTTTTATTATTATTATTATTATTATTATTATTATTATTATTATTTTGACAGGCAGAGTGGACAGTGAGAGAGAGAGACAGAGAGAAAGGTCTTCCTTTGCCGTTAGTTCACCCTCCAATGGCCGCCGCAGCCGGCGCGCTACGGCCGGCGCACTGCGCTGATCCGAAGCCAGGAGCCAGGTACTTATCCTGGTCTCCCATGGGGTGCAGGGCCCAAGCACCTGGGCCATCCTCCACTGCACGCCCTGGCCATAGCAGAGAGCTGGCCTGGAAGAGGGGCAACCGGGACAGAATCTGGCGCCCCGACCAGGACTAGAACCCGGTGTGCCGGCGCCGCAAGGCAGAGGATTAGCCTAGTGAGCCGCGGCGCCGGCCCATCAGCTGATTTTCTAATCACACTGTGACCCCCGCACAGTCCACAATGATCGTTGCTCTGTCTTTGCTCACGTGTTTCCCCTCCGTCCCTTTTCTTTGCCTAGAAAACTCCTTTGCCCCTCTCCAAGGATCAGCTCAACACTCCCTCTGCATCAGGCTTCCTCCCATTCCCCTGCCCGCACTCACATTCCTGCAGCCCTCCAAGACAGTGTGAGGCTTTTGAGCGCTTTAACTCCACCGGGTCTCCTAGGAGTCTTTTTTTTTTTTCCAAGATTTATTTTATTTATTTGAAAGCATTATAGAGAGGGGTAGAGACAGAGAGAGAAAGAAAAGGTCCTCCACCTGCTGGTTCACTCCCCCAAATGACTGCATTGGCCAGAGCTGAGCCAATCCAGAGCCAGGAGCCTCCTCCAGGTCTCCCATGTGAGTGCAGGAGCCCAAGGACTGGGCCATCTTCTACTGCTTTCCCAGGCCATAGCAGAGAGCCGGATCAGAAGAGGAGCAGCTGGGATTCGAACTGGTGACCATATGGGATGCCGACGCTGCAGGCTGGGGCTTTAACCCACTGTGGCGGCCCCTTAGGAGTCTTTCTTTATGTTCACAAGTCTAGCCAGCCCTGTCATTCTGTAAGTGCCCCATGACAAAGGCCATTTCTTATACACCTCTTGATGCATGAAGCCCCACAAGCACATGGCAGCTCATGCGCCTCTCACCCCAAGGGGTGTTCACCAGCAGATTCACCCAAGAGCTGTGGAAGATGAAGCCATTTGAATGTCTCCACCTGCTGGAAGGGTTTGGAACAGCAAGGCTGGACATTTCCATGTGGCATGTGGAATTCAACCCACTTCACTGTGTTGTTGTTGTTGTTGTTTGACAGGTAGAGTGGACAGTGAGAGAGAGAGAGACAGAGAGAAAGGTCTTCCTTTGCCGTTGGTTCACCCTCCAATGGCTGCTGCGGCCAGTGTGCTGCGGCCGGCACACCGCACTGATCCGATGGCAGGAGCCAGGTATTTATCCTGGTCTCCTACGGGGTGCAGGGCCCAAGCACTTGGGCCATCCTCCACTGCACTCCCGGGCCACAGCAGAGAGCTGGCCTGGAAGAGGGGCAACTGGGACAGAATCCGGCACCCCAACCGGGACTAGAACCCGGTGTGCCGGCGCCATAGGCGGAGGATTAGCCTACTGAGCCACGGTGCCGGCCTCCACTTCACTGTTAATCACAGCCGCCGATTCAACAGCTCCTGTAGATGTTGCATTTCTGGAGCTTAAGAAAACACTCAGCAGCCCTGAGATGTTCCTCCGACAAGACCTCCGGCTGGCCTGAGCGAGAACTGGGACAGGACGATTGAAAAGCCTGAACTTTGATCAACAAGGACCAAGGGTGAGAAACAGCTCAATGTCTAACAAGGGAGACGGGTAGGGGCTGCTATCGGAAGGGGCCTCTGTGTCTGCAAGCTCTCGTTTGGTTTAAGCATCTTCCTTAATGACTGGGACCTGGGCTTCCACATTATGTTAATAACATTTCCGATGGGTATGAAATTAGGAGGTGCAGCAGACATGACTAAGGACAGAGAAAGAACCCAGATGGATCTAAAAAGGTTAGAAATATGAATAGAAATGATCACAATGCAGTTTGATTTGGGAAGAAATGCAAATGAAGGCAGCTGGGGAAGAAGTCATTCAAAAATGCAAATTGATCATGAGTTGGGAAACCTAGAAAGCAGCGCCAGACGTGTGTCTGGCGGGATGGCACCAGGATAAAGGGCCATCAGGGACAAGTGAGTCGTGGTCTTTGACCACACGGCTGGCAGCAGGTAGGGGAGGAAGCGGCTCGCTGAGGAATTGCATTGCAAGTCTCCTCCAACCCCCACGAGTGTTTGTGGAGTTGAAAACAAACAAAAATGAGCTCAGTCCTATAGGCCTCACTTCCTTCCACTGCTGGGACAGGGATGAGGCTCTGGCTTCCACCAGTAACCTCCTGCGGTTCCAGGCCAGGAGACGGACAGTGCTGAGCTCACTGCCGCTGCCCTTCCCGGGAGCCGCATGAGGAGGAGGAGGCAGAACGAGCCAGTCTGAGCACACCCCTGGGTTTTCCAAGAGAGTCCCAGTGGACAAGAGTGCTGGGAATGCATCTGAAACAAGTCTGTGTCTCTTGCAATACTGAGGCAGTCGTAAATTAACACACAGAACCCAGCAGGTATTTGTCTTCTACCAAATATTTCTTAAGTAAAAACTCTTTAAAGTGTGCCTTTAAAAGTATTAATTACCGGGGCCGGTGCTGTGGTGCAGCGGCTTAATGCCCTGGCCTGAAGCGTTGGCATCCCATATGGGCGCCGGTTCAAGACCCAGCTGCTCCACTTCCGTCAGTTCTCTGCTATAGCCTGGGAATGTGGTAGAGGATGGCCCAAGCCCTTGGGCCCCTGCACCCACGTGGGAGATCCAGAGGAAGCTCCTGGCTCCTGGCTTCGGATTGGCACAGCTCCAGCCATTGTGGCCAATTGGTGAGTGAACCAGCAGATGGAAGACCTCTCTCTGCCTCTCCTCTCTCTGTAACCCTGACTTTCAAATAAATAAATAAATCTGTTTAAAAAAAAACTATTAATTACCCTAAAACAGCTATCACACACCTGTTATGCAAAGTGTGAAGAATGAGTCTTTGCTTGGAGTAGGTATCTGGCCTGGCGGGTCCACATGGGAGTACCTGGGTTCTATTCCCAGCTCTGCTCCTGACTCTAACTTCCTGCTAATGCACATGTTGCATTCAAATAACGGGGTTCCTGCCACCCACCTGAGAGACCTGGGTTAGTTCTCTGCTCCCAGGTTTGCTCCTTCCCCTGGCCACTGTGGGCATCTGAGCATGAACCAGCATAGGAGTCCTCTTTCTTGCTCACTCTCTGTCTCTTTCAAATGAATACATTTTAAAAGGGGGGTGGGAGGGGCCAACACTGTGGCATTAGCTGGTAAAGCTACTGCCGAAGGTGCCAGCATCCCATATGGATGATGGTTTGAGCCGATCCAGCTCCCTGCTAATGTGCCTGGGAAAGCAGAAAAAGATGGCCCAAGTGATTGAGCCCCTGCACTCATGTGGGAGACCTGGAAGAAGTTCCTGGCTCCTAGCTTTGGATTGGCCCATCTCCAGCTATTGCAGCCATTTGGATAGAAGATTCTCTCTCTCTCTCCTTCTCCCTCTCCCTCTTTCTTTCTCAAACTCTGCCTTTTAAATAAATAAATAAATCTTAAAAAAAAAAAAAAAAGGTGGGATGGGGTGTGAATAGAAGCAACATACAGGTTTCTACTTCCTCAGAAAGTCTCCATCTTGAGTGTACCGGGGGAGATAGACAAACCCCATCAGTCAGTACAAGGAGAATTCAAAGGTTTGTGAAAAATGGGATTAAGGGGCTGACACTGGTACAGTGGTTAAGCTGCTGCTTACCACGCCAGCAACCCACAACCCATGATGGTTTTTTATTTATTTATTTGAAAGTCAGAGTTACACAGAGAGAGGAGAGGCAGAGAGAGAGAGACAGAGAGAGGGGTCTTCCATCCACTGGTTTACTCCCTAATTGGCCGCAACAGCTGGAGCTGTGCCAATCTAAAGCCAGGAGCCACGAGCTTCCTCTGGATCTTCCCACCCGGGTGCAGGGGCCCAAGGATTTGGGCCATCTTCTACTACTTTTCCAGGCCATAGCAGAGAGCTAGATCAGAAGCAGAGCAGCTGGTACTTGAACTGGCACCCATATGGGATGCTGGCACTGCAGATGGTGGCTTTACCTGCTATGCCACAGTGCCGGCCCCAGCTGCTCCACTTCTGATCCAGCTCTCTGCTAATGTGCCTGGTTGGGCTCTTGCCATCCACGTTGGGGGACCTGGATGAGGTTCCTGGCTCCTAGCTTTGGCCTGGCCCAGCCCCAGCCATTGTGGCCATCTGGAGAATGAACCAGGCAATAGAAGATTTTCTCTCTATCTCTGGCACTCTGCCTTTCAAATAAATACGTGGGTGACGTCTCTCACGTCACCTACTTTCGCTGACCTACATTCTCAAAGAAGGCAGCGAGGCGTTCTTTGGGTGAGCAGCCATGCTCTCCACTTTCAAGGGTGCGGTGTCATTGGTAGGGCTTGTGGTTAGCCCTGCCGGGTAAGTGCCTCGCACAGCAGCCTCATGAGAGCCGCCCCCTCCATCTGTCAAGCACCTGCCATGACTGATGGAGTCACATGGCCGCGTCTACAGAACAGCGCTCTCAGGGAACAGATAAATCACCCTCCTGGGGCAGAGGCTGAGAAATGTCCAAGCTATTAGCTCTTTCCACTTGACTTCCAAATGTGTCCAGGAGGCCGAAATGCTGTGGGGGAAGAGAGGTGAGGTGTGACACGCTACCTTGCACAGTCACACCATGGAGGCCTCTCGGGACCTCCTGCTGCTATCTGGATACCTAGGAGCCAGAAACCAACCTCGTCCATCCGTCTTTTTTTTTTTTTTAAAGATTTATTTATTTATTTGAAAGTCAGAGTTACACAGAGAGAGAAGGAGAGGCAGAGAGAAAGAGAGGTCTTCCATCCGCTGGTTCACTCCCCAATTGGCCACAATGGCCAGAGCTGTGCCAATCCAAAGCCAGGAGCCAGGAGCTTCTTCTGGGTCTCCCATGTGGGTGCAGGGTCCCAAGGGCTTGGGCCATCTTCTACTGCTTTCCCAGGCCATAGCAGAGAGCTGGATTGGAAGTGGAGCAGCCGGGTCTCGAACTGGCACCCATATGGGATGCCAGCACTACAGGCAGAAGCTTAACCCGCTGTGCCACAGTGCCAACCCCCATCCATCAGTCTGGAGAGGGGGAAGGCAGAGCTTCCCGGTGCGGAGAAGAGCTCTGAGTCTGCAGCCCGGGCGTGGGCTTGGGCTGGATGGCGAGGCCTGAAACAGGACCTCTGAACAGAGCAGGACTCCTTTTATTTTAAATATAGGTCCTCATCTATTTACATTTTTTAAAAATCTATTGTGTTTACCTGAAAGGCAGAGAGACACACAGAAGGAGATTCTTCCATTCACTGGTTTACTCCCCAAACACCCACAATTGACCAGAGTGGGCCAGGTCGAAGTCGGGAGCTGTGTGCTCCAGCCGAGTCTCCCACATGGGTGGCAGGGACCCAGGGACTTCAGACACCAACTACTGCCTCCCGGGGTGTGCGCTGTTGCTGTCGGGAAGCTGGAATGCAGAGCAGAGCCGGGACTCCAACCGGGCATTCGCCACGCCGGCCCAGGTGCAGGATCCTCGAGCCCACAGGGGTGCCCCTGTGTTGTTCTGTCTACGCAAGCTGCTGCCACGTGCCCCTGCCAACAGCCAGCATCGTACTTCCTGCACTGCCCTGCGGGCGAGGCTCCCTCCTCAGCGAGTACACACCATGGCCAGCCAGCCTCGGGGGCTGGTTGCTCACCCTGAACCCAGCACACAATCTCCAGGATCTGCCGAGCAGGGCCCAAAGAGCACCCGCAGCAGTGAAATGCATGAGGCCGTTCCCGCTGGCCTGTCCCCTCCCAGGGCACTCAGAAGGCTACCCAGACAGAGGCAGAGGCGCGGTGCCTATGCGGCCCCGGCTCCCATCTGGCCTCTCCTGCGACCATCTTCTCCATACTCACTGGTGCCAGCCACACCGGCCGCCTTTCTGCTACCTGAACCATGCTGGCTCTGCCTTGGCTTTGGTTACTGCTCAGTCTGGAACACTCTTCCCCTATACCCAGCCTCACCTTCCAGTCCCAGGGCTACTGTCCCCTCCTCAGCGAGGTCTCTGACCACTCTAAGGAGCTGCCTGGCCGCCACACCACTCACACCGCATCCCTGTGTCAGCTCCGTCATCTCCTCCCCTCTCTGAAACGCTGCTGCGTTCATTTGCTCCGTCTCCTGCTGACACTCACGTTAGGAGGATGGGAACCCACCTGCTTTATTCTGCAGCGTCTGGAACAGTGCTTAGCACATGCGTTCACCCAGTGAAAAGACAAATACACACTCTGATACAGAGAGGGGCCAACCGGTGAGAGGGTGACCTCTGACCTCAAACCACCTGCCTCCAAATTTCCCTTTTGTCACTTAAATCTGCATCTCCTTGGACAGGTCACACAGTCTCTGTTCTTTCTGCTTTCCCATCTATCAATGAGAAAAACAATAGCAACTATCTTCCAGGGGTATTCTCAGATTACCATGTAAAATAATAAATGAAGTGCTGATATAGACTTAGGTCTCAGTAACTATTTTATTATTATTTTTGCAACTATATATATACATATTTCTAGGTTTTAATTATTTTATTTGAAAGGCAAAGTGACAGAGCTAAGGGAGAAACACAAAGAGATCTTGCATTTTGCTGGCTCATTCTCCAAATGCCTGCAAGAGCTAGGGCTGGGCCAGGCTGAAGTCGGGAGCCAAGAACTCCATTTGGGTCTCCTACATGGGTAGCAGCAGGAACCCAAGTACTTGGGCTATCATCCACTGCCTCCCAGGCACATTAGCAGGAAGTTGGATCAGTAGCTGAGGAGAGGCTTGATCCTCCACAAGCCAATATGGTATCCCAAGTGGTGACTTAACCCACTGTACCACGATGCCACCCTGTAATCATTTATTCTTGTCAAAGGTCGTGACTCCCGGCTCCATGATTTACCTGACATACTTATATGTGAAGTTTGGTCCACTTATGAATCACGTTGTAATGTCCCCTTTGTGGTTCAACACGTAAAGAGCTTGGAAGCTGTTGCTTCCATTTTCATCCCAACAAAAAAAGCTGAACAAACTGGAAACCAACAAACAATCTTCGCCCTCTCAGAGGATTAAAGCCACAAGGCACAGTGCTGCCCCGGAAGTGGAGAGACCAGTGATGTAGAGCAGCCGAGCTCGCTGGCAGCAGAGGCCCGGGAGCCTGGAGCCGGGACGGGGAGGGACACTTTAAGCCGATCAATGATCTGCTGCAAGCTCAAGGCAGACAAGCAGGAGAGTTAGAAGCTCCAAAGCTACTAGGGGCCGGCCCTGTGGCACTGGTTCGAGTCCCGGCTGCTCCACTTCCGATCCAGCTCCCTGCTAATGGCCTGGAAGTATAGCAGAAGATGGCCCAAGTGCTTGGGCTCCTGCACCCACATGGAAGACCCAGAAGTTGTTCCTGGCTCCTGGCTTCGGATCTGCCCAGCTCTGGCCATTGCAGCCATTTCAGGAATGAACCAGTGGCTGGAAAACCTTTCTCTGCCTCTCCCTTTCTGTCTGTAATTCTGACTTGTCGCTCCCCCTCTTCATGGAGGAACGACACTAAACCCTGCCTAGGCTTCATATCCGAGTCACGGCACCATTATGTCGCTCCCCCTCTTCGTGGAGGAACGACACAGGACCCTGCGCTGTTCTTTTGTCTGCTCGGCCCTCCCCGGGTTTGCTGCTGGTTCTTCCTGGGTTGGCTACCGACCCTTCCACCTCCGTGGAAGGGCGGTTCCCCCTGCCACTTTCCCCACTTCCGCGGGGGAGCGGCACACCGCCGGCCGGCTCTCTCGGGGGCTGCACAGGTGTTCCTTCAGATAGATGTTCCCCTTAGATGTTCCTGGTGCATGTTGTCTCTCTCCTCCTTTATAGTCCTCTTCCACCAATCCCAACTCTGCCACCCACACGCTGAGTACGCCGCTCTCCTGCAATCAGGAGCAGGTCCTGCTGTTTATTGGTTGAACTGGAGGCAGCTGCGTAGAAGCTGTTTCCTCCCTTCTCAGCGCCATATTGTGGGAGAGCAGATGCATAGAATAAGTCTTAATTCCAGCAACAGTATAGTCCAAGTTGCTCCCCACACTGACTCTTAAAACAAATAAATCTTTAAAAAGAGGAAGAAAGCCCCAAAGCTGTCCAGTCCTAGGGAAGTCCAGAACTTAAATGAACTTTGCTTCCAGGATCCCTCCCGAATTCTCACAGTGAAGATCTGAGAAAAAAAAAATCTCCTTGTGCTTCCCACAGAAAGAGGAGAAAATTCACCATTTAGTAATATACCCAGAGCTCCCTGCTGCCCTTAACAGGGCCTGTGCTCCAGAGAAACTTCCACCAGAGCCAGTCCCCTGGGGCTGTACCAGAGCTATGCCAGTCGAGACAGACACGAGGTGCACCAAAGGCTGAGGCGTGGTCATACACTCCACCTCCCTATCACCACCCCAGTGGGGCGGAGAAGAGACTCGAGGGACAGCAAGGAAGGGCTAGAACAGGGGCAGGCTTGCTGGCACAGCAGGTGAAGCCCCTGCTTGGATGCCCACACCCCATATCAGAGCAGGAGCGCCAGTGCAGCCCTGGCTGCTGGCTTCCGATCCAGCTCCCCTGCTAACGCACCTGGCAAAGCAGCACAGGACGGCCCAAGTGCTGGGGCCCCTGCCACCCACGAGGGAGACCCGGATGGGGTTCCTGACCCCGGGCCTCAGCTTGGCCCAGCCCTAGCTGCTGGGGAGCTGAGCCAGCATATGGAATCATTTGGGGAGTGAACCAGCACATGGAATCAATCTCTCTCTCTCTCTCTCTCTCTCTCTCTCTCTCTCTCTCACTCACTCCTCCTTTCCTTCTGTCACTCTGCCTCTCAAATAATAAATAAATCCTAACAACAACAAAAATCAAAGGGACATAAAAGGGAACTCAATCCGAGAGTGCACTAAGTCAGGGCCATGGGTCAGTACCTCAGCCTGGCAGCTCACTGCACAGTTTCCCTCTTTCTCGCTCTGTCTCCTCCTGGAGTCAGGGGCCCAGAACAGCCGTGTTCTTTCCTGCGGACACTGTTGCGCATTATTACGGAAGGTGGCCCCACGCTGATCTGTAACTACGCCTTTCACTCAGGCACAAGTACCACTTTCATGAAACGCTGGGTCCATGGAGCACGGGCATTTCCACTGGGAAATCGTGGGAATTCTACTACCCTGGTGGCATAAAAGCGGCATGGGGGCAAGGAATGCAACTGCTATACCCACCGTGCCCAGCTCAGTGCTCCCTAGCAGGTACTCACTGGGTATTTGTTGAATGAATAATAATAATAATAAAAACACGAATGAGGATACTGCAGAAGTAAGCATGGCTCACATTCGATGTTTCTTACAAAAACTTTTAAAGCTATTCACCCGTCTTTCATTTATTTAATGACCATGGAGTGTCTGACACAGTAGGCAGTGGAACACAGGAGTGGATGGGACAGTACGCCAGTTCTAACAGAGAAGAGGGGGCCAATCTTGACGGTTACTACAAGCTCCGCACTGTCACTCATTATTCTAGCCTCTCAGCAAGTCCATGAGGTGCATATTACTATCCCTGCTTTGCACGTAAAGGGGCCGAGACTCACACGAAGGCCCACATCTAGCAAACGGCCCAGCTGAGAACTGATTCCAGGGCCTGCATCCTTCCCTTCACAATGCCCTGCCCCCCGTCCCCCCCACCAATACATTTGAGATCACAGTTGGATAAATCTGTTGTATAATGTTTTGTTAAGGAAACTTAGGGTTTCAAAAATTGAGTTGTAAACAAATAGTTTCATTTGGGAAAAGGAAAAAAAATCAGAGTTTTGGGCTCTCAGTTGCAAGTCATTTATCTTGGAAAAAATCCAATAATACAGGTATTTTATTACCACATGAGTATTTAACTAGAGGCCAAAAATCATAAATTCCTTGAACACAATAAAGGAAAAGTATTGCTTCCTAAATGGTACCTAAGTCGGTGGGTTTCTAGGTTATGCTAGACACTAGAAATAAGTACAACACTGAAATACGGGAGAGGTCAAAATAACGTGCAGAGCGACTCGTGTGGCCAATGATGAACAGAAGAACCTGGGGCCAGGAAGCTGTCAATCACTCCTTTGTGCATAACAGCTGCTGATTATACCCTGGTACTAATCCCTGGCTGCGCCTGAGTTATAACCAACATATATCCCTACCACCCACTGTGTTTCCCTACTTGGCCTATTCTGTTCTAACCTATTGGTTTAATGAAAGCTCCAACTGTGCAAGGGAAGCCTGCAGTAGGGAAATGAATTCCTAGCTAGGAGAGCACTCTGAGAAACACTCAGGTCAGCTTGTGTTGTAGGAATGGGAGGCCCATGGCACAGGTGCCATATGCAGGTGCTTAGGTCCCTGCTTCCCGGGACCCTGAGGCAGGTTTAGGAGTCACAATTCCTTCACCATGGGTGAAAATGCCCAGGGCCTGGGATCACCTGCACTCACGTGTGGGCAGCCCCTTGGCAAAACAGGTTGTTTCTCACCCACCCCACCTGGATCAGATATGGAATTGGGAAAACAGAGATCCGTGATCAAACCAAAATCCCAATCAGGAAGTACTCAAGGTGGTGGCAAATGGTCTAGGACTAGACCCATCCTAAAGGATATGGTCTGGTGCTGGCACTGTGACGTAGCAGGTAAAGCCACCACATACAGCGCTGGCATCCCATAGAGGCAGTGGTTGGAGACCCAGCTGCCCCGCTTCTGATCCAGCTCCCTACTAACGTGCCTGGGAAAGCAGCGGAAGATGGCCCAAGAATTCAGTCCCCTGCACCCATGTGGGAGACCCAGATGAAGCTCCTGGCTCCTGGCTTCCACCTGGCCCAGCCCCGGCTATTACCATCTAGAAAGTGAACTAACAGATGGAAGATCTCTCCCTCTCTCTGTAACTCGGACTTTCAAATAAATAAATAAATCATTTTTTTTAAAAAAGGATATGGCCTGATCCTATTGTATTCATTACCTTTATTTTATATTATTCATTTTTTGAAAGAAAAAGCTTGAAAGCCAGGAGCTTCAGGGCCCAAGCACCTGGGCCATCTTCCACTGCTTTCTCAGGCCATAGCAGAGAGCTGGATTGGAAGTGGAGCAGCCAGGACATGAACCAGTGCCCGTAAGGGATGCCAGCACCACAGCTGGAGGCTTGACCTACTACACCACAGTGCTGGCCCCCACCCTCTGTTTTATTTTTATAGCTCCCTGAGAACTATCCTGGGAATGAAGCTGTATTCCTATCTCTACAGATGAAAAAACTGGAGGTAAGGAAGTGACTCATGGCTGCCAACTATCAGTGCCATCGCGGAGTCCTCTGCAGACCAGTCTTTCCACCAGCACCTTGGACAGCAACCTCAGCGATGTCTCCTAAGAGCTCCCGCTGCTGGGTCAGGCTGACCTGCCCGGATGTACTATCCTCATTAAGCCTCGGTTTCCTCATCTGTAGAGTGGGGGTATGTGTAACATGGAGTCCACGGGGTAACTGTGAGGCTCGAATGCAGTATGCATATAGTATCCCCAGCCCAGGACTTGGAATGCAGGCCCCAGAACAACTGTTGGTGGCTTCAGGATGTGTCTGCAGCAAGAACTCTGGATGCAGTCTCCTTTCCCCGTGCCTTGGGGTGCACAACCCTGAGTCTTATAGCTAAGGCTACAAGGAGCTAAAAACTAGGGAGTGCTTGGAGCCTGAGCACTGAGGTCAGGGAGTGTGTGCCCATCCTGCCCCCCCCCCCCACACTGAGTCCCCAGTAGAGACCTTCTCTTCCCACCTGGAAAGCCATGGAGTTGGCAGCAGCCAGAAATATCCTCAGAGGCAGCTTGGCCTTGTAGGACCTGTGGCTCCACAAGCGGTGGGCACCGGCAGTCACACCCAGGGCGGTCAAGAGGAAGCAGAAGTAGGCTGCAAGACAAATAGGGGGAGGTCAGCAAGCGCCACACACCTTCCCAGAACCCCGTGCCCTTCCCTTCCCACACGGGGTCCGACACGAAATGATGTTGGGGGAAGAGTCTGCAACAACCAGAATCTAGAACTCGAGATGATGTGTTGCTTTCCAGTACCAGGCGGAAGCAGAGAGAACTTTCTTCAGGAAACTTCGACCTGTAAATAGCTCTTTTTTTCCTACATCAATCAAGTCTTTTCTCCAGCAATGTTTCTGGTCAGTCTTGACGCAAAATCACAGCAGCTGAGAGTCCACTTGCCATTCGGTCTGGCACATCCACTGCCAGTGGAGCTGAGATAGATTTCTGTGTGGTCTCTTAATGCACCATGCCAGGGCGAATATTAAGTGAAGAGCGTATTTTTACATAACAGTGTCTGAAGCGAGGCCTTGGTCTGATTGGGATCAGGCCAGACTTGCAGGCAATGAAGTCTGACTGGGGACTAGCAAGGAAGAGGTCCACCTGACAGCGGGTCAGCAGCGCTCTGTGAGGCCCTCACACTCACCATGCTAACCAGAGGCGTGAAGATGGCCAGCAGGTGGCAGGTGGGAATTCTTTTTTTTTCTTTCTTTCTTTTTAGATTTATTTATTTGATGGTCAGAGTTACAGAGATAGAGAGAGACTGCTTCCATCCACTGGTTCACTCCCCTAAATGACCACAACAGCTTGGGCTGGGCAAGCCAAAGCCAGGAGCCAGGAATTTCATCTGGGTCTCTCACATGGATGGCAGGAGCCCAAGCACTTGGGCCATCCTTGGTTGCTTTCCCAGGCCTATTAGCAGGGAGCTGGATCAGAAGTAGAGCAGCTGGGACACAAACCAGTGCCCACATGGGATGCTGCCACCTGGGGTGCCTGCTATGCCACAACACCGCACCAAGAACTGAGTTTGCACTCCTCTATGGCCTGGGAGACATCAAGCAAGCTGACTTCACTTTTCTACACCCCATCTCATCCTATCTAAATTTAAAAGTTAGCTGCTTGCTTTCTTGGGGGGAGAGCCAGACTCCACACAACTGCTTCTAGAGTTTAGTCCCCCCAAGAATGGCCAGAGGACAAGCGTTCAGCTGCAAGTCCTTCCCCAGTGCAGTGTGAACAGTCCCGAGCCAGGGCACGCACTAGGGGAGCCACTGCAACCCTTCTCTGGAAGTGTCACCGGGTAACTCAGGGGTCCACATGCACTTTTAAAAGGAGCATGACACTATCTCTTTCAGAACTGCCTGATCTTGAGCTCAATCTACATTTATATGGCTCTGAACACAAGACTTAGCCTTAGCGTTAAGACGAACGAGCCCCTGAGTGCATGTGGTTTTCACGAACTTGACAAATCACTCCTTAGTAGAAAGGCCAGAAGCAAACAAACAAACAAGAACCTGCCTGCAAATCAGACAGCATCAGTAAATAAAAGGCTCTGGCCTCCTTTGCTGTGGTCATTTAACCTTGGTCAGAAGTCCATGAAACAGACAGCTACTTCCTATGTCATCCCTGGCCTTTGTGTCTCCACTAATAATTTTTGTGCAACTGTCAAGTAGTTAGGGAAAAATGAAATACAGAATGGAAAAATTCAATGTGACGGCTTAGTCGGTAGACTAAGACACTGGATCTTGGGTGCAATCAAATTAATTGCAAGGCTTCATGGAAAGCATTATCCAAAAAGGAATTAATCCAATCCATGCTTCCCAGGCAGGCATTTACCACAGACTACGGCCTTTTCTTGCCCTTTCAGGGACTCCCAACAATTTCAGGATCACTTGCATGGCTGCTCTGCCCATGAGCAGGGCACTGACCATGGGCTTGAGTCATGGCCTGCACTGGGCAGTGGTGGCTACGGGTTTCCATGGGCCTTCCTCCAGCAACAAGAAAGTAGCCATGCAGCCCAGGCCTGGCCTAGCCCAGCACCCCACCTTCCTGGCAATGACAATAAACACAAGACCCAACCCTCTAGTCTGGCTCAAAGCCTAGGTTGGGGTTTACTGAAGGTCACACAGTCACAAGCTCAGAAGGCCTGCTCACAACATGAAAGAATGAGGCTGAGGAGGAGGCATTTGGTGCAGCAGTTACGATGCTGCCTGGGACGCCTGCATCCCACGCTGGAGTGCTTGAGTTCAAGTCCTGGCTTTGTTCCCAGTTCCAGCTTCCTGCGAATGTGCACCCTGGGAGGCAGCAGGTCTTGGGACCTGGATCGAGTTCTAGGCTCCTGGCTGTGGCGTGGGCCAGCGCTGGCTTTTGTGGGCATTTCAGGAGTGACCCAGTAGATGGAAGATACTTCTATCTCTCTTTCTGCCTTTCAAATAAAAGAAGTAAATGTTCTTTAATTTAAAAAAGCAAAGAATGAGACAAAGAAAGTAAGACAGGAAGATGATGGAGTCGCCCATGGGAACTGAAGGGCAAGTGGCCATGTTCTTGATCCCATGAGCCTCCCTGTGTTCTCCCAGCTACCAGCACCAATAAGCTCCCTGGGCCTGCTTCAGGTAGCCTGCCCCAGGTTTCTGATGATTTGCTTCTGCCAAAAGCAGCCGCTGGTCACATCCCACAGGAGGTGAAACCATAAAGCCCTGGGCTGTACATGAGGATCCACAGGCTGGCTCCTTACCAGGGCTCATTTTTCCTCTCTCCACAGGGCTGATTCTCCGTTCTTAACTTCTCTTCTATGTTTTTTGTGGAGATTAACATTTGAGTTTTCTTACGGACTCTGGCAAGCAGCTCTGAGCTGGCTCTGAGGTGGAGCTGCGGCACAGAGGATTAAGCCACTGCCAGCAAAGTCACTGTGGGGAGCAAACCGGACTAGACTGAGTTACTGGAATTAAGACTTATTCTATGCATCTGCTCTCCCACAATATGGCGCTGGGAGAGAAGTAAACAGCTTCCGCACAGCTGCCTCCAGTTCAACCAATAAACTGTAGGACTTGCTACTGATTGGAGGAGAGCAGCGTACTCGGCGTGTGGGCAGCCGAGTTGGGATTGGCGGAGGAGGACTATAAAGGAGGAGAGAGACGGCATGCACCAGGAACATCTAAGGGGAACATCTAGCTGAAGGAACACCCGTGCAGCCCCCGAGAAAGCCGGCCGGCGGTGTGCCGCTCCCCTGCGGAAGTGGGGAAAGTGGCCAGGGGGAACCGCCCTTCCACGGAGGTGGAAGGGATAGTAGCCAACCCAGGAAGAACCAGCAGCAAACCCGGGGAGGGCCGAGCAGACGAAAGAACAGCGCAGGGTCCTGTGTTGCTCCTCCACGAAGAGGGGGAGCGACATAATGGTGCTGTGACTCGGATATGAAGCCTAGGCAGGGCTTGGTGTCGTTCCTCCACGAAGAGGGGGAGCAACATAATGGTGCCGTGACTCGGATAGGAAACCTAGGACGGATAGGAAACTTAGGAGGAAAGAAACGGGAAGAACTGGGAAAATATCGGAGAGAGAGACTAGCAAACAGCCTAGGGAAAAGCCGGACGAAAAGGGTGCCGGAAGAAGCTATTGAAAGCCTAGGCATAGACTCGGATACGGACTACGGGGGGAAGCTGGGAGAAATCTCTAAGGTCGAAAGCGAAAGTGAAAGCTAGAACAAACAGACTCGGACGCGGACTGTGGGGAGAGGCCAGGAGAAATGAGGGAGGAGTATTGTTGGAGGAAAGCTTGGGGAAACATACCGGGTAGAGAAAAATGTTAGGGAAATTGAAGCCGCGGGGGGCAGGCCAAGGCGGAGACGAAAGCCACTTTGGGATTCTCAAGTTAGCCCGGGAATAGGGGGCGAAAAGTTGAAACCAGAAGCTGAAACGTAAGCCAGATTGGGATCCGTCTGATTAGCCCGGGGAGCAAAGGACGGGAAGCCAAACCGTGGGGCGGAGACGTAAGCTGGGTTGAATTCGCCAGGCTAGCCCGGGGAACTTGGATTGAATGCTAGTGGTGGAGACGCAAGCTACGCTGTGTGACTCGCGGAAGCCGCCGCGTGCAGAGAGAGCACGGGGCGTGAATAGATAGGGAACGCGGGGCTGGCGCGAGGCCGTGGTTCAGACGCGAAAAGGTTAAGTGCAAGACCGCGGAGTGTGCGCACAAAGCCGAGCCGCGCAGATGAGAGAGGCGCGGGCTGAAGCGGCTCAGAGCCGGAAAGCTGCCGAGAAGCAGCCTTGGGGCGGGCGCAGCCGGGAAGCCGCGGGGATAAGAGAAACAGAAGTTTAGAAGTAAAATGAGAGAAATAGGAATGCTGGAAGATAGAAGTAAAATGGGAGAAATAGGAATGCCCGGAGATAGAGAAATAGAGAAATAGAAAGGCCTCCCCTCAACATGGCAATGAGAAAGCTTGGATTCGGTCTGCCTGATTAAGTGAGGCGATGAGCACCTGTGGCGGCTAGCAGCTTATGCGCCGCAGGTCACCGAAGACAGGCAAGAATTAACATCAGTAAGGCTTCCCCACAATACAACAATTAGGAGGCTTGGATTCGGTCTGCCTGATTAAGGCGGTAAGCACCAGCAAGCAGCTCGACCAGAGTATGAGCTGCAGGTCACCGAAGATAGGCACGAACCAACACTAATAAGTCTCCCCCACAATACGGCAATGAGAAAGCTTGGATTCGGTCTGCCTGATTAAGGCGGTAAGCGCCAGCAGGCGGCTCGACCAAAGTATGAGCCGCAGGTCACCGAACACAGGCACGCATCAGCGCCTAAAAACCTCCTCACAACATGGCGAAGAGAGGACCCGGATTCGGTTTGCCTGATTGATAGGACTTGTAAGAACCTGTGGCAACTCTAGCAAGTAGAGCAGAGTGTGTGCCGCGGGACACCGAAGACAGGCGCGTATCAACGCCAAAAATAAAAAGAAAGGGGGATCTGTGGGGAGCAAACCGGACTAGACTGAGTTACTGGAATTAAGACTTATTCTATGCATCTGCTCTCCCACAATGTGGCGCTGGGAGAGAAGTAAACAGCTTCCGCACAGCTGCCTCCAGTTCAACCAATAAACTGTAGGACTTGCTACTGATTGGAGGAGAGCAGCGTACTCGGCGTGTGGGCAGCCGAGTTGGGATTGGCGGAGGAGGACTATAAAGGAGGAGAGAGACGGCATGCACCAGGAACATCTAAGGGGAACATCTAGCTGAAGGAACACCCGTGCAGCCCCCGAGAAAGCCGGCCGGCGGTGTGCCGCTCCCCTGCGGAAGTGGGGAATGTGGCCAGGGGGAACTGCCCTTCCACGGAGGTGGAAGGGATAGTAGCCAACCCGGGAAGAACCAGCAGCAAACCCGGGGAGGGCCGAGCAGACGAAAGAACAGCGCAGGGTCCTGTGTTGCTCCTCCACGAAGAGGGGGAGCGACAGTCACCATCCCATATGGGTGCCAGTTCGAGTTCTGGCTGCTCCACTTTCAACCCAGCTTCCTGTTGATGGCCTGGGAAAGCAGTGGAGGATGGCAGAAGTGCCTGGGCCCCTGCACTGACATGGGAGACCTGGATGAAGCTTCTGGTTGTCGCGGCCATTTGGGGAGTGAACCAACAGATGGAAGATCTCTCTCTGTATCTCTCCCTCTATGTAACTCTTTCAAATAAATAAATCTTTCTTTAAAAAAATTAACAACTCAAACTAAATAAAAAGAGCCTGAGTAGCTGAAAACCCAGGAGAGGGCTACAGGACAGGCTTTTGGGGTGCAGCCTCCAGGACCACACCAGGGCTCCCCACCTCCTGGCATCTACAGCCATGGGCCATCTCATCCTAAAGAGGAACTTACTGCTAGCCAAAAGAACACAGCAACACTGAGGGGACGTCTATTCTGGGGATAGGCTACAAAGATTGTGATTCTGCCTGGCCAGCAAATTCTCCCTTAACCTGGCTGTGATGGAGTGAGCTGCCCTGCGTGGGAGGCCCCTGTGGCAAGGAACTGAGGCTTCCTCCAGCCAACAGCTAACCAGGAAATGGGGTACACGCTCCCATAGCCCACAAGCAACCACATCTCGCCAACAAATCCCACTTCTGCTTCTGAGCATGCTCAGGCCCCACCCAGCTGAGCCTCCGGACGGGACTGCAATCCTGGCCAGCACCCCACGGCCACCTGGGAGATCCTGAGGCCAAGCTGTACCTGGGTTCCTGCCCCACAAGCACTGGGAGAAAATAAACACGTTTGAACTAGATTAAATTAAACTAATTGTGGGGGAGATTTGTTTTGCTACAAAACATAACCAAAACAAAACTTAAGCAGGGGTTAGTGCCATGACATGGCAGGCTAAGCCTCCGCCTGCAGCGCCGGCATCCCATATGGGCACCGGTTCAAGTCCCGGCTGCTCCTCTCCCAATCCAATTCTCTGCTTATGGCCTGGGAAAGTAGTGGAAGATGGCCTGGAGGCTTGGACTCTTGCACCCACATGGCAGACCCACAGGAAACTCCTAGCTCTTGGCTTGGATTGGCCCAGCTCCAGTCATTGCAGCCAGTTAGGGAGTGAACCAGCAGATGGAAGACCTTTTTCTTGGTCTCTCCCTCTCTGTCTGTAGCTCTACCTTTCAAATAAATAAATACATAATTTTAAAAAGAAACCTCAGCAGGAAGCAAGCATTGTGGCACAGTGGATTAAGCCACCATTTGAGATACCTGCGTCCTGTATCAGAGCACCTAGGATGGAGCCCATCTCTACTTCTAACCCAGCTTCCTGCCAACGTGCACCCTGGGTGACAGCAGATGATGGCTTGAGTTGTTGGGTCCTTGGGTCTCCGAGTGGGAGACCTGCGTGGAGTTTCTGGCTTCAGCCTGATTCACTCCTGCCTGTTGTAGCCATTCGGGGAACAAATCAGCAGATAAAAGACCTCTCTCTCCTCCCCCTACCTCTCAAATAAAATAAATAAAATTTTAAAAAGACTTCAGGAGGGTCCTTCCCTCAAGGGAATGAAGGCACACCTCAATTCTGGCGGCAGATGGGTGGCCATCTATAGGAAGAGGAAGCAGGTTCACGCTGTACAGGGCTAGAGATGCAGGTGAGGGGAAGAGGTACAACTGCCAGCAGGTCTGGAGAATACAGGGTGACAAGAATGCTTTAAAATGGGCTTTGGCGATAGTTACACAATTCTACAAATATAGTTTAAAAACCAAGTGATTATATACTTTAAATAGTCAAATTGTATCTGAGTTATAGCTCCATAAACCCTGCATGTAAAAAAATTGCTAAATTCATATTAGATTTTGTTTGGACATAAAGTTTCTCAATGTAAAATGTAATAATAGGCATGTCACAAAATCAAACCAACAGAATCCGGCAGTTTGCCTAGTTCACCGCCACGGTCACGAGCAGCCCTGGGCTCCTGCCACCACCACACGCCCGAGCCATCCCAAGGACCTGACTTCCACAGCAGCCATGAAGAGACTGGTGTGGCCCTGCGCCTATGCCTGCGTCGTTCAGGACCCCGACTTCAGGGCAGAAACTCCTCCCTGCTTACGCGTGGACCACAAGCCCAGGCTCCAGCACCCGGCAACAGGAGGAGGGAGGCTGCCCAGCTGCTTGGGCCTCCACAGCAGAAGGCACAGTCTCCCATGGCTTCTGATTCGTTTGGTGCAATATTTGTAGTGAACCCTGCAGACCACACGACTGAGTGATCCTGCAGAGACGCTAAGAATCAAACATTAAAAATCCCTTAATCTGGAGCTGATCAGAGGGAGGTGCACAGCCCTGGCCCAGAGCCAAGTGCTAGACAGCAGGAAGCAAGTGGCTGGGCTCTCTCATCCCCCTCTAGGATCCAAGAGTCTACAGCAATGGAGTGAACTCCGACTGGGAGCTTGCAATGCGCCCCGCTCTGCTCTGAGCACTTCACACGCAGTGGCTCACTTAGCACTCAGCCCAGGGGTGAAGAGCGGGTAACTCTACAGCCTCTATTTCACAGATGAAGCACACTAGACAGAAAGTCAGGGCGCCAGGCTCCTGGTGGAGCCACACTGTGCACTCCCCTGCTGCCCGCTGAGCCCTGGAGGCGGCCTCCACTCTCACAGGGTGAGCTTGCCTTCTGTCTTCCCACGTTTGCAAGTTCACGTCCTTGCTGGCAATACCTTCACCATGGCTCTGCGTGAGGTTCAGCCTTGCCTTGTCATGACCATGAGCATCAATCAGGTGGCCCAAGTTTCCACAGATAGCGTACCGAGCTCCTCGTACGGTCTGCACTGGGCTCAGAACTGGGTGTATGTGGCCACTACACAAACGTGGGCCCTTCCCCCCTGCCCCGAGCTGACAGGAATTGGAAATGTAAATTACATGTTATGCAATTTTATAAAGCATGGCAAGTGCTGCAGAGGAAATGAACTGAGTGATGTATGAAAGATTAAAAGGGGGATAATTTCATTCCGGGCACCAGAGGAAGCTTTGTCAAGGACATGAGGAGTAAGATAACGTCTGAAGGATGAGGAGAAGTCGGCGGAGCAAGGCAGGCCGAGGAGGCAACATTCAGGCAGCATCCAACCCTTTCACACCCACCAGGAAGACTGTCAATCACAGACAGACAATGAAAGGGCTGGCTCGGAGGTGGAGAAGGCAGAATCCTGGCGCAGTGCCGCTGGGGACAGACGAGGAGGCTGCCTGCAGGTGCACAAGGTTGGCCGTTTCTCACGAAGTTAAACAGAAAGCCACCGTTTGACCAGCAATGCCACTTCGAGAGATAACACCAGAGAGATCTGAGAGCAGGGGCCCGCACAGAGACCCGCACCTCCGTGCGCTGCAGCGTGCTTGACAGGAGCCGAGACGCCGGAACAGCCGGAGCGTCCATGGGGGGATGAGGCACGGCTCTGCCCAGCAGGGCCTCAGAACGGGGACTAGAGAGGGAGGCGGGCACCTTAGCAACGGGCCTGGCTTCCTTGCTTCACTCCATTGAGGCAGGCATCACAGGCCTCACAGGGCAGACGTGCCAAGCCCAGGCCCAGATGAGTGGAACCCAAAGCCAGGGCCGAGAAAAGCCGCTCTGTGGAGTGCTCCCCCTCTTAGAGACCACGGCCCCCTCCCTTTCCACCCAGAGAAGTTGAGCTCCAGGGAACAGTGTGCTCTCTGCAACCCACCGCCCCCTCCCGCTAACCCTCCGGGGAGCCTTGTCTCCATCAGCTCCCTTTGATGGTGTGAGCTGCCCCCGGCCCCTCTGCAGCGGAGCCTTTGGTGTGCAGGCTGTGGGTGGCTGTGATCAGTGGGGAGCCGCCTTCCATCCAGGCAGAGGGGAGGAGGGGTAGCACACGAAGGCAGGGGTGAGGGCACCTGAGGACAGGGCAGCATGGGGGGAGCTGCAGCAGACTGGGCTTTGATGTCCGCTTGGTGGCCAGCTCGAGGACTCTGCAAGTTCTGGGCTCTGGCCAATACATGACTGTTTCCCTTCTCCAGTCCTTCCCCGACCCCAAAGACACACAGGGAAAGGCCCACAGCTCCACAGATGGACAGATGTGCACAGAGAGGACAGATGTGCCTCTGAGCATGGATCTCAAAGACGTTCTGCAGCAGAATGAACTTATCTTTTTTATATCTATATATGTATATGTATTTTTAATAAGAGACATATTTATTTGAAAGGCAGAGTTAGAGAGAGAGGGAGATAAACAGATTTTTCATACACTGGTTTACTCTCAAGTGGCTGCAACAGCTGGGGCTGGGCCAGGCTACAGCCAGGGGCCAGGAGTTCCTTCCCAGTCTTCCACATGAATGGCAGGGACCCAAACACTTGGGCTGTCTTCTCCTGTTTTCCCAGGCACATTAGCAGGGAGCTGGATCAGAAGCAGATCAGCCAGGACTCGAACCAGGCGCTCTGATAAGGGATTCCACTGGTGGAGGCAACAGCTTAACCTTCTGTGCCACAATGCTAGCCATGAACTTATCTTTTAATTTTATTTCCCAGACTGATATAGGCACAGACTGATACAAGGAGAGGGCTTCTCTCTGCTGTTCACTCCCAAAGCCTAGACACCTGAGGCTGGCCTGGACCGGCTGAAGCCTACAGCAAGGAACAAAGTCCAGGTCTCCCGTGTGAGTAGCGGGAGTCCAACCACTGTTGCCTCCCAAAGTCTGCATTAGCAGGAAGCTGGAGTCAGGAGCCAGAGCCAGCATTCCGACCTAGGTGCTCGGTGTGGGTCACAGCTGTCTTACCCGCTGGGTGAAATGCCCACATCCCCCTGCAACTTTGGGCAGTATCCTCACAGAGGCTCGGCAGTGCAGCAAAATGTTCAGAACGCGACGGTTCCCTGGGACGGAACCCCTGCTGAGCCCCTGCTCCATGACATGATTTCTCTGCACCTTGTTTCTTTTGTCCATAAAGTGGGGATCACAGTGCCTGCCCCACGCGTGTGCTATAAAAACCAAAGAGGCGGCGCACGCGGATGGAAGCCACTAGCTAAGCACTGGCTCTCGACACTGCCAGGTCTGAGAGCACCCCTCCACTGCCTCAGAAAACGCCCCGGCCCGGAGAACCCCTCGGCAGACACTTATCATTGCTCCAGGCAGTGGGGATCTCGCCTCTCGCCTCTGGGGCTCACAAACCAAGACCTGCAGGATGCTGCGGGCACCGGGCACAGAGTGCCAACAGGGAGAATCGGGCTCTGGTTCCTCAGGAAAGTTCGTCCCGAAGCCGTCCCTGTTCCCTACCCCAGCATCACTGCACCTGTCCTTGCTTCTTTATACTTCTCTGGTGTCCCAGAGGGCTGGGGGCTAACTTAGCTCTGAGACGACTTGCACCTCCAGGTCTTCCCTTGTTTCTTAAAGATTTATTTATGTATTTGAAAGGCAGAGTGACAGAGAGTGAGGTAGAGGCAGAGAGAGGTCTTCCATCCTCTGGTTCACTCCCCAAATGGCTGCAACAGCCGGAGCTGGGCCAGGCCAAAGCCCAGAGTCTGGAATTCCATCTGGGTCCCCCACGTGGGTGGCAAGGGCCCAGGTACTTGGGCCATCTTCTGCTGCATTCCCAGGTCATTAGCAGGGAGCTCCACTGGAAGTAGAGCAGCTGGAACTTGAATCAATTTGCATATAGGATGCTGGTGTCTGTGTCGCAGGTGGTGACTTCATATATTGAGCCAAACCACGGCCCCAGCTCTTCCCTCTAAAGGCTGGGGTTTCCCAGGTTCCAGATGGAGGCAATTTCTTCCTAGCTACGCTTTCAACAACTCTCCCCAAATCAGAACATTTCCACACGGGCTTGGAGGCTGTGGGGCTGGGAAGCAAAGGGTTTCTTTTACTGTTAAAACCTCGTAGGGGTAGGCATTTGGCCTGGTGGTTAAGGCCCCCTCGGAAGACCCACATCCCATGTGCCTGGTTCCATCCCAGCTACTCCACGCTTCAATCCAGCTTCCTGCTAACCTGCCCGGGAGGCAGCAAATGCTTGGGTCCCTGCTACCCATGTGGGAGCCTGAGAGAAAGTGCCAGGCTCTTGGCCCAACCCCAGCTGATGCAGGTATTTGGGAAGTGAGCTGATGAATGGGAGATCTTTTCTCCATCTGTCTCTGTCCCTTTCAAATACATTTTAAAAATTAAAAATATAGAACCTTCCGGAACCATAGCCTACAACCATGCCATCCACCTCCTTCCTGGGCTGCCTGTGAGCTGCAGGAAGAAGTACTCTTGTGCTCTCGCACCTGCCCCACCCCCACCTCCCAAGGAAGAGTCGAGGGAAACAGAACAGGATGTGTTTCATGCATTTTGCACATCCCGCCTATTTCCTTCAAGTGTCCGTGGTCAGGGCCATTTGACTGCATTGTAGTCCCAGGCAGATGGTACTTGTCCTGGTGGACCTGTAGCTTACATGACAACAAACGTGAAAGTCGCATCTGATCACTAAGAAACACAGGATCAGAGCTCATCTTTGGATTTCCCCACCACAGCACCACACTACCTGTGATTCACGCAGAGAGAGGGTAGGAGCTGGGGTCATTCGAGATCTCATTCAGCCTACGCGTGGCATCCTTCAACCAGACCAGGGCCGCCCATGGGATGCTCGCTGGCCCCGTGTGTTTCCCAACATGGTGACTGAAGGTTGTGTGGTGGGAAACAAGGAGTTGTTGGTCCAATGCCACCTTCCCTCCTAAAGCAACCTCCAGGCAGGCAGGGGTCACCGTGGGTACCCTTGTAACTAACTCAGCCAGAGAAAAATACTGCGCCATGCCCTCCGGTCTCGCTCTGTGACCCAGCCACCACAGGACATGGCCCTGGTCCAGACACGGCCCCTCTGACCTACATATCTCTCTCACACCTGCTCCTGTCCACTCACCATGACACCTCCCTTCCACCCCACCTGCCCGCTTTGCTTCCAGCTTCCCTGAGAACCTCAGAACACCCCCCAGGCTCAGCCACCTCCGCCTGCCTGCCACCCTGGGCCTGCGGCTCGCTCCCACTGTCTCCCTACTGCCCCCTGGCGGCCAGTGTACCCTGCTTTTAAGCTGGGTTCTCCCTGCGTCTTGTCATCGGTTCTTCCCTCTGTATCAATGCCCCTCCCTCATATTCCCACAACCTACAGTCAAACGGCTGTTTCTCTCGTGTCGAAACCTCTCACCCCTCTCTTCTTCCTCCCAAGATCCTACTCCATGACTACTGCCTCGTCACGCATCGCTGATCAGAGCCCTTCTCCTCCCTGTCTCTCCAACCCAGGCATTTGCCCTCCTGCCCTCCTGCGGGCCTCCAATCAGAGTCAAAACTGCTCTTATCGAGGACTGGACAGGACAGGAGTGGTCCTTCTGTTCCGTGGGTGGTCTGCAGGGGCACCAAGGAAATCCTTGGCATGACTCAAGGCTCAGGGGAGATCCTGGGGAGGACTGGCCTTCCAGGAGCGGGCGCAGCAGGAGCAAGGCACGCGGGGGCGAGCCTCCGGATGTCCTGCTCCTGGGACAGGATGTGGGATGCAACGGAACAAGCGGGAGAGGCAGGGGCCCGACGAGGAAGAGGCCGAGAGCTGATGTGGAGTGAGGACAGTAACGCACCACCAAAGGATTTCACGTGATGGGATTACTGCAACAGCTAGCAAAGTGCTGGGGCTGAAAGCCAAGAAGCTGTGCTGGCCACGCTCCATGGGCCCCTGCAGACACGCCTCCTCCCTTCCCACCACGCTGTGCCCCGGCACCCTGGCCTATGTGGGCTGCACCATTGAGCTTGGCTTTGGCCTGGGTTATGTTCAGCACCCAGAGTCCACGTTAGGAAATGGGAGACCCCCGGCAAGCTTCTTAGCCACTCTGAGCTTCAGTTCCTTGATAAATTTAAACAAAACAAAACAAACAGTGTCCCAAACACTGTTCTGCAGTCTGTTTGGGGGCTGCCTGTATCAGAATTACTTGAGGAGCTTTGTTCTAGAACCTTCTGTTGACAAGACAGGCTCATCACTCTGACTCACAGCTTCACGCCTCGGTGCAAAATGACAAAGTCTTAAAGAAAATCTCGTGATAGGAAAAGGAATCTGCTAAACAGAAAGTTGAGAAACCTGAGCTGTCACAGGACAGCGCTGAAAGCTTGGACCAAACCAAAAACTTGGGGGAAGGGAGGGAGAGGGCCTTTCTGTGTTGTTTTGAAGCGAAGGTCGAAGACTCATCCTGTTCTGCCTCCGGTCCACTTCTGAAAGTGTGTGGCCACCGGGAGACAAGGAAGAGGGTCTGCAGCTGCTCATCGCTCAACATTTTAACCCCAAAACAAAACAAAAGTCAGTTACCATTTGGCTATTTTTTTTAAAACCTTCTGACGTTTGTTCAGTACGATGACAGGAAAGCAGCTGTGTCACCAGCACCAGCGCCTCTGCGGGGGTCTTTCCACAGCCCTCCTTCCTGCTCCCTCCGCCTCTTCCTTTCCCTCAAACAACACAAAGCTTCCCTTGAGGAAGGAAGGAGAGGCTGGCCGGGAACAGCTCCGGGGAAGGCAGGCCTCTCCCAGCTCCTCTGGAATGGCCCCTTTGCTGTTCCTAGCTGGTGGGGACACAAACTGACTCCTTCACACTCTCAGCCCTCTTGTCTATAGAACAAGTGAAAAACAAGGGGTTGTTGCGGGCCCACATGAAAACATCCACGTGGTACCTCCATGAACGCCACCGAGCGCACCGTGCATCCTATCACCGAGCAGGCACTGCAAGGACCAGGAGGCAGAAGCTGCAGAGCCGAGGAGGCCGGGGTCTCAAGAGAGACTCTCAGGCCAGCCCCCGGCCTGCTCGGGTTCCCACAAGCACACACAGGGAAGCTCCTACCCTCCGCGTGCCTCCTGCAGCTCAGAAGCAGGCTGAGCGAGTGCAAAGCGAGTGGCTTCCTGCACTCTGGGCACGCGGGATTTCTCCTCCTCCTCTCCTGAGGCTCGCTTTCCTCCTGAGCAGTGAGTTTTGCACGTGAGACGGATGTGCGTGTGCTTTGCGCTGCAGTGGCTCGGTGCGTGCTCACCACCGTCCCTGCCTCCTCACGGGGAATGGTCACATCACAAACAGCACCCATTTGGCCAGTTTGGAGGAGGGGAAGAATAAAAGAATCATTTCTGCCTTCCTCATCTGAATTTCCTGGGGAGACTGGGGCCATTATCACCTTTCTTTCCTAAAATGCAATTTCTCTCGGGGCCGCGCTGTGGCATAGCGGTTTAAGCTTCTGGCTGCAGTGCCGGCATCCCATATGGGTGCCAGTTCAAGACCCAGCTGCTCCACTTCCCATCCAGCTCTCTGCTATGGCTTGGGAAAGCAGCAGAAGATGATCCAAGTCCTTGGGCCCCTGCACCCACGTGGGAGACCCAGAAGAAACTGCTGGCTTTGCATCGGCTCAGCTCCAGCTGTTGTGGCCATCTGGGGAGTGAACCAGTGGACGGAAGACCTCTCTCTCTGTCTCTACCTCTCTCTGCAACCCTGTCTTTCAAATAAATAAAATAAATCTTAAAAAAATAGAAAAATTAGAATTTTAATATACCAGGCACCAAGAACTCCTATTCAATTCTCCCGCTAGTGACTGCATCATTAGGCAGCCCCTATCCAGTTCACAACCTCCAGCTTCAAGAGGCTTCTTCACTACTGTCATTCCTGCATGTCTGTTTCCGGTGCTATGCACAACCCAAGGCAGGCAGAGTTTTTTTCCCTTTGCAACATAACCCAGGGCTGGGTTTGTCGATTTCAGTTAGTTCTGTTGCAGAAAACACAACTGAATTGTAATAAGCAGCCTTAGCAAGCATCCAAACATTCACTCATTCTTCAGCAAACGTGGCCAAGCCCCTTCCACGCAAGGGTTTTCAGCGTGGTACTGGGTGTGGCAATGGGCACCACCCACCTCTCAGCAGGTTCACTGTCTGCAGACTCCTCAAACCTGCCACCCTAGGGCCACAACCAACACGTGGATCTTTCACAAACTTGACCCAGGGCCATTTAAAATGATGTGGGGAGGTGCGAGGGGAGGCAGACATTGGACACCATGGTTTGCTTGCGATGCCTGCATCCCATATCAGAGTGCCAGGATTCAAGTCCCAGTTCCACTCCCAATCCATCGTCTTGCTAAAGCACACTCTGAAAGGCAGCAGGTGATGACCCAAGTTCTTGGGTCCCTACCACCCACGTGGGAGTCCTGGATGGAGGTCTGGCTACTGGCTTCAGTCTGGCCTAGCCCTGGCTGTTGTGGGCATTTAAGGAGTGAACCAATGGATGGAAGATCTCTGTCTGCCTTTCAAATAAAATGAGAATAAATAGTTTTTGTTGTTGTTTGGTTTTTTTTTTTTTGTTTTTGTTTTTTTTTTTTTGGACAGGCAGAGTTAGACAGTGAGAGAGGGAGAGAGAGACAGAGAGAAAGGTCTTCCTTCCATTGGTTCACCCCCCAAATAGCTGCTGCGGCCAGTGTGCTGCGCCGATCCAAAGCCAGGAGCCAGGTGCTTCCTTCGGGTCTCCCATGCAGGTGCAGGGCCCAAGCACCTGGGCCATCCTCCACTGCCCTCCCGGGCCACAGCAGAGAGCTGGCCTGGAAGAGGAACAACCGGGACAGAACCAGCGCCCCAATCAGGACTAGAACCCGGGGTGCCAGTGCCGCAGGTGGAGGATTAGCCTAGTGAGCCACAGCGCTGGCCCATAAATAGGTTTTAAAGCATCTATTTCTGGAATCTCCTGAAAACTGGAAAGCTCTGGCAACACTAGCTTTCCTGCACAGCAGCTCTGCACTGGCGCTAAGCACCCCCTCCTCCATGGCTCCCCACGGTCACCCCATTCAGCCCACACAGGTCTACGCCTCTGAGCAGCCCTCTTCCCTTGGTACTGCCTGGTCCCTTGGCCTAACCAGGGCTACCCTACCCACCAGGCACTGGGGGCACAGCACCAAATGCCCATGAGATGTTGCTTCAAAAGGAAAAAACTACTATAAGAACTAAAGATCTATAATAAGGACTATGAACTAATATATATTTACCTCTATACTAAGACAGTCATAAAGCATGGATTTTATTCCCTTTTTACAGAGCAAGGGACCCTCAAAGGCAAATCAAGAGCAAGCATGAGGACAACTAACTTGCTCCACTCCTCACACGGGAAAACTGGCCCTGCCTCTCTAGAAGGAACCAGAAACCATCCCCAGTCGACGAAGGAAAGCTCTTTTCCAAGGAGGGCCAGCAAATACATGCAGATGGGGGAGACCACCCTTCTGCAACACTCTTGGGCCCGAGGCCCTGGTAGACATGCCCAGGCGTCCCCACAGGACCCTGGCTCTCATCCCCCAGCCGCCGGCCCAGCCTCTCCCCAAGCATCAGAGAAGGAAGCTGCCAAGGCCAAGTGCAGCCTAGACAGGGCTCCAAGGCCTGGCCTCCTACCTCCTTTTGGCCCATCTCTGAAGGACCATCCAGTTCCCCGCTGCCCGCAGCTAAGCGGAGGCCTCGCTGCAGCCCCCCTGGGCCCCCTATCGGTGGGCTTCCCTGCCCCTCACGGATGGGGCAGGCACGGCCCTAAGCAACAAGCATGAAAAGCAGCAACTTTGAAAGTTTCCCAGGGAATCAACTGCAGACCCAAATAAAAAAATGCAGGATCTGCGGTTAAGACACCCCTTGGGGTACCCGCATCCCGCACTGCAGTGCCTGCATTCACAGGCCAGCTTCGCTCCTGATCCCAGCCTCCTGCTAATGCACACCCCAGAAGGCAGCTGAGTGACGGCTCAGGTACCTGGGTCCCTGCCACCCATGTGGTTGGCCTGGATTGAGCTCCTGGCTTCTGGCTTCAGCCCTGTTGTTGAGACATTTGAGGAGTGAAGCAGTGGTTCATGTTCATTCTCTCTCTCAGAATAGAATAGAATAGAATAGAACAGAACAGAACAGAACAGAACAGGATGGATTCAGGCAAGAATCAGCAGCAGCTGAACTGTATCCCCCCAAATTTCATATGTTGAAATCCTAATCCGCAGTCTCAGAAGATGACCTTACTTGGAGATAGGGAATTTACCGACGTGACCAAGTTAAACTGAGGTCATTAGGGGGCTCTAATCCCACATGACTGGCGTCCCACCCAGAAGAGAGACTGTGGGCCCCAGCTTGCATGGAGCGAAGACGGTGGGAGGAGACAGGGGAGAAGATGGGCACCTGCCAGCCAAGGGCACAGGCCTGGGACAGAAGCCACTGACCCTGCCGACACCGTGATCTCAGGCTCCCGGCCTCCAGAACTCCGAGGCGACACATTGCTGCGGTGCAGGTCACCCACTCGCGGTCCTGTGTTCCGGCAGCCCGCGCAGACTAATGTGTCTGCCAGCACCATTAGACGAGAGGACTGTAGGAAAGCAGGATGTCCCCACCGTGTCCCTCCCTCTGCCCTTGTGGCTTACACACTGAGGAGGGGGAAAGGCGGGCTTTTAATGGTGGAGGCACCTGGGAGCCACGGCTTAGCCTGGAGATGAAACAGCACCAGTAACCATGGGGCCAGGTGCCGTCAGGCGCCTTCTGATGCACGAATACTGAGCACACAGCACCATCCTTGAAGCACGCTTGCCAAGTCCAAGGCAATGTCAAAATGTTCGTGGAGGGGTCAGCACTGTGTGTAGTGAGTAAGGCCGCTGCCTGCAGCGCCGGCATCCCTTATGGGCACCAGTTGGAGACCCGGCTGCTCCACTTCCAATCTGGCTCTCTGCTTTGGCCTGGGAGAGAAGTGGAAGATGGCCCAAGTCCTTGGGCCCCTACGCCTGCATTGGAGACCTGGAGGAAGTTCTTGGCCCCTGGCTTCGGATCAGCGCAGCTCTGGCTGTTGCGGCCATTTGGGGAGTGAACCAGAAATGGAAGACCTCTCTCTTTCTCTGGCTCTACCTTTCTGTGTAACTCTTTCAAAAAAAAATATAATAATTCTTAAAAAAAAAAAAAAAAAGATTTTGGCTCAGCGCCAAGGTGGGGGTAGGGGTGTTAGTGACAAAGTGAATCAGAAACTAAGCAAGGACGAGCCGGGGCCTCCGCAGAGCCCTCGAGGCTCTGTGATGGGAGATGTCTTCTTTCCAGAGGCTCTTTTTCTTTTTTTTTTAAAGGTTTATTTATTTATTTGAAAGGCAAAGTTATAGAGAGGCAGAGGCAGAGAGAGAGAAAGGTTTTCTATTCGCTGGTTCACTCCCCAGATGGCTGCAACAGCTGGAGCTACAACAATCCAGAGCCAGGAGCCAGGAGCTTCTTCCAGGTCTCCCACGCGGGTGCAGGGGCCCGAGGACTTGGGCCATCCTCCACTGCTTTCCCAGGCCACAGCAGAGAGCTGGATCAGAAGTGGAATGGTCAGGACTCGAACTGGCGCCCTTATGGGATGCCAGCACTGCAGGCGGAGGCTTTACCCACTACACCACAGCGCCGGCCCCTCTGGAAGGCTCTTACACTGAGGTGCATGCAGCTACTCACTGCGCCCAGCATGTCTGTTACTAAAACATAACCTCTGGGGTGGGCGTTTAGCCTAGTGGTTAAGACACCAATTAAGATGCCCGCATCCCATGTTACGGTGCCTGGACTCAATCCCCACTCCAGCCTCTAACTTCAGCTTCCTGCCAGTGCAGACCCTGGAAAGCTGCAGGTTCCCACAGAGGAGAGCTAGACTGAGTTCCCAGCTCCTGACTTAGCCCTTGGCCCAGCCCTGGCAACTGTGGGCATCTGGAGAGTGAACCAGTGAACGGAATTTACCTAACGTACAAATACATAAACAAATAAGTAAATAAAGTAAATAACTCTGGACTTTTACAGGAAGGTTGAGACTTTTCCAACTGAGCCAACTTGAGGTAGTCAGACCCCCGAGACTGAAAGACGGACTACTTTTACTCCACTTGTTAAGGAGGCAGCTGCTTACCTGTTTCAAACGCAGCCCTGCATTATGAAGTACATTACAGGGGCTGGCGCTGTGGCGCGGCGGGTAAAGCCACCACCTGCAGTGCCGGCATCCCATTTGGGTGCCAGTTCTGGTCCCAGCTGCTCCACTTCTGATCCAGCTCTCTGCTATGGCCTGGGAAAGCAGTTGAGGATGGCCCAAGTCCTTGGGACCCTGCACCTGTGTAGGAGACCTAGAAGAAGCTCCTGGCTCCTGGCTTCAGACTGGCACAGCTCTGGCCATTGCAGCCAACTAGGGAATGAATTAGCAGATGGAAGACCTCTCTATCTCTCTGCCTCTCCTCTCTCTGTGTAACTCTGATCTTCAAATAAATAAATAAATCTTAAAAAAAAAAAAAAAAAAGAAGTACATAA
Organism: Oryctolagus cuniculus; assembly: GCF_964237555.1. Classification (NCBI taxonomy): domain Eukaryota; kingdom Metazoa; phylum Chordata; class Mammalia; order Lagomorpha; family Leporidae; genus Oryctolagus; species Oryctolagus cuniculus. The sequence continues at coordinate 83,130,434 of NC_091439.1, read as the reverse complement.
CTAGGGCCGGCACTGAGGCACCGATGGTTGGCCTGCCATTTAAATGCCATGCTGGGATCCCATACTGGTTTGAGTCCCAGATGCTCCACTTCAAACCTAGTTTCCTGCTGATGCACCTGGGAGGGCAGTGGAAGCTGGCCCAAGCGCTTGGGCCCCTGCCACTCACATGGGAGACCCAGATGGAGTTCCTGGCTCCTGGTTTTGACCTGTTCCAGCCCTGGCTGTTTCAGCCATTTGGGGAGTGAACCAGCGGATGGAAAAATCTCTAACTGCCTTTCAAGTCAAATGAATCATTGTTTTTTAAAAAGTCACATCCTGAACTTGCTTCTGCAGGCCTTGGTTTTGTCTGCTTGTCCTCCAGCCTTCTTTAACGAACAGACTGTGGTGCCCACAAGTCCTCCTTGACATTGCCTGTCCCCTGGGCTTACCAATTAAACAGTCGCCTTGCTGCAGCCAGCAATCAGGCAGCTGTTCCCAACACGGGCGGCACAGTAGAATTACCTGGGGAGCTTTCCAACCAAGCTGCGCACGGATCAGTTCGGGCAGGGCGTGTGGTTGTGGGGCCCAGGTGTTGGTATTTTTAAAGCTCTCTGGGTGATTGCAAAGTAGAGCTGAGGTTGAGAACCGTTACTGATCAGCCCCATTCACAGCACAGGGTTCCATGTTTAAGCCTCTTCTCCAGCCGTGGAGCACAGAAGCTCCCACTTCCACAGCTGAGGGCCCTTCCCACCCCCACAGTCCTGGAAGGCCACTTCTCAAGCCAAGACACACCTCTGGGAAGAAGCCTTTCCATTCAAAATAGAGCCCGTTATTCGCCAGCACAACACGACTACTAGGACCTCAAAGGGAACCTAACTCCTGCCCCCAACCCCCGGGATTTCTGTCTCTGATGGGCAGACCCCCAGAACACTAGGACTAAGATATAAAACAAGAAGAGAGATGGAGAGCTATCGATGGCAGCGGCTGCATCTGCCTGGAAAAGGCCACAGGGCTGCCTGTGAGGATGAGATTCCTGACCCAGTGTTGAAAAGCAATAGGAGCAGGGCTGGCGCTGTGGTGTAGTGGGCTAAGCCTCCACCTGTGGCAGCAGCATCCCACACAGGCACAGGTTCGAGTCCTGGCTCCTCTTCCAATCCAGCTCTCTGCCCATGGCCTGGGAAAGCAGTGGAAGATGCCCCAAGTGCCTGGGCCCCTGCACCCGCATGGGAGACCTGGAGGAAGCGCCTGGCTCCTGGCTTTGAATTGGCCCAGCTCCGGCCATTGTGGCCATTTGGGGAGCGAACCATCAGATGCAAGACCTTTCTCTGACTCTCCCTCTCTCTGTAACTCTGCATTAGTATTTTTCACTTTATGTTTCTGTGTGGGAGCAAACTGTTGAAATCTTTACTTAATGTATGCTAAACTGATCTTCTGTATATAAAGAGAAGTGAAAATGAATCTTGATGTGAATGGAAGGGGAGAGGGAGTGGGAAAGGGGAGGGTTGCGGGTGGGAGGGACGTTATGGGGGGGGGGAAGCCATTGTAATCCATAAGCTGTACTTTGGAAATTTATATTCATTAAATAAAAGTTTGAAAGCAAACAAAAAAAATCTTTAAAAAAAAAAAAAACTCTCTTTAAAAAACAGAAGGAAGAAAGAAAAGGAGTGGGAATTTTCCAGAGGAGAGGAAGGAGGTCATGGAAGTGCTTGGAGAAAGACTACAAGTTCCGAGCAGTCAATGCAGCCACAGCTCTTTTCGTCCAAACTTAACCAAGGGCCTAAGCACCTGAGCCATCTGCTGCTGCTTCCCCAGGCCACAGCAGAGAGCTGGATCAGAAGTGGAGCAGCTGGAACATGAATAGTCACCCATATGGGATGCTGGCGCTGCAGATGGAGGCTTATCCTGCTACGCCGCCGGCCCCAGTTACCTTTTCCTACATTTCTGTCATCACGGATGAGCTCAATGGTGCGCTCAGCAGATGGGTCTAAACCCTCAGCAGCAAGCAGCTCGCCCCAGGTGTGCACCCCGCAGGGCTGAGTGCACACGACTTTGCCAGTGGAATAGCAAGCTTTCTTGGAATAGAAGGGAGTGAAAGGGATGTGTTTAAGAGTAAATTTCAAACACATCTCTGTCTTCCTGGACATGAAGTGTGACAGAATATACCACTCCAAACTACGCCATTTTCCCTTCATAAGGGTTATTTTTAAAAACAAGAAGACAATTGAAAAGAAACTCTGCCTTCCCCCTGTTTGCCGGAAAGCAGAAAAGTTTGTAAGCATATCTCCCCTGCCCTCCCTAGAGAAAGGCACAGTCAACCAGCAGAGACAACTTGAAACACTCATCGGCCGGGTCAGGCGCAGAGGAATCCGCATCACCAACCTTGCTACGCAGCCCTTCTCTTCCACCAGCTCCCCATATGACCTGCCCACATGCACCGCCCTAGAAACTCAGAGGTCTTTGTCTTCACCTTGCTGCTTCTCTAAAAACGTATTGCTCTCTGTTCAGATGCAAGGTAGTCTCAAGTTCTAACCCTCTGACTCATCTCTGAATGCTCCCATGTTTCTAACTTGTTGGTGCTTCTCTTGTCAGTTTGTCTTTTGTATAATATTTAGGACGCCAGCTACAGCCCCTTGGAGGGCAGAGGGAAAAGAATCAACTTCTGGAGCAGACATTGTGGTACAGCTGGTTAAGCCGCTGCCTGGGACGCCAGCATCCCAGAGGGGCACCAGTTCAAGTCCCAGCTACTCCACTTCCAATCCAGCTCCCTGCTAATGCACCTGCGAAGGCCCCAGAAGATGGCCCCAGGACAGAGTTCCATACTCCTGGCTATGGCCTGGCCCAGTCCCGGCTGCTGTGACCATCTGGGTAATGAACTAGTGGTTGGAGATCTTTTTCTCTCTGCATTTCTCTCTCTCTCTCTCTGTGCCTCTGAAATAAATCAATCTTTAAAAAAAAAAAAAAAAAACTATTCCCCCCACCCCCACCCCGCAAACACAAAGAGCTCAGTTGCTTGAAAACTTGCTCCTTCTTGAGGAGGGTCCAACCCAGAGCCGACAGTCTCAGAACAGGTCTAACCTTCCTGTCTGGGGTGCAGGGGAAGCCCCAGAGCCGTCAGCCACAAGGCTGGGATATAGCAGCCCATAATGAAAGTCCAGTTTCGTCTCCAACTCTGTAACTGTCAAGCAGAGGACTAAGAAGTTTACTGTCATTGAGAGCAGAAAGCAAGGGTTGGGGAGCCCAAAGCATTCGGCAGAACCCCCCACACACACACCGTGAGTTCTCCCAGCAGCCAGCTGGTTGGAGCTGGAAGCAGCAGCTATTTCGCCTTCGTCAGGAATCCAAGGTGCAGAACACAGCTGTTGGGTCAAGGCCTGGCATGGATCCAGCCTGGCTGGGACAACTCTGAGAGGTCCTCAGGGCCTGTGAGCACAGAGCAGCCCACCTGGATTCCCCTCTCTGCCAAGACACCTGCTGTGGGCCAGGCCAGGCCAGGGCTTGGGCTGTGAGATGCCAGCAACAGCCACTGTCATGGCTGCAGCAATTTTTTAAAAAAGATTTACTTATTTATTTGAAAGGCAGAGTTATATATAGAGAGAAAAAGACACACACACACACACACACACACACACACAGAGAGAGAGAGAGAGAGAGAGAGAGAGAGGGAGGGAGGGAGGAAGAAGGAGAGAGAGAGAGAATCTTCCATCTGCTGGTTCACTCTCCAAATGGCCACAATGGCCAAGGCTGGGCCAGGCTGAAGCCAGGAGCCTGGAACTCCAACTGGGTCTCCCACATGGGTGCAGGGGACCAAACACTCAGACCATCCTCCACTGCTTTCCCAGGTGCATTAGCAGGGAACTGGATCAGAAGTGGTGCAGCCAGGACTTAAATCAGTGCTTGTACAGGATGCAGGCATCCCAGGCAGCAGCTTAACCAGCTCCAGGCCACAGCACAGAGCTTAGGCTGGGTCTAGACTACAGGGCCTGGACTTGGAGTCCCACTGCAGCCCAGTCCCCACGGCCTCGAAGAAGCCACATTCATGCATGAGGCTTCTCTGCCTCCCAGGGCCTCTGCACGTGCCGGTGGCAGCATGGCTCCCCCAAGCCATGTAGGGTTCAGAGCCCTGGACGGGGAGTCCCCTCACACTCACCCCGCTGAGACCACCAGAGAACTGGAGAGAGGCCAGGCCTGTGAAGTCGGCAGCCACACAAACCCAGGGCTACACACAGGCCAACAGACTCCCTCTCCCCCTCCTTCCCCAGGGCTGGCAAACCCACTGAAACACCCACATTTTCTGCATCTACAGTGTCGTCCTTGACCTCTGAAAGGCAAGTGGCCACCTGCCTGAGCCAGATTGAGGGTCCTCCGGGGTTGGTTCCTATCAGCTGCGAGGTGTCCCTAGCACAGACAGTGAAACTAGGGCCCGTGTCCCTCTCCTCCTCACTTCCCATCGTCACCTCCACCTTTGCTCCAAGGACATCTCCTTCCAGGTAGGAAGATCTTTTCATGTTACTTCCAAACCCAGCTGCTTTGTTCAAGGTCCAACCCCTCAGGCATCTCTGTGCGCCCCAGGGCCTCCCTCCAGCAGAACCTGCAGACAACGAGGCCCTGGCCCTTGTCCTTGCCAGGTTCTGGGATGGCGCCTGTCCCTGGTTGTTGACAGCCATGCAAACCGAGCACAGTCCCTGAGCCATCCACTCTAGGGGAAGTCAGCACCCGAAAAAAAATCCAGGGACAGGGCTCAGGGAAAGAACTGAAACTTAGGATGCTAACAAAGGGAGAGCTTCCTACCTGAGTGGTTCTCAAACCTTGGGTCCCGGGCAGGAAGCATCAGCACCTCCTGGGCACCTGCTGGAAACAGTCTGGGGGCTGGCAGCGTGGTGCAGCCAGTTAAGATACACTTGCGACACCAGCATCCCATACCGCAGTGCCAGTATGAGTCCTGGCTGCTCTGCTTCGGATCCAGCTCCCTGCTAATGCGCCTGGGAATGCAGCAGAGGATGACCCAAGTACTTGGGCCCCCACCACCCAAGTGGGAGACCCAGGTGGATTTCTGGGCTCCTGGCTCCTGCCTGTAATAGCCCCGGCTGTTACGGCTATTTAGTGAGTGAATCAGCAGATAGAAGTATGCTCTCTCGCTCACTCGCCTTCCCTCCCTCCCTCCTTCTCTCTCTCTCTGGTGTCAAATAAACAAATCTTCATAAACATTACTTTAATTTAGTAGAGCCATTAAACCTTTGACTATAATGTAAATTAAAAATGTTATCTCAAAGAGTTATAAATAAAATATTAAGTTAAAATACAAAAAGCACAGTCTAGGAGAAAGACATTGATGATGACGATGATTCTGGCTTACTAAGCATCAACACCAGATGCCAGAGTCTGTTCTAAGGACGTCATTAACACATTCAATCATCACAACAAGCCTAGATAGCCTTAAGTACCATTCATATTCTTTTAATTTTGGGGCTGGCACTGTGGCATAGTGGGTTAAGCCTCTGCCTGCAGTGCTGGCATCCCATATGGGCACAGGTTCGAGTCACAGCTGTTCCACTTCCAATCCAGCTCCCCGCTAATGGCCTGGGAAGCAGTGGAACATGACCCAAGTGCTTGGGCCCCTGAACCCATGCAGGAGACCCAGAAGAAGCTCCTGGCTCCTGGTTTTGGATTGGCTCAGCTCTAGGCATTGTGGCCATTTCGGGAGTGAACCAATGGATGGAAGACCTTTCTGTCTCTCTCTCTCTTTCTGTAACTCTCTCAAATAAATAAATCTTTTTTTTTTTTTTTGACAGGCAGAGTGGACAGTGAGAGAGAGAGACAGAGAGAAAGGTCTTCCTTTGCCGTTGGTTCACCCTCCAATGGCCGCCGCGGCCAGTGCGCTGCGGCCGGCGCACCGCGCTGATCCGATGGCAGGAGCCAGGAGCCAGGTGCTTTTCCTGGTCTCCCATGGGGTGCAGGGCCCAAGCACCTGGGCCATCCTCCACTGCACTCCCTGGCCACAGCAGAGGGCTGGCCTGGAAGAGGGGCAACCGGGACAGAATCCGGCGCCCCGACCGGGACTAGAACCCGGTGTGCCGGCGCCGCTAGGCGGAGGATTAGCCTAGTGAGCCGCGGCGCCGGCCTCAAATAAATAAATCTTTCACAATGGCTGAAACTGGGCTGATCTGAAGCCAGGGCCTGGAGCTTCTTCCAGGTCTCCCACGCGGGTGCTGGGGCCCAAGTGCTTGGCCCATCTTCCACTGCCTTCCCAGGCCATAGTAGAGAGCCAGATTGGAAGAGAAGCAGCCGGGAATAGAACCAGAACCCACATGGGATGCTGGTGCCACAGGTAGAGAATTAACCTACTGTGCCACACCACTGGCCCCAATAGATCTTTCTTTAAAAAAAATTCTTTAATTTCACAAATAAAGCAACTGAGACTCAGAGAGGTGAAGTGACTGGGTACAATCAGAGTGAGTGACAGGAGAGGCGGGCTCCACACCACACCCACACACACACACACACACACACCACTGTCCAACACAGACACGGTCCTTCAGCTCACTCCTCACTCTGGCTTTGGCCTCCGGCACCTTGGCCCCCTTCGAGAGCAGGTGCAGGCCAGGCTGGCCTCACTGTTGGGGGTCCTCAGCATGGTGGCCAACAGCTGGCACTCTGGGCCCAAGTGCTCAGGTTTGAAGCTTGGCGCTTCCATTTAATGACCTTGGACAAGTGACTCTGAGTGCCTGTTTGCTCAGCTGTCAAATGCAGATAAAAAGTGCCCTCATGCCCTTCACAGGGTGGTTGTGCAGATGGAACAGGTGAGTGGGTGGATTGCACACGCTCAGTAAGGTCGCCTCAGGTTTGTGAAGACCTACGATCTATGCGGGAGATTTGTAACTTCTCTGGTAAAAACGTAGCAGCCCACGCAGCAGCACAGCCTTATCCCATGTGGGCACTGGTTCAAGATCTCGCTGCTCTACTTCCGATCCAGCTCCCTGCTAGTGAGCCTGGGAAAGCAGCAGAGGATGGCCCAAATGCTTGGACCCCTACACCCAAGTGGGAGACCTGGAAGAAGCTCTCGGCTCCTGGCTTTAGCCTGGCCCAGCCCCAGACCCTGCCACTGTGGCCAGTTGGGGAGTGAACCAGTAGATGGACGCTCTTTCTATTAAAAAAAAAATAAATAAATAGAGGCCAGCATTGCGGCTCACTAGGCTAATCCTCTGCCTGCAGTACCAGCACCCCGGGTTCTAGTCCTGGTTGGGGCGCCGGTTCTGTCCCGGTTGCCCCTCTTCCAGTCCAGCTCTCTGCTGTGGCCTGGGAAAGCAGTGGAGGATGGCCCAAGTGCTTGGGCCCTGCACCCACATGGGAGACCAGGAGAAGCACCTGGTTCCTGGCTTTGGATTAGCACAGTGCACTGGCCATAGCAGCCATTTGTGGGGGTGAACCAATGGAAGGAAGACCTTTCTCTCTTTCTCTCTCTCTCTCTCTAACTCTGCCTGTCAAAAAAATAAAAAAATAAAATAAATAGAAAAAAACTTAGGCCCCTGTCCCGTCCCCTCCAGAAGCACCTGCTAACACGGCACTAACAGGGTGCCTTGCACCTGCCTGAAGGCGGGCCATATAGATCCCCCCACTGGGAGTCTCCAGCAGACAGGGTGACCCCGGCCTGTCACCCCTGACCTGGGGACTGTCTCATGTGAGCAGAAGTCTGGCAAGGCACAGAGCTGTGGCTATCTCTGCCTCAGCTCTGCCGAATGAGGGCAGGGCCTCTAGACGCAGGGCCCTGCTCACACCAAAGTGCCAGGAGAAAAAGAAAAACAGCCAAGGTTAAATAAAATGAAGTCAGTGTCTAAATCCTTAAGAGCATCTAGCTCCTCGGAGGAAATGTGGGGCCGTATTTCATGCAGAGTACTGTGGCTGTCAGAGACGGGTAACGGGGACAAAAACCACAGGCGACGGAGGGGGTGGGCGGCATCGGACCAGAAGGAAAAGCAGCCTAGGACGCTGCGCTGCGGTGTTGGCTTAACGAATGTGACATTTTTCAAGAGGGTAAAAGAGCCGACGCTTGGCCTCGCTCGCCTCCAAAACACCCAAAACAGCCCAAGCTGCAGATCCAAGTGGATACAGCTCTGGCATCACACGGGCTGACCCAGCAGGGTTTTCTCCCGCAGCCTCCCGCAGCCCTCGCTAAACCCGCATCTCCCCCTGCGTGATCAGCAGGGAATTCGTGCACCCAGGGGCCGCTTCTGTCACTTCCGGCTTGTGCGTAAGATCTGGGCGACCGTCAGAAACCACGCGACGGAAAGAGACAGGCTACATCTTCTCCGTCCTCCACAAATGACCACACGGTGCCCTGGACAACTGTGTTTTCAACTAAGCTTGTAAGGAGCGGTAAATACCAAACATCGCAGCAACAGAAAAATAAAACGAACTTCTCACCCTGCCACATGGCAAACCCAGCAACCTCTCCTGGGCTTTCTTGTTGCTTGGGTTTTTTTTTTTTTTTTTTAAAGAAACCTATCAGGTCTGGTGCTGTGGCATAATAGATTCAGCCTCTGCCTGCAGTGCCGGCACCCCATTTGGGTGCTGGTTCAAGTCCCAGCTGCTCTACTTCCAATCCAGCTCCTTGCTAAGGCCTGGGAAAGCAATGGAAGATGCCCCAAGTGCTTGAGCCCCTGCACCCACATAGGAATCCCAGAAGACGCTCTTGACTTTGGATTGGCCCAACTCTGGCCTTTGTGGCCATTTGGGGAGTAAACCAGCAGATATAAGACCTCTCTCCCTCTCTCCATCTGTAATGCTACCTTGTGGGGAGCAATTCGGACTGGACTGAGTTACTAGAATTAAGACTTATTCTATGCATCTGCTCTCCCACAATATGGCGCTGGGAGAGGAGAAAACAGCTTCTACGCAGCTGCCTCCAGTTCAACCAATAAACTGTAGGACCTACTCCTGATTGGAGGAGAGCAGCGTACTCGGCGTGTGGGCAGCCGAGTTAGGATTGGCAGAAGAGGACTATAAGGGAGGAGAGAGACGGCATGCACCAGGAACATCTATGGGGAACATCTAGCTGAAGGAACACCTGTGCAGCCCCCCAGAGAGCCGGCCGGCGGTGTGCCGCTCCCCTGCGGAAGTGGGGAATGTGGCCAGGGGGAACTGCCCTTCCACGGAGGTGGAAGGGACAGTAGCCAACCCGGGAAGAACCAGCAGCAAACCCGGGGAGGGCCGAGCAGACGAAAGAACAGCGCAGGGTCCTGTGTCGTTCCTCCACGAAAACGGGGAGCGACACTACCTCTCAAATAAATATATGTTTAAAAGAAGGAGGAGCCAGCACTGTTGTGTACTGGGTAAAGCCACCGCCTGCAGTGCAGGCATCCCATAAGAGCGCCAGTTCAGGTCCTGGCTGCTCCCCTTCCAATCCAGCTCTCTGCTATGCCCTGAGAAAGCAGTAGAAGATGGCCCAAGTCCTTGGGCCCCTGCACCCACGTGGGAGACTGGAAGAAGCTTCTGGCTCCTGACTGATCGGCTCAGCTCCGGCCATTGCAGCCATTTGGGGAGTGAATCAGCAGATGGAAGACCTCTCTCTCTCTCTGTCTCTTCCTCTCACTGTCTGTCACTCCACCTCTCAAATAAATAATAATCTTTAAAAAAAAATTGTTCTCCTTTACGCCAGTGTGAGGACAGAGCTTTCATAAACCCCTGGCAGGGTTTTGATTTTTTTAATTCTGATTTCCTGAAGCAGCTGAACTGGTGCTGCATGGTTTTGTACCTGCAGTGGCTCTCATCATCAGGGCGGCTGAATCCTCCCAGGGTTTGTTTTTGCAAGGCCTGGGACACAAACCACATGTTCAGATAGTTTTTTTTGTTTGTTTGTTTGTTTGTTTTTGACAGGCAGAGTAGACAGTGAGAGAGAGACAGAGAGAAAGGTCTTCCTTTGCCGTTGGTTCACCCTCCAATGGCCGCCGCGGCCGGCGCGCTGCAGCTGGCGCACCGCGCTGATCCGATGGCAGGAGCCAGGTGCTTTTCCTGGTCTCCCATGGGGTGCAGGGCCCAAGCACTTGGGCCATCCTCCACTGCACTCCCTGGCCACAGCAGAGAGCTGGCCTAGAAGAGGGGCAACCGGGACAGAATCCGGCACCCCAACCGGAACTAGAACCCGGTGTGCCGGCGCCGCAAGGCGGAGGATTAGCCTAGTGAGCCGCGGCGCCGGCTCAGATAGTTTTGATCATTTATGCTGTACAAGTGGCATTGCCCTTGCAGATCTAGATGTTCCCGTAGGTTTCTTCCCTTCAGTCTGTTTATCACAAGCAATTTCCCGCCACGTCACTTTGACTAAAGCAAGTTGCTCTGCAGCTGTGGTCCCGTGGCCGCTTGGACAGAGCATCATCCATGCCACCCAGGTTCCCGCTGCCCTATTTTCCGGCGGCTGCACACTGTAATCCCCTCATCCATTTTCCTGAAGGCAGCCTGGTTGGTAAGTTCCCCAGCTCCCCTAATGAACTGTAGTCTCAATTTGTCAAATACTTCTAGTGGTTATTCAATGTTGTATCATGTGCTCCTGGAGAAAATAAAGAAGTCTGGGGTACTATGTTCATGCCTGCCTTTTTGGACAACTCTGCTTTTGACTGCAACATTTATATCTCATGGTCTTGAAGCATTTTACAACAACGGATCAAACTCTGAAAAAAGCAGGAATGAAAGTCAAGCTGATTTCAATGGCACAATGGGGTAGACTAAGGAGCAAAATAGGGCTGTGGACAGACTTTGGGGTTGTTGTTTTTTTTTTTTTTTTTTTTTTTTGAAGATTCACCTATTTATTTGAAAGGCAAAGTTACAGAGAGAGAGCTGGAGAGACAGAAAGAGGAGATCCTCCATCTGCTGGTTCACTCCCCAAATGGCTGCAACAGTCAGAGCTGGACTCCCGGAGTCCTGCTGAACCAGGAGCTTCCTCCAGGTCTCCCATGTTGGGGCAGGGCCCCAAAGACCTGGGCCATCTTCCACTGCTTTCCCAGGCCACAGCAGAGAGCTGGATAGGAAGTGGAGTAGCCAGGACTCGAACCGAAGCTCATGTGGGATGCTGGCATCACAGGCAGCAGTTTTAACCCGTTATGCCACAACACCAGCCCTGGTGGACAAGATGAAATTGAACCAATTTAAATAAGACTTACATATCTGAAACATGTTACGGAATGGACAAAAGGTGATAAAATTTTCTCAAAGAATATCCACGATCTAGAATTTTATCTACCTTTTGCAAGCATCCTCCAGGATCACAAAACAACAAAAAAGAAGAATTGAGGGGCTGGCACTGTGATATAGTGAGTAAAGTCACCACCTGCAGTGCCAGCATTCCACATGGGTGCCAGTTCAAGTCCTGGCTGCTCTACTTCTGATCCAATCCTCTGCTGTAGCCTGGGAAAGCAGAAAATGGCCCAAGTCGTTGGGCCCCTGCACCTGCATGGGAAACCTGGAAGAAGCTCCTGGCTTCAGATCAGCACAGCTCCAGCTGCTGTAGCCACTTGGGGAGTGAACCAGCAGATGGAAGACCTCTCTCCCTCTCTCTGCCTCTGCCTCTCTGTAACTCTTTCAAATAAATAAATAAATCTTTTTTTTTTTTTTTGACAGGCAGAGTTAGACAGTGAGAGAGAGAGACAGAGAGAAAGGTCTTCCTTCCATTGGTTCACCCCCCAAATGGCCACTACCGCCAGCACGCTGTGCCGATCCAAAGCCAGGAGCCAGGTGCTTCCTCCTGGTCTCCCATGCGGGTGCAGGAACCAAGCACTTGGGCCATCCTCCACTGCTTTCCCGGGCCACAGCAGAGAGCTGAACTGGAAGAGGGGCAACCGGGACAGAATCCGGCGCCCCGACCGGGACTAGCATCTGGGGTGCCGGCGCCACAGGCAGAGGATTAGCCTAGTGAGCTGCAGCACTCGCCAATAAATCTATTTTTTTAAAAGAACTACACAAGAAATATTAAACATCACACAAATCATGTTATTAAGAAGGAACCAAGAGGCCAAGGTTGTGGTGCGGTAGGTTAAGCCACCGCCTGTGGCAATGGCATCCCATATGGGTGCCTGCTCAAGACCTAGCTGTACCATTTCCAATCCAGTTCCCTGCTAATGGCCTGGGAAAGCAGCAAAAGATGGTTCAAGTACTTGGGCCTCTGCCACCCACATGGGAGACCTGGAAGAAGCTCCTGGCTCCTGGCTTCGGATAGGCCCAGCCCTGGTTGATGCAGTCATTTGGGGAGTGAACTAGTGGATGGAAGATTCTTTCTCTGTCTCTCCTTCTCTCTCCCTCTCTCAATCTCTCTCTCTCTCTCTTTCTCTCTCTCTCTCTCTCTGTGTGTGTTTAAATTAACCTTTCAAATAAATAAATTTTTAAGTAAAAATATTTTTGCTTAGAAAAAAAATCTGTTTCTTCATTTTTTGGTGGGGGGAGGGGAATGAGTGTCACAGAAGGGACCTTGGATGGGAAGAACACGCTTCCTCCCTCTCTCAATTCTTCCTCACTCATCAGCTTTGATGACACCCTCACAGCCCCTCCCGCACCTCAGCCAACTCCTCGCCACAACTCTGGTCTCTGGAGAAGTTACAGGTAGAGGGTAGAAAAGCTACCCCCAGGAGCTCCACATCCAGTTGTGAGAAGGGGCATTTGTTTCTCCGCTGTAGGAGACAGAAGTCTATTGCAGGTGCAGGGTGCAGAGGCTGAACCGCTAACGTGACCATCAGCATTGCGGCTGGCACTTACTTAGCACTTAGAGTACGCCATGACCCAAGACAAGCACTTTATAAGCCCCAAGTAAGCCTCACCAACACTACTGCCCCATTTTATAGATGAGGCAAGATGATGTGCAGGGCCGGCGCTGCGGCTCACTAGGCTAATCCTCCTGTCCCGGTTGCCCCTCTTTCAGGCCAGCTCTCTGCTGTGACCAGGGAGTGCAGTGGAGGATGGCCCAAGTGCTTGGGCCCTGCACCCCATGGGAGACCAGGAGGAAGCACCTGGCTCCTGCCTTCGGATCAGTGCAGCGCACCGGCCATAGCAGCCATTTGGGGGATGAACCAATGGAAGGAAGACCTCTCTGACTCTCTCCCTCACTGTCTAACTTTACCTGTCAAATAAAAAAAAAAAAAAAAAAAAAGAAAAGAAAGAAAGAAACTTGGCCAGGATCACCCAGCCAGGAATAGCGGAACTTGGGACAGATACTGCAGCATAGCACTTCTTGTAGTATAGAGCAACATTTTAATGATTTGTAGTAAATTATAGTTTTTTTCCACAAATGTGCTATATTTAACCATTATATATATATAAAAAAAAAAAAAAACTTAGTCTCATCCGTACTAGTTGTGAGTTGACTAAATCTATGGGGTCAAGTGCCAAAAGCCTCCAACTGTGATTTCTCTGGCAAATACCACCAAGTTCCTGCCCTGTTCTTTGCCGATGGTCACTTGTGTGAGTCATTTTCGTCTCAACACCAGCGAAGGTGTCTGAGACCATGCAGGGGCTGGAGGACGGGAAGGTGTGGCTCCCAGCATGGAATGCCATGATGTTAACGCCACCTCCACCTCTAACGCCTCTCTTTGGACCACAGGTTCCTCCCCGGCAAACAGAAGTCTATGGACCGTCTGGTTTCCAACATCTCCTCCAGCTTTAAATCCAACAATTAGGGACTGGGGTGGTGTCCAGGATGTGGATGCAGCACCCCCTACTGGTGGCCTGGCAGCACTGCCCTTCAGGGAGGTCAGGACTGGTAGACTCTGTGGGCCATTTGCAGAGGTCACCCACGGAGACCTGAATTCACCCCAACCCTGCTCTAAATTGTACGTGGCTGCATGGCTGCCAAAAAATCGTGCAAGGATTCAGATGAGCAAAGGTTTCAAAGAGGACAAACGGATAACAGAACAATTTACAGAACAATTTAGGATGGGGTTGTGGTTTGGGTCCAGGGCAGGTAGCAACACCTGTGCTTACCATGTTGCCAACAAAAGCCACAGTGAAAAACTGATTTATTTTTTGCATAGAATATTTTCTTACAGAGGGGAATATATCTATTCTGTGAAAAATGGAAAGGAAATTCGTCTCTAGATTGTGCAGGCTTGTGGACAATTTAAGGCAAGCACAGGTCCTGTGCTTCTCCCTGTAAGCAAGGCTGGAGGAGTGAGGCTCGGGGCGAGGGAGCACAGGAACACAGGGCAGAGAGGCTGAGCCAGCTCGCTCCCTGGGCGTGTTCCAGCAAAGGTGACGTCGCCACACTGAACTCAGAGGGGCCAGGCCACCGCAGACAAGCACAGCTGCGGAGAGCCCTGAGAGTCAGGGCTTGGAACCTAGATTCAGAAGCTTGAGCAGGAAGGGCTCTCACACGCACCCCTCCCTGCCTCCTGGCCACTGCCCCTCCCCTTGGTAGGAAAGCCCCGGCAAGCTGCTCCTCAGACAGGCACCGTCTTCAGGGAGCCCGCTCTTCCTGTCTCCTCCGCGCGTCCCCAGTACATACAGCTGTCCTCAGCAACTCCTCCTGCCCGGAGCTGCTTAGCTGGTGACGCCCCAAGGGAACCACCCATCCCCTTACAGCCGCCAGCACCCCCCAAGCAGGCTTATCGGCTTCAACCATCTCCCTCGCGCTTGCTCACAACCAGCCCTTCCCTTCTCAGCAGCCTGGCCTGTCCCTAAAACGCACCAGCCTCTACTCCGGTCCTCCTGGGCGCATCTATGGCAAACCAGGGGGTCCCTGTCGACACGGCCTCTAGATAAATGCATGGAAGACTTCAGAGACGGTGTGATACGTGGCAAAGTCACAGCACAGCAGGACAACGGAGCCAGCCACTGCCTCGGCGCCCTTGCTTCTCCCACTCTTCTGAAGCCTTGCGCTGGAAGCCGAGGAGGTTTGGCCAGGGCCCGGCACCTTGTCTTGCTGCTTGCCTTCCCCGTGAGCACAGCGCTGGAGGAAAGGCTGGACGTGTGAGGCCCGTGTGGTGGGGCGGGGCTGCCAGTGGACATCGGGCAATGAAAGCTCTAGGGTTTAGACTAGGTTCTTGCACCTGCCCCCAACAGACAGACTGAGAGTCAGAATGGAGACGCCCGTGCTCACTCAGGTTCCGGATCAGGAGAGGGAAATGCAGTCGGCATCCGATCTCCCCAAGGAACCAGGGAAGCGAACAGCCGGGCTGCAGCCAGCACGAGAGGGAAGCTCCCTCTGGGTGAACCCTGACAGAAAGCCCCCCGAAGCCACCTGCTGGGCCCCGCTCAGCTGTCTGTCCGCCGCCCTTTCAGGGACAGCCAGTCGGTCGGCGGCTCTCCTTTCTGCTTCCTCTCTGGCAGGAAACGCAAACTGCTCTGCCCCGGCCGCTGGGACGCTGACTCGGTTTTATGGAATGAGGTGTCGCCCGATTCTAGAACCACAAAATAAGGCCCGATAGGATCTTTTGCTCTAATTCTGGCCTCCTGCGATGTGGATATAACAGCCCATAATTCCCAGCTCCCAGTGGTTCCAGTCCTAGCAGCTCCGGGAGTGGTTCCCATCCAGCTCCCTGGTAACGTGCCTGGGAGAGCAGTGGAAGATGGTGCAAGTGCTTGGGCCCCTGCACCCGCCTGGGAGACTCCAGTGGAGTCTCCACTGGGCTTTGGCCTGGCCCAGCCCTGGCTGTTGTGGTCATTTAGCAAGTGAGCCAGTGGATGGAAAATCTCCCTCTCTGTAGCTGTCACTCTGCCTTTCAACTAAATAAATAAATCTTTAAAAGGGGTTGGGGGAGGGGACCCCCATCTCAGGGTCCAGAGGCGGGGCCCGAGTGTCTTCCCAACGTCGGCCACAGGGGGCGCTGCTGTTTCTCCTCCCCGCCCCTCGCCACCTCAGGCCCTTTGCTCTCAACGTTGCACCCTTCCAAACGCAAGCCAAACTCTGCTGACCCTTCATCTCCAACCTGCTCCGAAAGTGCGGGACCTGCGGTGGCGGAGGCGGAATGCTGCGGGAGGAACCAAGGGCAGCGAGAGCCTGAGCGCCAGAGGTTGAGCTGAGCGAGCGGCCACTGAGTCCTGGAGGTACAGCAGTGGCGCTGCAGCTCGCGGACCACGTGGAAGCCGTGCGGCCAGCTCCTGAGCCTGGGCCTCGGGAGGCCTCAGAGCTGGCCCTGGGCGCCCCCGCACCGCCACCTCACGTGTCCGGGAAGGAAGCCACAGAGAGCGGAAGCTTGCAGCCAGAGTCCGCGCCGGTGGCGGCGGTGCCCAGGCGGGCGAGGAGCTGCCTGGCAGCCCTCGGGATCACGGAAACTGGGTCGGGCTGGGTGTGCGCCGCTCGGTTTCGGGGTGAGGGGCAGCAGGAGAGAACTTTATAGCTCAGGTAATGAGATAGCAGAATGGGCCTCTTTCTGCCTGCGTTTCCACTGACGCACCACAGCGATAGAAATCGGAGAAGACGCCAAGGCAACGCAGGCTCCCGGGTGCTCCACCTAGCTGGACAACGTGCACAGGGTCAAGGGCAGACACAGAGCCCTTGTTCCCGTGGAGGCAGCTAGCTGTTCGTGGGCTGTAGCCTCCACCTTAAGGCCTCTTCACCGGGGGCACACTGTGGCCTATCAGATTAAATCTCCGCCTGCAGCACCGGCATCCCAGTTCGAGTCCCTGCTGCTCCTCCTCCGATCCAGCTCCCAGCTAATGGCCTGGGAAAGCAGTGGAAGATGGCCCAAGGTGCACCCACGCAGGAGGCCCGGAAGAAGCTCCTGGCTCCCAGCTTCAGCCTAGCACAGTTCCTGTCTTTGCTCTAATGACCCAGAGGATGCAAGAATTCTCCCCCTCTCTCTGTCTCTTCCTCTCTCTCTTTCAAATAAACAAATCTAAGGCAGAGTTGGGCTGGCTTCCTCTCAAGTCTGAAACACTCCCAACTCCCTCTGGGACCCAGATGCCCACTGCACACCCCCAGCAGTGACAGTATGTGGGGAGGCATGTGGTGACCAGCCTGCTTTCTGGAGTTTCCTGGGTAAAGTGTGGCTACTCCTATGAGAAAGTTGGTGGGGATGGGAGAGGATGGAAGTACCTTCAGACTAGATTCTGTTTCAGGGTCACCCCCAGGGCAGGGAGAGACCCCGTGGCTAGAAGCTGGAGTTAGGCACTGGATGGCTAGGATCCTAGGAAATCTCAAGGCACCCCTTGGGTTAAAGACGCACTTTCCTATGTATAATTGGCTGTGAGACCGACAGAGAGAGGAAGAGAGAGAGAGGGAGAGGCCTTCCATTTGCTGGTTCACTCCCCAAATGGCCACAATGGCTGGAGCTGGGCCGATCCGAAGCCAAGAGCTAGAAGCTTCCTCCGGGTCTCCCACATGGATGGCAGGGACCCACACACTTGAGCCATCCTCTGCTGCGTTTCCCAGGCCATCAGCAGGGAGCTGGTTTGGAAGTGGAGCAACTGGGACACGAACCAGTGCTCACATGGGATGCTAAAGCACAGTGCCAGTTCCATGTGCCTCTTACCTAACATCATTCTCCCACTCACACAAACCAGGACGGTTAGCATTTATCCTATCACAGGGTTACCTTCACCCGGGTACAGAAAGTCCCTCTCTGCCCATCATTTAGGGCACAGCATTTACTGAGGCCGTAAACTTGGAAATGGGTATCCGCGGGGCTCGCTGCCTTGGCAAGCTCCACCCCCACGACCGTGGGAAGAGCTCAACACAGGCATCTGCCGGCCAGATGCCAGCCTCACCGGGGAGTGCAGGGCCACTTTCTGGCTCCCTCCTATGGGCTTTCACAGACTGATGTGTGTAGGTGAGTGTTTCGACCTCATGCCGGGAAGCTGAAACCGAACGAGAAGATGGGTTGGCAGAACTTGTATCTGAAACCCCAGTGAGCACATTTTTATACAGAAAAGATGCAATCAATTATTTAGCACAACCAAACATGCTTGAAGAATTTAGGTATCGCTTGCTAGTTCTCAAGGATTTAATGCATAATCATGGAGATGCATAATGTATGAAGACGTGGCCCCACTGGGTACCCTCCTAGGAGAGAGACTGGCTGGAGCGAGAGAGAAAGAGATCGCATTTCAATCAATTATTTGCAGGTGACATGCTGCATTTATTCATGCAGCTTAATAGCGCCGAGCTGGGAAAGCAACATCAATTTCCTTTCTGTGGGACACATATTAGCTGAACACGGAGGGCTGAGCTCTCCTGCTGACTGGAACAAACGATGCTGAGTGCCATGGAAGTTTCAGTCCTCCTCCCGCGGTCGCTCCTCAGGGCTGGGACTCACCACCCAGGAAGAACTCCTGCAGACACATCCTAGAGAAGGCCCTGAAGGTCGTGCCCGGGCCCAGGGCACAGCCCTCAGCCTCCCAGGCACCCAAGTCTGATCCCGCGATTCCGATTCTCAGGGAGCCATTTCCTGGGGGCAGATTCACGGATCCATCCTCATGGTCTACACCAGAGAGACGGTTTAGGAATTCACAGGGACACTCCAGCAACCAGTGCATTCCTTCCCCACAGGCAGACTCTATGGGAGGCCAAAGTCTAAGCAGTGACCTGCGGGGGCAGGGGGGAGGGGGGGTTGGGGCATGGATGGAATGTTCCAGGCGAAGTCTGTCTCTCAACAGGGAGGAGGCTCTAGCCCAATGACTGTTAAACATCAGTGACCTCTATAAAGTAGAGAAATCTTTTCCTGAGTCACACGCACATACTATTTTAAAAATTAAACAGATACAGAGAATAAAGAGTATTAGAGAATGTTGCACATAACCAAGGCAGGTAAGAGGCCATACAGAGGTGTGGTTAAGAGGCCAGACATGAAATGCAGGCTTCATAAAGTCAAAGTCTGGCTTTGCTAACACCAGCCATAAGACCTTTGGCGATGCTCTCGCTCGCTCGCTCTCTCTCTCTAACCCTGCCTTTCAAATAAATACAAAATAAATCTTAAAAAAAAAAAAAAAAAAAAAAAAAAAAAAAAAACCTGGGCAAGCTTCTGAATGTCTCCATGCCTCAGTCTCTTATTTGCAAAGTGGTGACGATAGTAGTCCCTATCTCCTAGGATTGCTGTGAAAATAAACAATGTAATATCTATCAAGGGCACAGTGCAGTGCCTGGCTTATAACAGGTGCTGTGTGACCTTTCACTATTATTAAGAACTGCTTTATGAAGCTGTCACCCACACTCCAACACATCAGACCGGACACCCAATGACAGCTGAAGTCAGACAGGGGGAGCAGTCCACAGGAGAAACTGGGGAACTGGATGCTTTCCATTGTCTTTGAATCAGAAAATTATGGACACGATGCCATAATGCAAGGGAATGAGAACCGAGGAAATGACCCAAAAGGCCATTGCAGATGACCAGGCCAGAGCTCTCTCAGGCTGATGAGCACTTCTGCAGACCGGTAAGATGAAAGGTGCTGGCCGGCGCCCAAGGCTCAGTAGGCTAATCCTCGGCCTAGCGGCACCAGCACCCCGAGTTCTAGTCCTGGTCGGGGCGCCGGATTCTGTCCCGGTTGCCCCTCTTCCAGGCCAGCTCTCTGCTGTGGCCAGGGAGTGCAGTGGAGGATGGCCCAAGTGCTTGGGCCCTGCACCCCATGGGAGACCAGGATAAGCACCTGGCTCCTGCCTTTGGATCAGCGCAGTGCGCCGGCCGCAGCACGCCGGCCGCGGTGGCCATTGGAGGGTGAACCCTTTCTCTCTGTCTGTCTCTCTCTCTCTCACTGTCCACTCTGCCTGTCAAAAAAAAAAAAAAAAAAAAAAAGATGAAAGGTGCTTTTGTCAAGATGCTGTCAATATTTCTTTCCTGGAGAGAATCCTCCTCCTCTGATGCAAAGACACTCGGCCTTTTGTTCTTTCTCCTTGGCTTGCATCTGAGCCAGTGAGGTCACATTTGGATCCTCTGCTTGAATTTCCCCTCTTCAGATCAAGTAAGCTCCCATCTTAATTTTTTAAAGTATATCAGCTGTGCCAATTGGTTATTCCTCTCCCTACCACAAGCCTTTTCCTCCATATACTCATCTCTCCATGTTGTATAGACAGGGCCGGCGTTATGACATGGCAGGTTAAGCTGCTGCCTGCTATGCCAGCATCTCATACAAGCACTGATTCTGATTCAGGTCCCAATTGCTCCACTCTCTCTCTCTCTTTTTTTTTTTTTTTTTTTTTTTTTTTTTTGACAGGCAGAATTAGACAGTGAGAGAAAGAGACAGAGAGAAAGGTCTTCCTTCCATTGGTTCACCCCCCAAATAGCTGCTGCGGCCAGTGTGCTGCGCCGATCCAAAGCCAGGAGCCAGGTGCTTCCTCCTGGTCTCCCATGCGGGTGCAGGGCCCAAGCACTTGGGCCATCCTCCACTGCCTTAACGGGCCACAGCAGAGAGCTGGACTGGAAGAGGAGCAACCAGGACAGAATCCGGCACTCCAACCGGGACTAGAACCCACTGTGCTGGCGCCACAGGCAGAGGATTAGCCTAGTGAGCCGCAGTGCCGGCCTGATTGCTCCACTTCTAATTCAGCTCTCTGCTAATGTGCCTAGGAAGGCAGCAGCACATGGCCCAAGTGATTGGGTCCCTGCCACCGTCATGCGAGACCCGGATGGAGTTCCTGGCTCCTGGCTTCAGCCCGGCCCCGCCTTGGCCATTACAGCCATTTGGGGAGTGACCCAGCAGATGAAAATTTCTCTCTCTCTCTGTCTCTCCCTCTCTCTCACTAACTCTGCCTTTCAAATCAATCAACCAACCATTCATAAAACAAAGGTGACTGATAAGGTGAAGGCATCTGAAGAAGAGATGGGAGCTGATGGGAAGAGTCAGCACTGTGAAGCAGAGCTCGTGTCACAATAACCGCAGTAGACGGAGGGCCTGCTAGGGCCAGGCCCTGTGCCAAGCACCTCATGACCGTCGAGCAGACTTTTCATGGAGACTCCGAAAGGCAGATGCTATTATCTGTAACTACGCCCGGGACCAAATGGGCACCTGAGACAGCCAGGGACTGCCTGAGCTTCACGGCCAATCAAGGGTCAAACTTGGACTGCCTGACCACAGAGTTCACGCCTCTCTCTCTGTCTCACACTGGTCACTACTAGGGTTTTAGAAGCAGACCCACCACTGGGTCTTAATTCCAGCTCTACCACCTACTGGTTATTTAGCTTATCCAAGGCTCACTTAGTTTCCTCTTACCTAAAATAAGGATGCTAACAGTAGCTTCCTCACGGGACGTGGTGAAAATTCAGTGAGATGTGGATTAAAGTACTTAACGTGGTCGGTACACAGTCAGTGTTCACATGGAGGCCGACTCCCGAGGCAGCTAGGCCAGGCCTTGTGAGGCTCCCAGTAGCTGCCAGCATCCCATACGGAGAATCTGAGCCGCAGGCAAGCCAGCACTGTGCCCCGGCCGACCGACTACACCTCGCTCTATAAACGCATTTCCCACGGCACTTCATTCCCGCCACTGGCACAAGGAGAAAACAAGACCCCACCCCCCACCCCACCCCTCCCAGGGCAAAGGCTGGGAGTAGCAGAGTGACACCAGGAAAGCAGCGCCCTCCGAAGGCTGCAGCTCAGCCCTGGGGAGGCAGGAGGAGAGGAAGAGCCGATCTCGGAGACCACGGCGGAGCTCGTCGCAAACACGACAAATTCAATAAATTGTGGAACGCAGGAAGATTACCGCTGGGGAAAAGGAATCACTGGGGGATTAGAGGGGCAGCTCTTGCAGGAAGGAAGTGGTCCCCTGAAGAGTGAAAGAGTTAGGGCTGGGAGCAATCTAATCAGTCTCTTGAGCTCCTTTTTAACCTAAAAGAGAATGGCTTCATTTCCAGAGTCTTAGATGGGAATCAGAATGGAGATGGAGTGAAACTAGAAGAAAGGAGACGATGACAGGGAGCCATCCACTGTCCCGAAACCAGGGGACAGCACCTGCCCTCCAGACCTGACCAGGCCCCGCACCAAGGGTTAATCTGATGCTGAGCGAGTACAGGACATGGGGAGGAAGCTGGGTGAGAAGACACAAACAAGAACCTTCTGTTTCAACCTGATTTTTTTTTTTTTTTTTTTTTTGGATCAGCTGAATGAGAACAACAAATTCAGCTGTGTTTATCTCTACTTAGCCAAGCCAAGGATGCCAGGAATTTAAATTTAAGTTTAAATAATCAATAAGGCACAGCATTTATTTTTAACACCTGCCTGGCTGAAAAATCCCCGCATCTGCTGCAATCTGTAAGCTGTGTGGGCAAAAGCAGTCGCATGGATTCGTTATTGTTCCGGGAAAGTGGAATTTAAAATGTTGCTCCACCTGCAGGTGGTCAAGCACGATGGGTGGTCCTGCACAACTCTGAGGCCCGAGAGATGGTACCAGTGAATTCACAGAGGTCAGGAGAAGAAAACAAAATAGCAGGGAACAAAAGGCATCCAGTTTGCTAAATTTATCACTGGACTGCAGAATTGGCCTGAGTTAACGGGCAGCCCGGCATCTACTCAGTGAACAACATTCTTTGGAGGAAAAAGAGGGAGCAGGCGGAGGTGGCTTCTGTCATCATCAGCCCTCCAGTCTGTTGTGAGTCACTGAAGGACACTGTTCTCACCAGAGGTGTACAGTCTGTTTAGGAAACAAAGCGTGCACAGAACCAAAAAGTAAATAACACAACTGGGCCTAATGAGCAAGGTTTCACACTTACAGTCTTCCCGTTCCAAAAACATGCATCCACCTTGCTGAACAGGAGCCATGTTTACCATGATGCCAGACCCAGAAATGGACCCGCTGTTGTGGCACGGTGGCAGGTCAAGCCACCGCTTGTGACGCTGGTATTCCGTATCAGAGTGCTGGCTCCAGAACTGGCTGCTCAGCTTCCAATCCAGCTCCCAGCTAATGTACCTGGGATAACAGCGGAAGATGGCCCAGGTGCTTGGGTCCCTGCATCCATGTGAGAGACCTGGATGGAGTTCCAGGCTCCTAGGTTTGGTCTGGCCCAGCCTGGACCATGGTAGCCATTTGGGGAATGAACCAATAGAGGAAAGATCTCTCCACCTCTCTCCTCTTCTCTCCCTCAACTTTTTCTGCCCCTCAAATAAACAACTAAATAATTAAACAAAAAGAAATTGTCCAAATGCCAATGTCACACAATTTTCCTCCAAATCACCCATCTATGCCATAGATTCATGTTTCAAGGAGAACTAGCAACAGTAACATACCTACTGAGTATCCCTTATCTGAAATGCTCGGGACCAGAATTGTTTCAGATTCCTGATATTTTTTCTTTCAGATTTAGGAATATTCACATATAGGTAATGAGATACTTTTGGCATGAGTTCCATTCTAAAACCCAAATTCACTTCTGTATAATACACATCTTGTACACATAGCCTGAAGGTAATCAGATGCAGTATTTTTAGTGCACCAACATTTTGATAGCGACCTGTCACATGAGGTCATGTGTGGAAGCTTCCACTTAGCAGTTTTGTTGATGCTTTACAAGTGTCAGATTTTGGAGAGTGTTGGAATTCAGATTTTCAGATTAGGGATGCTCAGCCTGTATTAGGAATCACTGCCCTAAAAGTCATTAAGAACTGGCCATGTCACATTTAAAATGGTCAGCAGTTAAGACACCACTTGGGATGCCCACATCCCATACCAGAGTGCCTGGGTTCAAGTTCTGGCTCCACTTCTAATTTAACTTCCTGCCAGTGGGCACCCAGGGAGGCAGCGGGTGATGCTCAAGTTCTTGGATCCCTGCTACCTATCTGGAAGAGCTGGATGGCGTTCCAAGCTCCTGACTTCAGCCTGGCCCACCTCTGGCTGTTGCGGGCATCTAAGGAATGAACCAGGAAATGGAAGATCGACCTTTCCCTCTCTCTGCCTTTCAAATAAAGTGAAAATTAATTTAAAATGTTTTAAACTATCTCATTAAAAAAAAGACTTATGTATTTATTTGAAATGTGGAATTACAGAGTGAAAGAGTGAGAGACAGAGATCTTCCATCTAGTGGTTCACTCCCCTAAATGGCCACAACAGCCAGGGCTGGGTCAGGCTGAAGCCAGGAGCTTCTTCTGGGTCTCTCACAAGTAGGGCAGGAGGCCAAGCATGTAGGTCATCTTCCTCTGCTCTCCCAGGCATGCTAGCAGGGAGCTGGGCTGGAAATAGAGCAACTGGGACACAAACCCACACCCATAGCAGATGCTGACATCACAGGTGGTGGCCCAACCCACTACGCCACAATGCTGGCCCGCTCTGAATCAGTTTTTTGTGGTTTTTTGTTTGTTTGTTTGTTTTTTGACAGGCAGAGTTAGACAGTGAGAGAGAGAGAGACAGAGAGAAAGGTCTTCCTTCCGTTGGTTCACCCCCAATGGCCGCTACAGCCAGCACCGCGCTGATCCAAAGCCAGGAGCCAGGTGCTTCCTCCTGGCCTCCCAAGAGGGTGCAGGGCCCAAGCACTTGGGCCATCCTCCACTGCCTTCCCGGGCCAGAGAGCTGGACTGGAAGAGGAGCAACCAGGACAGAATCCAGCACCCCAACCGGCACTAGAACCCAGTGTGCCGGTGCTGCAGGCGGAGGATTAGCCTAGTGAGCCACGGCGCCAGCATGAATAGTTTTTAACACAGTATCCCAGGCAGCCACTGCCAATCAAAGTTGGAATGCAAGATGAACCATCTTGGCTTTCTGACCCATGAGTGTATTCTCCAAAGTATTTCAAACTCTTTTTCCCATGATCCATGGTTTAAAACAAAATGTTTGCACTGAATACACAACAAAGTTGCCCTAAATAATCTAGGCTCCATTTATGCAGTGTAATATGCTGATCTGTTCTATTTTGTTTTTTAAAATGCTGGTGGCAAACTATTGATTGTTTAACAACGTTTATACAATATGTGTGGTGACCTGCAGTTTGAGAAGTCTTCCTATGGGGAGTATCTTTCCAAACCCAAAATTCTCTATAGAACAGTACCAGGGCCCTGAGCTCACTGTCTCGTTGGGCAGATACTGCGCCAGGGACAGTGTGCTCAGGGCGCACTCCTCACCCACCCGTTCGCTGGGGGGTTCTGAGCCGTGAGTGAATGCTCAACTCCAGGAACAGCCCCCCAGGGCAGGAGCAGAACAGGACAAGGGGCAAATCCCTTGCTTTTGCTGAAAGAATACCAGCCATCCTACTAGGCCAGGTCAGAAAAGCCGCTCAGACGGCGTGCAAACCGCACCGTGCTCCCCGTGAGCAGCCTCACTCTGCACTGCCTGGCTCCACAGGTGCCATGCAAACTGCTTTCAGCCTCCTGGGCTCTCAGTCCTCTCACCTCTGGCTGGCTAATCACCTATCAGTCACCTCCTCTTTATATACTTATGTGGTTTTTCTTTTTTTACTTTTTTTTTTAATTTTTTGACAGGCAGAGTGGACAGTGAGAGAGAGAGACAGAGAGAATGGCCTTCCTTTTGCCGTTGGTTCACCCTCCAATGGCCGCTGCGGCTGGCACACTGCACTGATCCGAAGGCAGGAGCCAGGTACTTCTCCTGGTCTCCCATGGGGTGCAGGGCCCAAGCACCTGGGCCATCCTCCACTGCACTCCCGGGCCACAGCAGAGAGCTGGCCTGGAAGAGGGGCAACCGGGACAGAATCCGGCGCCCTGACCAGGACTAGAACCCGGTGTGCCAGCGCCGCAGGCGGAGGATTAGCCTAGTGAGCCGTGGTGCCGGCTTTTTTTTTACTTTTTAATTTAATATAAGTTTTTTGGAGACAGAGCTCTCATCCACTGGCTCGGTCCCCAAGTGCCCATGGCAGTCGAGGCTGGGCCAGGCCAAAGCCAAGAGCTCAACTTGGGTCTCTCACACAAGTGGCAGAGATGGAACCACTTTGGTCCTCACCTGCTGCCTCCCAGGGTGCACATCAGCAGGAAGCTGGGACTAGAAGTGGAGCCAGGACTGGAATCCAGACGCAAACTCCCATATGGGATGCAAGTGATCCAACTACATCCTAACTGCTAGGCCAAACGCCTACTCCCATCGTTCACCTCCGGAAGCCCCTCACTGGCTGCATGCCACGCCCTGCCTCCTCCATGCTCTCCCAGGCTGACCGACAGGTGTCGCTCCCCAGGGCAAGCCCATGGCATCCCACTGGCTCTCCTGCGTTTCATTTCTGGACCATCTCCCAGAGGACAAGACAGCCTCTCAACTCCATTTGCTCTGTGCCTAGCGCGGTATCAGCCCCATCACAAGCGCTGGGAAGGTATTTCTTGAACGACCTAAGATTGATCCAAGTGTCAGGAAGGGCTGGAGTTACTGTGTTTGAGGAAGAGTTAAAAACAAGAACTAGAGGAAGGGAAGTAGAAGTTGAAGAACACTTTCGGTTTAAGTACTGAGTTCAGAGCCTTTCTCTCACTGGATCCTAACAACAGGGAAGGCAGAACTGGGAATCCCACGACACAGGAGGCTGAGAGAAACCCTGCTATGGTGGTGAGGGGCTTAAAAACCAACCATGGAGGAGGGCATTGTGGTGCAGTGGGCTAAGCTGCCACATTCCAATGCCAGCATTCCATACCGGAGCGCAGGTTTGAGTCCTGGCTGTTCCACCTCCAATTCAGCTTCCTGCTAATGCACCAGAGAGAGCAGTGGAAGACGACCCAACTACCTGGGCCCCTGCTGCTACCCACATGGGAGACCTACATGGAGTTCCAGGCTCCTCACTTTGGCCTGGCCACTACTGCAGCTATTTGGGGAAACAGTGGATGGAAGAGCTACCTCCCTCTCTCTCTCTCTCCCTCTTTCTCCCACCTCTGTAACTCACCTTTGAAATAAATAAATCTTTTTTTTTTTTAAATGCAATCATGGAGAGAAAAAAAATCCCTTTTCTCTATATTAGAAAGATACTTTAGGGCATAGTGGGTAAAGCCTGCAACACAAGCATCCCACATGAGTGCTGGTTCATGTCCTGGCTGCTCCTCTTCCAATCCAGCTTCCTGCTAATGGCCTGGGAAGCAGCAGAAGATGGTTCAAGTGCTTGGGCCCCTGCACCCACATGGGAGACCTGGAGGAAGCTCCTGGCTCCTGGTGTCGGCCTGGCCCAGCCCTGGCCGTTGTGGCCATATGGGGAGTGAGTCAGTATCTCCCTGTAATTCTGACTTTGAAATAAATAAATCTTTAAAAAGAAAGAAAAAATACTTTATTTGAAAAACATTCCTCTGCCCTAATCCACAAGTCAGAGGAATCCTTGAAAGTAGGACAGTGACAAAATCCTGGATTGTGCATTTTAGCAAAAAAACACAGCTCTGGAAGAGCCCTGTCCTAGAGTAAGAGAAACCCCTGAGTCTGTGGGCAGGAGAATCAGCACGTGAGGCCCAAGTATTTCACCTCAGGTACAACCTTAATCCAGAAAAATCTGCTCACATAGGGGAATTTATCATTCTCTAAGGATTAGGAAAAGCAGAAGGCAAACTGCAGGCAACATCTCTGTAAGGTTGACCTTGACATTTAAAAAGATTATATATATATATATATAAACAGCCGTGCAGAATCCAATGGAAGCTGGGTGCTCCAAGGCAGTGTCTGTGGCTCACACAGGGTTGGAGGGGGGCGGCCACAGGCGGACAGGAGGGCACCCCCACAAAGCAGCCCTTGTAACACCCTGGCGGGGAAAGGTGTGACAGGGCTCCCCCGGGACTCAGAGACCTGAAGCTGTGGCGGTAATTCAACAGCAACAGAGCACACGGCCGCTTAGCAGTGCAGAGAGAAGGCTGAGAGCGATGCAGAATCCCGGCCTGGGTTGTGTTCTCCTTAAATCCCAGCTGGCTGGAGTCAGCCCACTCCATCTCCTCACCAAGACGGGCCAGACAGGCCTATCCATTTGTTGTCCTGCGTCTTCCCAGGGAATGCTCACCCCGCAGGCACTCATTCACTCCCTCCTCTCTCTCCCTCTCTCTCTCGCTCGCTCGCTCTCGCTCTCTCTCCGTTTCCTTTTCCTCCCTAAGTAAACCCACTTCCATGTTGACAACATGTATAATCTGAACACTAGCCAGCACATTTTCCCAAAAATAACATCACTTTGCCCCAGTGCTGAAAGGGAGCTCCCCCCTTTACCACGAAAATGTCCTCCACTGCATCCCCTGCCCTCTTCCATCAGAAACACCGCAGAGGGGCACTCTGAAACACGCCGGGACGGGGCTGGCGTTTGGCGCAGTGGGTGAAACCGCTGCCTGGGATGCCCCCATCCCGTATCACAGCACCAAGTTCAAGTCCCAGCTCTGCCCCTACTCCAGCTTCCTGCAAATGTGCACCCTGGGAGGCAGCAGGTGATGGCTCAAGCACTCGGGTCCCTGCCACCCATGTGGAGGTCTAGATTCATTTCTGGGTTCCTGGCGCCAGCCTGGCCCAGCTCTGGCTGTTGCAGCCATTTGGGGAGTGAACCAGTGGATGAGAGATCTTTTTTTCCCCCTCTGCTCTGTTTCTCATAGAAATGGAATAAAAACATTCTTTAAAGTCATCGAAAATGGAATTAAAAGCTAAATTTATTTTGGTGCAAAATATATGTTTTATTTTTCCCAAGATTTATTTATTTATTTATTTAAAAATCAGAGTTACAGAGAGACGAGGAGAAACAGAGAGAGAGAACTTCCGCCTGCTGGTTCACTCCCCAAATGGCCGCAACAGCCAGGGCTGGGCCAGGCCAAAGCCAGGAGCCAGGAGCTCCCTCCAGGTCTCCCATGTGGGTGGCAGGGGCCCAAGCACTTGGCCATCTTCTGCTGCTTTCCCGGGCGCATTACCAGGGAGCTGGATCCGAAGCGGAGCAGCCAGGACTTGAATTGGTGCCCATATGGGATGCCAGCACTGCAGGTGGCAGCTTTACTCTGCCACAGTGCTGGCGCTCAGCCCCGATAGTTTTTTTTTTTTTATTTTTTTAATTTTTTTATTTTTATTTTTGATAGGCAGAGTGGACAGTGAGAGAGAGAGACAGAGAGAGAAAGGTCTTCCTTTGCCATTGGTTCACCCTCCAATGGCCGCCGCTGCAGCCGGCGCACCGCACTGATCTGATGCCAGGAGCCAGGAGCCAGGTGCTTTTCCTGGTCTCCCATGGGGTGCAGGGCCCAAGCACCTGGGCCATCCTCCACTGCACTCCCTGGCCATAGCAGAGAGCTGGCCTGGAAGAGGGGCAACCGGGACAGAATCCGGCGCCCCGACCGGGACTAGAACCCGGTGTGCCGGCGCCGCAAGGTGGAGGATTAGCCTATTGAGCCACGGCGCCGGCTCAGCCCCGATAGTTTTTAAATCTAGGCATAGGTTCTTCATAACATGCATCTTCCCTGAGCTTTCGAAGACCCCGAAACAGTACCATAGAGCTACAGGACCGGGGGAGCAGCCAGGCTCTGGCAGCTCCGCTCCAAGCCCTGCTGACCTGGGAGCAGATAAATCAGCACGTGAGCTAAGCTGCCCACGGGTGCCGCCGCGGAACAGCACCCGGCAGGGCTCAGTGGTCTGCCCCCGAGCGCTCCCATCTTGCAGATGAAGAAACACAGCCGCAGAGAGGGTCACTCACCTGCCCAAGGTCACACAGTAAGCCAGGGGAGGGCTAGATCTGAAACCACAGAGTGATGGGCCCCGCCGTCCCTCAAGTGGGGCCCCCAGCCATGGGAGGGTCTGTTTCCAGGGGTCCTTGTGGGTAAGGCTTTTAAGAGAAAACATGCACCCAGAGCAGGCACTAGGCGCAGCAGCTAAGATAGAACTCGGGATGCCCACATCACATAGCAAAGTGCCTGGGTTCAAGTCCCAGTTCCTCCAGGTTCCTGCTGACGCACATCCTGGGAGGCAGCAGGTGATGGCTCAGGTTCTTGGGTCTCTGCCACCCGTGGGCTCCTGCTATTCCGCACACTTGGGCAGCGAACCCAGCTGATGGACACTCTCTCTCCTTTCCTTTCAAATCAGGAAGTAAAACTTTTGAAAAGAGTTGACAAATGTCACCCAAATCACTCTTGCTGACCCCTTCTCGTCTCCTTTGGCCCAGAGGACCTGCAGCATTTCAGTCTGGCCCACCCAAGGCACAGTGAAACCCCTCCCCACTCACCGCCGCCAGCCATGGGGAAGCAGAGGCACGCACTGCCATGACAGGTGCATCAATGAAGACCCCTTGTGGAGGGGTTACAGGGCAGGAACTACCCCGCTCCCTTCCTTCCACGGCAGGCTGAGCTGGGCGGCTGCCCACAGGAGCTGTGGCAGGCAGGCACGGATTGGCCTTGAAGTTTGCCAGGGCACTGAAGAGACACAGATTATGAAGAGCCCCGAAGGTCACAAGGCCTGGCGCACTAGACAAAGAAGCTGAGAATGCAGCCCCAGGAAAGGGGGCGGGGGCGGGGGCGGGCGGCCAGGTGGGGCCCACAGTGGGTGGTCAAGCCCAGGGAAATTTATCTCCTGCTCTCCTGGGATTTTAGTATCACAGGAAAAGGCTTTGAGACAGCTCAAATTCAAGGTCGAGGACTGAGAAAGGTGAGATGGAGTGGGGTGGGAGGAGGCAGCGACTTCACATCAAAACACTGAGGCCTTTCCCTGCAGCCCTGCATGGGGCTGCAGGTGGCTGGTGAGGCGGAGGGACCCCTTCCAGCTCCTTGTTCGGCGCGCCCTTCTACCAGCGCCTTTCTGGAGGCCGCCGGGGGAGCCCGTCCGCCAGTCCTGGGTTTTCAGGTTCTCTCCACTCCAAAGAGCGGTGCCAACACGAAGCTCTGAGAAACAATTCAGACATACAAACTAGGGGGAAGGGGCCTGGTGCCAGGCTCGGAAGGCGCAGAGCCCGGGGATGAAGCGTTTATTTTTAACACTGGGATCTGTGAAGCTGACCTATATTTCCCTTCCTACACTGAGAGACTGCCGGGCCTCAAAGGCCAGGACAAAGAACGGAGCGGACTCCAAGGAAGCCGCCACACCCCACTATGAGCAGAGAGGGGCTGAAGCAGAAGGTGTTGGGGGCCTGGGGGGGCCGTGCCCTGGTGTAGACCACAGGGGAAAAAAACAGATCTTAGGGGCGGGCACCGTGGCGCCATGTGGATGCCTGCAGCCCATGCTGGAGCGCCTGGATTTGAGTCCCAGCTTCCTGCTAAGAGGCACCCTGGGAGATAGCAGGTGATGGCTCAAGCGCTCCCATGGGAGATGTGGATTGCGTTCTAGGCTCTTGGCTCCAGCTTGGCCTAGCCCCAGCTGTTGCTGGCATTTAGGGAGTGAACCAACAGTTAGGTTGGTTAATCTCTCCCTGTCATTCAAATAAATGATTAAAAATCAAAAATTTTTTTAAAGATTTATTTATTTACTTGATAGGGTTACACAGAGAGAGAAGGAGAGGCAGAGAGAGAGAGAGAGAGGGGTCTTCCATCCGCTGGTTCACTCCCCAGTTGGCTGCAATGGCTGGAGCTGTGCTGATCCGAAGCCTCCTCCGGGTCTCCCACGTGGGTACAGGGGCCCAAGGACTAGGACCATCTTCCACTGCCTTCCCAGGCCACAGCAGAGAGCTGGATTGGAAGTAGGGCAGCTGGGACTCAAACTGGTACCCACATGGAATGTCGGCACCGTGCAGGTGGCGGCTTTACCCACTATGCCACAGCACAGGCCACCAAACCAAACATTTTTTAAAGGAAGAACCTGACCTTAACTTTACCTGCAAGCTAAAGACTCACAAATTAGACTACATAATTACCAAGAAAAAATGAGGAATCCGGTATGGAACGGGTGCAGGTTAAAAGTCCAAGAAAGGGAGCAGGCACTGTGGTACAGTAGGCTAAGCCTCTGCGTGTGGCTCCTGCATCCCATATGGGTGGGTGTCCCAGCTGCTCTTCTTCCAATCCAGCTCCCTACTGACTGCCTGAGAAAGCACTAGAGGATGGCCCACGTGCTTGGGCGCCTGCACCAATGTGGGAGACTGGGAAGAAGCTCCTGGCTCCTGGCTCCTGGCTCCTGGCTCCTGGCTTCAGATCAGCTCAGCTCCAGCCATTGCGGCCATTTAGGGAGTGAACCAGTGGATGGAAGACTTTTCTCTCTGCCTCTCCCTCTGTCTGTAACTCTATCTCTCAAATAAATAAATTTTTTTAAAAAGTTCAAGAAAGGAAACCACGAACAGGAAATGCAGAGATAATTAGGGGCAGTGAGGAAGTTGGAAGAAGGGGTAGTCAGGATGTGGCGACGACAGGCTGTATTTCCAGATTTCAGCAGTAGCACCTGGCCAGCGCATCAGGGACCCTTGGTCCAACAGTCAGACGAGGAAGCCGGAGCAAACAAAAGGATCCAAAAAGGGTGGCTTCACACCATCAGAGGGCTTACCAACGCGTCCAGGCACTAGGATGGTTTCCCCATGGGAATTCTCCTCCTCGTCTCACGACCTCGCCCAGTAAATCGTATTTGTCTGGCCAGCCTCATGATGTCAAGTCTTCAGATGCATAATTGATGTTCAATTTAACGTTGTGTCTGAACACTGGAGGCGAGCACAGACGCTTTGTTGTTGTTGGCCAAACCTACACCTTTTCATCTGTCATCTGCTCAGTGAGCTGGAAGCAGGGAGCAATCAGTTCAGATTAGGAGACATTGTAGAGCCCGCACCACCAGCTTCTTTCCTTATCAATCTGCCATCTAAATGTCAAATGGCATGACGGTTTCGGCTG
Source organism: Oryctolagus cuniculus (assembly GCF_964237555.1). Taxonomy (NCBI): domain Eukaryota; kingdom Metazoa; phylum Chordata; class Mammalia; order Lagomorpha; family Leporidae; genus Oryctolagus; species Oryctolagus cuniculus. Next base: position 83,097,917 of record NC_091439.1, on the reverse strand, counting down.
GTGGAGGAAGGGCAGGCCTGGGCTGGGTTCTTCACCAACTCTTCACAGACCTCAGGCAGAACACGGACAAGGCTACTTCATAAAGTTTGTGGAAAAGAGAAGCAAAAGACAGGATTATTTTGCTGGAAAACAAATTCGAAACCCATGTGTCTTAGGAGTCTTCAAAAGGTTCTTGAAAGTGTCTGTTGGGGCCGGCACTGTGGAGTAGAGGGTAAAGCCACCGCCTGCAGTGCCAACATCCCATATGGGCGCTGGTTTGAGTTCCGGCTGCTCCACTTCTGATCCAGCTCTCTGCTGTGGCCTGGGAAAGCAGAAGATGGCCCAAGTCGTTGGTCCCCTGCACCCGCGTGGGAGACCCAGAAGAAGCTCCTGGCTTCAGATCGGAGCAGCTCCGGCCCTTGCGGCCATCTGGAGAGTGAACCAGCAGATGGAAGACCTCTCTCTCCTTCTCTCTCTCCCTCTCCTTCTCTCTGTGTAACTCTGACTTTCAAATAAATAAATCTTAAAAAAAAAAAGAGTCTATTATGGGAAAAAAAAACATGCATGGTTTCAACTTTTGCACCAAAATGAACTTATCTCTTCATTCAAGTGTCCCGTGAACATTCTGAAGTCCCCTTTCATAGCACAGAAGCTGCCACAACTCTGGAATCCTCAGTCGGCAACACCACTGCCTGGGCACCCATGCAGAGCACCTGGCTGTGGTGACAGCGGGGAGGGGCGTCTAGCTGCTCCTTTGCCCCCCGGACCAGGCAGGACGGCCCGCACCGGAGATGAAGACAGCAAGTGTTGGTGGACGGTGTTGAGAGGCAGCAGGTTAAGCTGCTGCTAGCTACACGTGCATCCGACATCAGGGCACCATTCGGAGTCCAAGCTACTCCACTTCTGATCCAGCTCCCTGCTAAGGAGCCTGGGAAGGCAGCAGAAGCCACCCACAGGAGAGACCCGGATGGAGTTCCTGGCAGTCAGGCCCAGCCGTGCCCACTGCGGCCACTTGGGGAGTGAACCAGCAGGTGGAAGATCTGTCTCTCCCTCTCCGCCTTGCACCTCCATCACTCTGCTTTTAAAATAAGTAAATAAATAAATCTTTAAAAACAAAATGTACACTGCACAGGAGAACCATGCCTGGCACAGATTAAGCACTCAGCATTGGTTAACAATTCCTGTTCCGGAACCACAGGACCTGCCAACCTCAAAGTCTCTGTCCCACTGTCAGAACAGCCCCCCCACCTCTGCTCCTCTGTAGTCTCAGCCCCTCCAGCTCACCGGCCACAGAAGGCACACACCAGTCCGCCAAACCAACCCAAACACTCCCGGGGGCACTTCACTCTCCACAAGGGTGGACGATCCGGCTCCTGAGTGTGCCACACGACTTCGGGGTGTGCGTCACCTCCCTGCCCTGCCCTGCCCTGTCCACAACTTCCCATCTCCTTCCCGTCAGATCTCTTTAGGTGCACCGAGCGCCTTGCTGTTTCAAACTGCCATGACTGTGTGATTCCTCCAGGGAAAAATCCTTTAGGTCCCAACTTAGTCACCATTTCCTCTGGCTGGCTTCCCAGAACCCCAGCCCTGGGCCAGCTCCTAACTCTGCCTTCTCAAAGCCCCATGGATTTCTCCTGCGTACTCCAGCCCCAGTCATAGGAGAACTCCCTGGAGCTTTAAAAAAAAAAAAAAAAAACTTATTTATTGATTTTCCTTTATTTGAAAGGCAGAGAGACAGAAATATCTTGCATCCACTGGTTCCCTCCCCAGATACTCAGGATTGGCCCAGGCTGAAGCCAGAAGCCCAGAACTCCACACCTGGGCCTCCCACGTGGGTGGCAGGGCCCAACTACCTGAGCCATCACTTGCTGCCTCCCAGGGTGTGCATTAGAACTAAGGCAGAAATGGAAGTGGAGTGGGGACTCAAACCCAGGCACTCCCATATGAGGTGTGGGCATCCCTCGCTGCATCCCAACCACTAGGCTAAGTGTCCGACCCAGAAACCCCCTAGACTTGAGGGCAGTGCCCCTCCCAAGTATCTTCATACTCCCAGCACCTCACATGGGGCTAGATGCAGAGTGAGCTGTGGGTAACCCACACAGTAGGATTGGAATTCTAACCCAGAACAGTTGTGTGGGGCAGCACTTAGCAGTTAAGAGCACGGACCCAAAACTCCAAGAGCTGGCCCCACGCCATGGCTCCAGCACTCATTGGCCACATGAGGGTACTTTGAAAAGCTCTTAGAAAAATGAAATGAAGAGATAAGCTTATTTCACTGCAAAAAAAAATGTTTAAAATCCATGTATAGTTTTTTTCTTCATAATGTATTTTCATGGGCTTTTGAAGACCTCCTCAAATGCATGAATTTCCAAAATTTTGTACCAAAATAAACATATCTGTTAACTGTACTTCAAGAACTCCTTTGAAGTCTTCTCCCATGGCCCGGATCCAGTCACGTGTCCTGGGGAGCCTCACTTGCCAACTGAGGACATGTTCCCTACCATGAAGCAAGAGCGAAGTTATCACACTCCTGGGCTCTGCACTGTCATGGCCTAAGCACATGAGTAAACTCTAAAGGAAGAAAGTTTTGACGAATGGAAACTACCAACAGCATGCTTTTTTTTTTCAGTCTGGCCACAGGCTTCAAACACATTGGCAGTACAGAATCCACTAAAGGCTACGCCAAGACAATGTCGGAGATGATGTACGTTTGGCAGCTTCTGAGACTTCCAAAAATTAAACAGCAGAAAAGAATTCAACCAGCTGATGGGGTGACTGCAGCCCATTTCCAAGAGACTCGGTTAGTGGAGAATTCTAGAGGCTTCTGGAGACTTCCAGAAGGTGGCAGTGAGTCCAGAGTGAGCAAGCTGCCCACTGCCAGGGAACAGATGGAGAGCGGGACCCACAGAGCCTGTGACCCTGCTGCCGATGTCTACAGGAGGACTCAACTCCCCAGAGCTGAGATGGCCCGACAGGTTAGGGATCAGCTCCGTGCCCACAGGACCCGCTTGGCTAACCTCTGTGTCCACGACTCCCTCGCTACTCAGTCCCAGCGGAGCCAGCTACTGGCCTGATAGCAAGCGCAAGTGATTCTCTGCTCTTTGTGCCAGGAGTTTGAGTGACAGGCTTCTTGGTTCATTAAAATGCTTCGCATTTTCTAAGTCCTGCCAAACACCAACCACACACACACACACACACACACACACATTCATTTTCCCATTTGACCCCTCTGCAAAGCTGAGCCTGTCTAATGGAGTGGATCTGGAGATCTGGAGGGCTTGCCACTTTTAGGAAGCAGAACCCTTAAAAAAAAAAAAAAAAAAAAAAAAAAAAAAAAAAAGCGAGCGCTGGGAACACAGGTGCTGACCGTAGTCATGAAGAAGCTGAGGCCAGACGGTCACAACTGCACTCCTAACAGGGACTCTCCGAGCTCTCAGCGAAAACACCACGTCAACAGCAACCCGGGCCGCAGAGACAGCAATGGCGGGCGGAGGCTGGCCGTGGGAACAGGTCCCCCAGGCTCCTTAGTTAAAACACAGCATGGCCTGCTGCACGGATATCTCGGATGGCTCGGCTCTGGAGGCTGGAATCAGCAGGGGGGTTCCCCGGGAGGCTGTGGGGCGCCGTGTGTTCCAGGCCTCTCCCGTAGCTTGTGGTGGCTGCTGGCCACGTCTGGCGGCAGCACCACCCACTCTCTGCCTGCACCCACACACGGCGTTCTCCCCGAGTGTCTGTCCAGATTGTCCCTTCATAACGACATGTCGTACTGGATCACTGCATACAGACCCTGTCTCCAAGTCCAGTCTCATTCTGAGATACTGGGGGTTAAGATTTCAACAGATCAAAAAAGGTGGTGGTTGGGGAGGGCAGTGTTGTGGCGTAATGGGGCTGTCAGCTGTGATGCCAGCATCCCAGATGGGCGCCAATTCTAACCCTGACTGCCGCATTTCCAGTCCAGCTCCCTACAGATGCACCTGAGAAAACAAATGAGGATGGTCCACGTATGTGGGTCCCTGCCACTCACATGGGAGCCCCAGATGAAGTTCCTGGCTCCTGGCTTCAACCTAACCCAGCCCAAGCCTTTGTAACCATTTGGGAAGTGAACTAGCGGATAGAAGATAAATCTCTCTCTCTCTCTCTCTCTCTCTCTCTCTCTTTCTATAACTCTGCCTTTTAATTAAATAAATTAATCTTTGGGGCCAGCATTGTGGCATAGTAGGCAAAGCTGTCGCCTGCAGTGCTGGCATCCCATATGGGCACCAGTTCATGTCCCGGTTGCTCCACTTCCGATCCGGCTCTCTGCAGTGCCTGGGAAAGCAGTCAAATATGGCCCAAGCCCGTGGGTCCCTGCACCTGTGTGAGAGACCCAGAAGAAGCTGCTGGCTTCTGGCTTCGGATGGGCTCAGCTCCAGCCATTGCAGCCATTTGGGCAGTAAACCAGTGGATGGAAGACCTCTCTCTCTCTCTGCCTTGGCCTCTCTGTGTAACTCTGCCCCCACCCTCCCCACTGCATTTCCCCCCAAAGGAGTATTGCCCCCCAACTCTGGTCTCAGCACCACTTCTCCCCACTTACTTGTTTTCAACATCCCTCTCGGCCCTATCACCAAGTCCTGACCTCAGCCAAGCAAAGGTCAAGGCACACTCGCCCCCCCAAGCCCCTGTCCCCTGCCATCCCAGCCCTGGAAGCCTGGCTGCTCCTGGAGTCCCTAGGAGCTTGCTGGCTGGACCACAATGTGCAGCACCAAGCCCCTTGTTTTGTTGTCCAGTCTTGTCCTGCCCCGTCCATCTGTCCATCACCCCAACTCAACTGGAAGCCTCTCAAGGGCAGGACAGGGCCTGGCTTCACCACAGGCAGGAAACGAGGTGCCACAGCCACTCCAGCTCAGAACCGCCGCCACCACCCTGCTGGAAACCCACAGCGGGCGGGCACCTGCCCACGTCCCTCAGGATCTCGCCGAGACTCTAATCGCTACCCTGCATCTCGTCCTCTCCCTTCCCAGGTCAGCCCAAGCTGCTGTGTCTTGTCCTGCTCTAAACAACACCACCATTCTGTCTGTACCGAGGCGAGGGCCCGTTATAGCAAGTGACAGTCGGCTGAGACGTTGCCATGGAGACGGGCGTCTGCTGGCCGTCTGCAGACCGGGCAGCTGGGGGCCCCTTCCCGCAGCCGCTCCTCCCCGCCAAATATCCAACCTCACGCAGAGACCTTCAGCCTAGGGGCCAGACGGACAAGCTGCCTCTGGTCTCCCGACATCTCGCAACTGAAGCCAGAACCAGCACCTGCATGGTGCTGAAGGCCAGGGCTGCCTGTGCTGGGTGCCACGGGTACAGAGGGCCGGGGCTGTGGCAGGGCCAGCGGCCTCAGGTCGTTCTTGCACATGTCAGAAGCGACAACACTGCTTCTTGGAGGTTTCCCTTCCAGTCATCCCAAAGGGGAAAAGTGGACCGGTGATACGTCAGTGAACAAAGAAGACTTCTCAGAGACACACCTGGTGGTTCTGAAGGGTCAACAGAAGCAACACAGGAGTCTGGGTGGGCATCGGTCCCTTCCTTTCTCTTCTACTTTCCCCTACAGCTCCGGCCCCTCCTCTCTCGGCTGGGCCTTGTCTCCTGGGCACCTGCCTGAGACGGCTGCACTGCCCCTCGGAAGGCCACAGGCCTGATAAAGTGTGGCCCTGCCTGTGACAGCTCGGACGCTCGTGTCGAGACCCTACACCCGACTGCCTCAGACTGTATTTGGACGTGGGGCCTTTTAAGGGATGATTAAGCCAAGATGTGCTAGGAGCGGGCCCTGCTCCAAGCTGCCTGCTGTCTTTGTAAGAGGAGGACTTTGGACAGGCAAAGAGCCAGCGGGGAGGCAGACATCCACCAAGGAAAGACAACACGAAGAGGCAGCAGGAGGGCAGCCACGTGCCAACCGAGCAGAGGCCTCGGAGGAGAGCAGCCGTGCCAACGAGACACCTGATCAGCAACTCCCAGCCCCCAGAACCCTGAGTCCGATTCATCTCGGCTGGAATTAGTCTAGCTACATTCTCCCCATAGGATTTTGCTGCACAGTGTTTCCTTTTATATGTATTTAAAAGATAGAATGGGGGGGGGGAGAGAGAAATTTTCCATCCACTGGTTCCCTCCCCAAATTGTTGCCCAGGGCTGAGCCAGGCCATAGCCAGGTACCTGGAACTCCATCTGGGTCTGTCGCTCCCCCTCTTCGTGGAGGAACGACACAGGACCCTGCGCTGTTCTTTCGTCTGCTCGGCCCTCCCCGGGTTTGCTGCTGGTTCTTCCCGGGTTGGCTACTATCCCTTCCACCTCCGTGGAAGGGCAGTTCCCCCTGGCCACATTCCCCACTTCCGCAGGGGAGCGGCACACCGCCGGCCGGCTTTCTCGGGGGCTGCACGGGTTCCCTTAGATGTTCCCCATAGATGTTCCTGGTGCATGCCGTCTCTCTCCTCCTTTATAGTCCTCCTCCGCCAATCCCAACTCGGCTGCCCACACGCCGAGTACGCTGCTCTCCAATCAGGAGCAAGTCCTACAGTTTATTGGTTGAACTGGAGGCAGCTGTGTAGAAGCTGTTACCTCCTCTCCCAGCGCCATATTGTGGGAGAGCAGATGCATAGAATAAGTCTTAATTCCAGTAACTTAGTCTAGTCCGAGTTGCTCCCCACAGATCCCCCTTTCTTTTTATTTTTTGGCGTTGATACGCGCCTGTCTTCGGTGTCCCGCGGCACACACTCTGCTCTACTTGCTAGAGTTGCCACAGGTTCTTACAAGTCCTATCAATCAGGCAAACCGAATCCGGGTCCTCTCTTCGCCATGTTGTGAGGTGGTTTTTAGGCGCTGATGCGTGCCTGTGTTCGGTGCCCTGCAGCGCATGCTCTGCTCTGCCTGCAGGGGCTTACAAGCCCTAACAATCAGGCAAACCGAATCCAAGCCTTCTCATTGCCATATTGTGGGGAGGCTTATTGGTGTTGATTTGTGCCTATCTTCGGTGACCTGCAGCTCATACTCTGGTCGAGCTGCTTGCTGGTGCTTACCGCCTTAAATCAGGCAGACCGAATCCAAGCCTCCTAATTGTTGTATCGTGGGGAAGCCTTACTGATGTTAATTCGTGCCTGTCTTCGGTGACCTGCGGCGCATAAGCTGCTAGCCGCCCAGGTGCTCATCGCCTCACTTAATCAGGCAGACCGAATCCAAGCTCTCACATTGCAGTGTTGTAGGGAGGCCTTTCTATTTCTCTATTTCTCTATCTCCGGGCATTCCTATTTCTCCCATTTTACTTCTATCTCCCAGCATTCTTATTTCTCTCATTTTATTTCTAAACTTCTATTTCTCTTATCCCTGCAGCTTCCCGGCGCCTCGCCCTGCCGGCAGCTCCACGGCTCTGCGCGGCTTCCCGGCGCCTCGCCCCGCCGGCGGGTTCCCGGCTCTGCGCGCACGCTCCGCGGTCTCCACGCACTTCGCGCCCGCACCACGGCCTCGCGCCAGCCCCGCGTTCCCTATCTATTCACGCCCCGTGCTCTCTCTGCACACGGCGGCTTCCGCGAATGTTTCCGCCACCACCAACATTCAGTCCAAGTTCCCCGGACTAACCTGGCGAATTTCAACCTGGCGGCCCACGTCTCTGCCTCTGGTTCCAGATCTTCGCCTCTTGCTCCCCGGGGTGACTTGAAGAATTCCAAGGTGGCTTATATCTCCGCCTCGGCCTGCACTCGCGGCTTCATCCTCCCTAACATTTTTCTCTACCCGGTATGTTTCCTTAAGTTTTCTTCCAACAATATTCCTCCCTCATTTCTCCTGGCTTCTCCCCACAGTCCGTATCCGAGTCTAAGTTTCTTCTAGGTTTCACTTTCACTTTCAACCTGCAGTCCGTATCTAAGTTTCTTCTTGCTTTCACTTTAAATCCTAACTTCTTTCCCACAGTCCATATCCGAGTCCAAGCCTCCTCCAGGTTTCACTTTCGCTTTCAATCTCCTAGCTTCCCCGCCATAGTCCGCATCCGAGTCTATGAAAGCTTTCACTTTCGCTTTAAATCCTAACTTCTTTCCCACAGTCCATATCCGAGTCTATGCCTAGGCTTTCAATAGCTTCTTCCGGCACCTTTCTCGTCCGGCTTTCCCCCAGGCTCTTCGCTAGTCTCTCTCTCCGGTATTTTCCTGCTTCCTCCCGTTTCTTCCCTCCTAAGTTTCCTATCCGTCCTAAGTTTCCTATCCGAGTCACGTTTCCTATCCATCCTAGGTTTCCTATCCAAGTCAGGTTTCCTATCCGAGTCACGGCACCATTATGTCGCTCCCCCTCTTCGTGGAGGAACGACACAGGATCCTGCCTAGGCTTCCTATCCGAGTCACGGCACCATTATGTCGCTCCCCCTCTTCGTGGAGGAACGACACTAAGCCCTGCCTAGGCTTCATATCCGAGTCACGGCACCATTATGTCGCTCCCCGTCTTCATGGGGGAACGACACTAAACCCTGCCTAGGCTTCATATCCGAGTCACGGCACCATTATGTCGCTCCCCCTCTTCGTGGAGGAACGACACAGGACCCTGCGCTGTTCTTTCGTCTGCTCGGCCCTCCCCGGGTTTGCTGCTGGTTCTTCCCGGGTTGGCTACTATCCCTTCCACCTCCGTGGAAGGGCAGTTCCCCCTGGCCACATTCCCCACTTCCGCAGGGGAGCGGCACACCGCCGGCCGGCTTTCTCGGGGGCTGCACGGGTTCCCTTAGATGTTCCCCATAGATGTTCCTGGTGCATGCCGTCTCTCTCCTCCTTTATAGTCCTCCTCCGCCAATCCCAACTCGGCTGCCCACACGCCGAGTACGCTGCTCTCCAATCAGGAGCAAGTCCTACAGTTTATTGGTTGAACTGGAGGCAGCTGTGTAGAAGCTGTTACCTCCTCTCCCAGCGCCATATTGTGGGAGAGCAGATGCATAGAATAAGTCTTAATTCCAGTAACTTAGTCTAGTCCGAGTTGCTCCCCACAGGGTCTCCCGTGTGTATGGCAGAGGCTCAAACACCTGGACCATCTTCTGCTGCTTTCCCAGGCTCATTAGCAGGGAGTTGGATTGGAAGTGGAGCAGCGGGACTCAAACGAACACTGATATGGGATATCGCATCTTGGGTAGCGTTTTAACCCACTGCGCTATAGCATCAGCCCCTGCAAAGTGTTTGTGTATTTTCTGTCAAGTGTCTGGCTCTCTCTTTTTTCCCTTAGCTTGCCTCTTCTCTGCAAGATAGTCTCTGAGACATCTTCTCTTTCTCTTCATTCTCTGATCAGTAGTAATAACTAAATGCACAGGGAAGGGAATGCCCATCCTGAAGGTGTCCGTCACAAGCTGACAGCATCTGGAAGAGGCTGTGGCGTTCACGTGCGTGACCAGGGAGAACGCTGTGGCCGCGTCAGGTCGCCCAAGGCACGCTGCACAAATGCACTCCTTCCAGTGGCCTTTGAAGGGAAACAGAATTCCCAGGATACCACACGACTCAAACGCCAGCTTCGCAAGGGGCAGAAACCTGAATGGCTGCACCACACCTGATTCAGTTACTTGGCTGAGATTCACCAAAAATGACTCCTGTATAAAAATACCAACTTGTGAGTACTCATTACACAGGTAACCTTCTAAGCACTTTATATACATTTGAATCTTCACAGTAATCCCATAAAATAAATACTGCAAGTATTTCTCTTTACAGATGAGTCAACTGAGACTTAAGACAAGTGCTAGTTTGTGGCTAAGTCCATTTAATACCAAATCCCTCATTTATCAGAGTGCTCCAGCAAATTGGAAATGCTACTGCCTGACTGTAAGCAAGAGGACATTGACCTAAACTAGTTATTAGGATGACAACAGAAAGAAGGGACCATAAAACACAACGTCTGGCCGATAGGTAGGGAGAATATGGTAGCGGAAGCTAAGAGACCTCACCTGCAGCAAAGCTGGGTGAGAAGGCAGAGGACAGGCCGGCGCCGCGGCTCACTAGGCTAATCCTCCGCCTAGCGGCGCCGGCACACCGGGTTCTAGTCCCGGTCGGGGCGCCGGATTCTGTCCCGGTTGCCCCTCTTCCAGGCCAGCCCTCTGCTGTGGCCAGGGAGTGCAGTGGAGGATGGCCCAGGTGCTTGGGTCCTGCACCCCATGGGAGACCAGGAAAAGCACCTGGCTCCTGGCTCCTGCCATCGGATCAGCGCAGTGCGCCGGCCGCAGCGCGCCGGCCGCGGCGGCCATTGGAGGGTGAACCAACGGCAAAAGGAAGACCTTTCTCTCTGTCTCTCTCTCTCACTGTCCACTCTGCCTGTCAAAAAAATAAAAAAAAAAATAAAAAAAAATAAAAAAAAAAGAAGGCAGAGGACAGAGGTCCCACCATCAGTAGTTCTATGAATCGCCCATGATGAGACGCATTCTCTGCAATTAAAGTGGTAGCCAGGGGCACGGGGCGGGGGGGATGCCAGTGGAGCCTGTGCCTGTCGGCGGGGCAGGTGCAGGAGGGGAGGCCTGTGCAGCACAGGGCTGAGCGTTAGAGGAGGCACTGGGAGAATGAAACCCCACTCCAGGAGAAGGCTCCTTTTTAGGTAAGTTCTGCCTCTGTCCCTGGAGGGCGCTAGTGTTCCCTTTGAAGAGAAGAGGAGGCCGGGCGTGTTGGGGGTGGCGGGACCATGGAGGTGGGAGGCCTGGGCTGTGGCCCCAGCTCCCACATCAGCTGGCTGAGGGACACCAGCCTCTTTTTAAACCCCTCCAGGTCGGGGCCACTCACCAGCAGCCTCTGGGGCCTGGAAGGCTCCCGAGAGCCCCTGGGGCCACCCCAAAGTGCCCGGGAGGCCTTCCCAGTCTAGAGTAAAGACCTCCGGCTCCAGTCCCAACCGCTGCCCTGAGACGATAGGGTGGTGCCTGTGGGCCTCACGGGCTTAGCTGTGAAGCGGAGCTAGGAAACTCCCCACAACCCCTCCCGGCTCCGGCACTCGGCATGCTTAACAGGACGACGGTTTATGAAACAGTAAAACGCCATTGCACTGGAGCAGGCTACTAAGGGAAAAGGGTATCAGCCAGGTAGGCAGCGTTTTGCTGTTTCCATCTTTACTTTCCAGACTGCAATAAAACCGAGGGTTTCTGCAGCTCTGGGAGCCTGGACCTGTGCCTTAGAATCCCAACCTGGGAGCACAACCTGGGCAGCGCACTGAGTCAGCCGTTTAGTGCCTGGTTTCGGGTAAAGGATTTCCTGCAGTAGGAAATGGCTTGAAAACAGTGCAAAAGTAATTTTAAATGCTCAGAAATAATTGAATATGGTTATGCAAAAGAATATTCATGTTCTTAGGAAATTCACAAGCAAATAGTTAATAGTAAAAGGGCCTGAATGTCTGCAACCTACTCTTAAAAGGTTTAAAAATACATATTTATACAAGCATATTACAAGGAGAGAGGCAAAAGATACACACGGTTAATCTGAGTACAGGGAGTGTCTGGGTAACTCATTCTACAAGTATAAAATTCTATCAAAATAGGGGCCACCCACAATGCTGGCATCCCATGTGGGCACTGGTTTGAGGCCTGGATGTTCCGCTTCCGGTCCAGCTCCCTGTTAATGTGCCTGGGAGGGTGGTGGAGGATGGTCCAGGTCCCTGGGTCTGCACCCACGTGGGCGACCTGGGTGGAGTTCTAGGCTCTCAGTGGTCCCATGTGTGCCAGAGTTACAGGGAGGAAGAGAGGAGAGGGCGAGGGCAAGGGCGAGGGCGAGGCAGAGGGAGAGGGAGAGGGAGAGGGAGAGGCAGAGGGAGAGGCAGAGGGAGAGGCAGAGAGAGAGAGAGATAGAGAGAGGAAGAGGGAGAGAGAGAGGTCTTCCATACACTGGTTCACTCCCCTGATGGCTGCAATGGCCAGATCTGAAGCCAGGAGCCAGGAGCTTCGTCCAGGTCTCCCGCGTGGGTGGAGGGGCCCAGGAACTTGGGCCATTTCCCAGTGCTTTCCCAGGTGCATTAGCAGGGAGCTGGGTCGGAAGCAGAGGACTTGAACCGGCGCCCGTATGGGATGCCGGTGCTACAGGCAGCAGCTTTATCTGCTACGCCACAGCACCAGCCCCTGCCAGTGCCTTCTTTACTGTGAGCTCCTCCAAGCTCTCTCCAGTGTTCTCCAGGACAGAAGGGCAGGTCGCACATTGCCCGACAGCATCCCTTGTCCAAGGATGGACAGAGTCCCAGAGTCCACTGCTCCCTCATCCTCTGAGGCATATTCCAATCTACACAACCTCCCAGATGCCCCCAGATCCCTAAGCCCCAGCTGCCTGTGTGGGGAGCTGGTTTCCCAGATGTCCCGCATCACCTTTTTTCTTTCTCCTTCCTGGGATCACCTCCACGGTAAACAACTGCACTTGATGTCTTCTCTCAGGCAGTGCAGCTGGGGAGCCCACAGCAAGAAAGGTAGGATCTTTCTTAAAAGGAAGGAAGGAGGCCGGCACCACAGCTCACGAGGCTAATCCTCCGCCTTGCGGTGCTGGCACACCGGGTTCTAGTCCAGGTCGGGGCACCGGATTCTGTCCCAGTTGCCCCTCTTCCAAGCCAGCTCTCTGCTACGGCCCAGCTCTCTGCTTGGGCCCTGCACCCCATGGGAGACCATGAGAAGCACCTGGCTCCTGCCTTCGGATAGGCGCGGTGCGCCGGCCGCGGCGGCCATTGGAGGGTGAACCAACGGCAAAGGAAGACCTTTCTCTCTGTCTCTCTCTCTCACTGTCCACTCTGCCTGTCAAAAAAAAAAAAATAAAAAAAAAGAAGGAAGGGAAGAAGCCACCAACTGTTGGATGCCGTACCTGTATTATCTCACTCAGCTTTCACAACATCCCCACGAGACGACAGAATGACCCCATTTTTGCAGAAAAGGGTTAGATGGCTCAGAAAAGTAAGCAGGCACTTGGCGCAATGTTTAAAACACCTGCATCCCATATTGGAGTGCTTGGGTTCAAGTCCCAGCTCTGCTTCCAATCCAGGTTCCTGCTAATGCGCACCCTGGTTCAAGTGCCTGGCTCCCTGCCACCCATGTGAGAGGCCTGCACTGACTTTTAGACTTCCAGCTTTGGCTTGGCCCACTCCTGGCTCTTGCAGACATTTAGGGAATGAACCAGCAGATGGAAGATCTCTCTCCATCTGTCTCTGTCTCTCTGCCTTTCAAATAAATAAAAAATAAAATGTTTTAAAATATATTGTGGTTGGAGCCAGGTTAAACTGCTGCCTTTGACACTAGAAAAATCTTATATGAGCACCAGTTTGAGTCCTAGTTGGTTCACTTCCAATCCAGCTCCCTGCAAACGTATCTGGGTGAACACCAGAAGATGGACCAAGTACTGGGGCCCCTGCCACCCATATGGAAGACCAGGATGAAGTTCCAGACTCTTGGCTTTGGTCTATCCCAGCCATGGCCATTGCAGCCATTTGGGCAGTGAACGAGCAGATGGAAGACTATCCATCCATCTATCCATCTCTCCCTCTCTAACTCTATCTCTCAAATAAATCATATATACACATATGTATATATTACATGTGTGTGTGTGTGTGTGTGTGTGTATATATATATATATCTCAAGATTACATAAGTTGCTCAGGCTACTACTGACCAGCTTACCCCCAATTCCTGGGGGACGAAAAGTCCTCATTTCATTCTTTATCATGAAGTCTGAATAAGTTACTTTTACAAACCTGTATTGCAGGAGCTTGGCTCAGTCCTCACCTGCCAGAGGCCATGATCACTCCCACATCCTGTCACGTAGTGTGAGTGGTCCCTGTCCTCAGGGGGCCCGCAGTCCAGCTAGGGAGACACGTCCATCACCAGAATGGCCATGGGGTGGGCATTTGGCCTGGCTCAGACACTGCTTGACGCCTGCGTCCCACAGGGCAGTGCCTGGGTTTGAGTCCCAGTTCTGCTCTCAACCCAGCTTCTGGCTACCGCACACCCTGGAAGGCAGCAGTGATGGCTCAAGTACCTGGGCCCCTGGAGCCTGTGTGGGAGACCTAGATTGGGTCCCTGGCTTCTGACTTCAGCCCCAAGCAGGGGCCACGTAGACATTTGGGGAGTGAACCAGCAGATGGAAGTGCTCTCTCTGCCTCTCAAATAACTTTTTTTTTCTTAATTTTTTAAACATAGAATGTGCTAAGATGTAAGGCACATGCACGCACTCTGGGGGTTGTTGAGCCTAACTTGGGGTTCAGGAAAGTGTCCTGGGAGGAAAAGTCCAGGCTGGGCCTTAGAAGATGCAGCACACCCAGGGATGGAAGCAAAAGTCACTCTGACGGTAGAACCAGCCTGCAGAGACTTCCAGACTTCCAGCCCTTGGAGACTAAGTGAACGCGGGAGCTGAAGCCGGGGATGGAGGGACTGGACCCAAGGAGGTGAGACCACAGGGGAAGGGACAGGTGGGACTTTATTTATGCATCGCTAGACTGGACGGGGGCACAGAGCCTTGCGTCTTCTAGGGAAGATTTCCCAGAGCTCCTTCGGTCACACAGCCGAGGCTCTGGGGCATGTGAGTAAGCCCATGACCGAGGCCTGGCCCCTGACAGCACGCCACCGCCTCGAACAAGCACAGGAGCTGTATTAGTTACCTTTGGCTGTAAGGCACAGCACAGTGGCATAAGGCAACGATTTGTCATTTCTCCCAACCCCATGGGCCGGCTGGGTGTAGCTTCTGACTGGGGTCCAGGATGGTCCCACTCAGGTCTGGGGCCTCGGGTGGGATGGCTGGGCCATTCTCTAGCAGGCTGCCTGCTAGAGGGAGGCAGAGAGGTCCCAGCAACAAGAGCACAAGCTCTGTCCTCTGGCCACCCCCGCCTGCCCCCCAGCACCCTGCGGGTCCCTCTTCATGACGTTCGACATTCGTACTGCTTCGCGAGCTGCTGGAGCCTACTTCCCCCAGGAGAGCAGGAGCTGGCCTCTCGTGGTGCCTCGGAGCTAGTGGGTAAGCGCCTGGGTTACGGATGAACGATCGCAGTGCCTTCCAAAGATGAACCAATGACGCGGCAGCTTCGAGGAAAGCCACAGGTTTCCCTTCGGGAGACTTCAGATCTCGCGGCACTGCGATGCCTGGGTGGGCAGTGGGGAGGATGCTCACTCCGGATCCATGGCCCTGGCCAGCACCCCAGGACACAGGACGTGCCACTCCCCATGCCAGCTTCACGGGGGACAACAGAGGCCCTCTGACCCGCTCCCTCCCGCTGCGTTCTGCAACTGCGGTGTCCTCCCTGCTGTGTCCTGGGGCTGGCACTGGCCCGAGGTCCCTAAGGAACATGTGCAACCCTCTGTCCGTCCCAACACGGGCTGCACTGTGCAACACCACTCCCCAGCCCCGCCCCTTCTCCCTCGCACACCTGTGCCTCCTCCCAGGGCATTTTCTCTCTCTCTCTCTCTCTCTCTCTCTCTCTCTCTCTCTCTCGAATGTGAGCACAGATTAGTTACTTCCCTCTCCCAGATCAGCATGGGCACTCAGGCTCAGGTCCTACAAGTGGAGGGTAGGGTGGGGCTGGCTTGGTCCGGGTTGGTTTGGGTTGACTGTCAGCGCCTTAACGCTCCAGCCCCACAGAAATTACAAAGCATGAAAGCACCGGTTCCTGTGAGCCCCAACCTCGATGCTAATCACGTTTTTGGACTTGATCATTCTTTCATGTGTGGAGCTGCCCTACAACTGTAGGGTGTTTAGTGGCACATGGGTATCTGTCCATTGATGCTAGTAACAACCTCCCCAGCCAGCTGTAACATCCAAAAGTGCCCCAGAGAGTGCCAAATGTCTCTAGAGAGGGTCACCCCAGTTGGGAACCTCTAGTTAAAAACCTCAAAAATGCAGACAGGAATGTGTCCTTTGCAAATGCATCTATCATTTGTTCTGAGGAAATCAAGGCTGTACATGAAGATGAAGATCCTAGGATACAGCACTGTTGGTAACAGCAGCATTGCAACAGAACGACAACCCAGAGGGCCAGAGTCATGACACCGGGGTTAAGCCGCCGCCTGTGACGCCAGCATCCCATGTGAGTACCAGTCGCCCCACTTCCGATCGAGCTCCCCGCTAATGCACCCAGGAAAGAGGCAAAGGAGGGCCCAAGTGCTTGGGCCCCTACCACCCATGGCTCCCGGCTTTGGCCTGGCTCAGCCCTGGCTGTTGTTGCGGCCATTTGAGGAGTGAACCGGCAGATGGAAGATCTCTCTTCCATCTGACTGTAGCTCTGCCTTTCTCAAATAAATAAAATCTTAAAAAAAAAAAAAAAAAGTCAAATAAAATTCCTGAAAATGAGAGAGCAGCCCTGGGTGTGGGGCGCTTGCTTGGGTACAGGGACACCCACCAACCCCTGCCCCACCGCCCTGGCTTCTCCCAGCATGCGAGGGGAACTTCCCATTTGCGGAAAACAGGGAAGCAGCCACCAAGTCTCCGGCTGTGTTCTCCTCCCACCCTGCCCACTCCTCCACCCTCTCGGGATCTCACTACGCAGCCAGGGATCCCAGCTTTGAGATGGGAGAGATCTGCAATTCAACCAACAGAAGAGCCTTGAAGGCTGGAGCAGGGGTAGAAAGGTCCCTGGAGCCCATGGCTGGAACCACCTTGGCCTCTGCAGCAGCTAAAATTTCCTCTGGCAGGTTCCCAACTCTGGGCCAAGTGGCGCAGAGCCCTGGCTGCCCCCCTCCCCAGCCCGCCACGTCGCTGCTGGTCAGGGCCAGGAGGGTGGGAAACATCAAACCCAAGGCCTCACTCTGCATCCTGCCAGCCCACAGCCCCCAGGAGAGAGGCAGCCTTCGGTGAGTTTGTACACGTGCTCTGATTCATCTGGCTCCAGCTGTCCTGCCACACGGCTTTACAGTCCCGATGGTTCCTGAGTTCACGAAGTCCTGGCTGGGTGAGGGTGGAGGCCACGTGGGCAGCCTCAGGGCTCCGGCTCTGCGGCTCTCTCGGGAGCTGCCTGGGAAAGCGCCTGTACAGGTACCGGCAGGGGTAGGCACACACAAGGACCACAGGGGAGCAGGCATCCGGGAGCAGCCACGCCAAAGCTGGCTCGCCCTCCCCTCTCCTGCAGGCAGGGTGACCGCTGGGCCTGGCCAAGCCTGGGTGGGTGGGTGGGTGGCCAGGGGGCGAGGGCCCTCTTCAACCCCTACCAGCCAGGCACTTGTGGTCCTCTCTCAGCGTGGTGTCACTCTGGCATCAGTAACGGGCCCTCCCACATGCAGACGGGAGCCAGGGCAGAGGGGAGCGAAGCTGCTTGCCTGGGGTTGCACATTTCCCCTCCTCGCCTTCCCTCCCTCCCTCTGGAACTGAATACACGGCTTTCCAACAACATCAACACCCAGTGCGAGCGATCAAGGCAAGTGTCGTGACGAGGCAGCCAGGCCCAAGGCTCCCTCAGCTCCCTGGGGAAGAGGCCTCTGTGGCACTCGTCAGAGGGTGCCGAGGACATACAGGGAATTTATTTCTGGGCAAGGAGAGCTTCATGGGTGTCCCCTACTTGAGGAAATCTGGTGCTATCACCATCCTGAAAAAAAAATTGTTTTAATTTATTTATTTGAAATAGAGATTTAGAGAGAGAAAGAGAGAGCGCTTCCACCCACTGATTCATTCTCCAAATGGCTGCAACAGCCAGGGTTGGGCCAGATGGAAGCCAGG
The DNA here is from genome assembly GCF_964237555.1 of Oryctolagus cuniculus. Lineage (NCBI taxonomy): Eukaryota > Metazoa > Chordata > Mammalia > Lagomorpha > Leporidae > Oryctolagus > Oryctolagus cuniculus. The sequence continues at coordinate 83,080,326 of NC_091439.1, read as the reverse complement.
AGCCAGGAGTTTCTTCTGGGTCTCCCATGCGGGTGCAGGGGCCCAAGGACTTGGGCCATCTTCTACTGTTTACCCAGGCCATAGCAGAGAGCTGGATAGGAAGTGGAGCAGCCGGGACTCGAACCGGTGCCCATATGGAATGCCGGCACTGCAGACGGCAGTTATAACCACTATGCCACAGTGCTAGCCCCTAGAACATGTAACTTTGACAATCTGCATTTCCCCATCCTAAGGTCAAGTTCTCCTCAAAAGAAAGGTTTTTCAGAACTGAGTGTTCGTGAACAGCAGAACCTGTCACAACCAGAGGAGCCAATGCAGACCGGTTCCCTTCCGTGTCTGGGTGTGGCAGGCAGAAAGAGGGCCTCCCAAAGATGCGCACCCCAGTGCCTGCTGTCTGTGAGTCTGCCAGGAGCCAGCATGGTGGGGAATTCTGGTTGCTCAATGGCTAACCGTTAAGTTGGGGAGAGCACCCACAACCACCCAGAGGGGCTCTTGCAAAGACAGGGCTCCTGAGAGGGGCAGAAAAGTGAACGGAAGTAGAACAGCAGGTCACAGTGAGGTCCTGGGAGAAGGACTCCACCTGCCCTTGCTGGCTTTGAGGACGGGGAAGAAGCCACAGCCAAGGGCAGCAGGCGGCCTCCACAAGCTGGGAGACGGGCCCACCCCCAGGCTCCCTGCAAGGAGCAAGGTCCCATCTGGGCTCTGAGTGTAGCCCAGTGAGACCTGTGTCAGGCTTCTCCACTACAGAACTGCAGTGAAAGGGCCGGCGCCGTGGCTCAATAGGCTAATCCTCCACCTTGCGGCGCTGGCACACCGGGTTCTAGTCCCGGTCAGGGCGCCGGATTCTGTCCCGGTTGCCCCTCTTCCAGGCCAGCTCTCTGCTATGGCCAGGGAGTGCAGTGGAGGATGGCCCAGGTGCTTGGGCCCTGCACCCCATGGGAGACCAGGAGAAGCACCTGGATCCTGGCTCCTGCCATCGGATCAGCGCGGTGCGCCGGCTGCAGCGGCGGCCATTGGAGGGTGAACCAACGGCAAAGGAAGACCTTTCTCTCTGTCTCTCTCTCTCACTGTCCACTCTGCCTGTCAAAAAAAAAAAAAAAAAAAAAAAAAAAAAAAAAAAAGAACTGCAGTGAAATAAATGAGCACGGCTGGTGATGATTTGTGACAGCAACCATGAGACCCCCACATCGGCAGTTTTCTCGCCGCTGCTTTCCCACGCCGAGCTGAGCAGGGGCCAGGGGCCAGGGGCCAGGTCTCAGAGGAGCCAGCACAAGGGGCTGGTGCTGTAGCATAGAGGATTAACCCACCGCCTGTGACCAGGCGTCCCATGTGAGGGCAAGATGGAGTCCCACCTGCTCCGCTTTCAATCCAGCTCCCAGCTGATGCGCCTGGGTAAGCAGCAGAAGATGGCCTGTGTGCCTGGGCCTCTGCTACCCACGTGGGAGACCTGGAAAAAGCTCCTGACTCCTGGCTTGGGTCTGGCCCAGCCCTGGTTGTTGCGGCCATTTGGGGAGTGAACCAGAGGATAGAAGCTCTCTCTCCCTCTTTCTCCCCCACCCCTGTAATTCTGCCTTTCAAATAAAATCTTTAAAAAAAGATTCATTTATTTATTTGAAAGTCAGAGTTACACGGAGAGAGGAGAGGCAGAGAGAGAGAGAGAGAGGTCTTCCATCCGCTGGTTTACTCCCCAATTGGCCACAATGGCCGGAGCTGTGCCAATCTGAAGCCAGGAGCCAAGAGCTTCTTCCAGGTCTCCCACATGGATGCAGGGGCCCAAGGACCTGGGCCATCCTCCACTGCTATCCCAGGCCATAGCAGAAAGCTGGATCAGAAGAGGAGCAGCTGGTACCAGAACCAGCGCCCATATGGGATTGTTGGCCCTTCAGGCCAGGGCATCAACCTGCTGCACCACAGCACCGGCCCCAAATAAATCTTTAAAAAGAGAGAGAGAGAGAGAGAGAGGTGCAGGTCCTGCTCCCCACACTGTGGGGACAGTGGCACCATCGCAAGTGAAATAAGATGAAAAACGGCTTCCTTTTTTGTTGGTTCCCCAGTCCCTCACTTGCGGGCTGTGGGTGCTCCAAGACCTACCCCGTAAAGAGCTACAAAAGCCAGCCACACCCTAACTGCTGTCCCTTTGTCCTCTCAGGACCTTATGTCCCATCCACTCAATAAGGCAAGAAAGTGGCTACACGGATGGCAGATACACCATGGGACAGCAACGATACCACCAAAGTCAGCGTGCTGTCCCCAGTTGCCCTTCCAGGAGAAAATGCCTGCAACTGTAATGCGGCTTGCTTCAAATCAGAAGCACTTAACCTGTTTTTTGTTTGTTTGTTTGTTTTTGAGAGGTAGAGTTACAGACAGTGAGAGGGAGAGACAGAGAGAAAGATCTTCCTTCCGTTGGTTCACTCCCCAAATGGCCGCAACAGCAGGAGCTACACTGATTGGAAGCCAAGAGCCAGGAGCTTCTTCCTGGTCTCCCATGCGGGTGCAGGGACCCAAGTACTTGGGCCATCCTCCACTGCCTTCCCAGGTCACAGCAGAGAGCTGGACTAGAAGAAGAACAGCCGGGACTAGAACTGGCAACCATATGGGATGCCGGTGCCCCAGACTAGGGCGTTAACCCATTTTTAAACCAGAATCTGAAGACCAGAACCACAGACAGGCACCCGATCACACCCTATTGCAGGGAGTCTTGGGGAACCCCAGAATCAGCCATCCCCGGGCCAGACTCCCTGCTCCAAACATTGGGACACCTGCGGTCGGCAATTTGAGGAACTTTTAACATCTGTGTCCTTAAAATCACTTCTCCCCTTTGACTGACCCTGGTTTTGATCTCTAAAGCCCCAGAATTATTTACAAGTTCATTTCCCCTCCCACTGGTGTAAGAGACCTTGGGGACGGCAAACCAAGAGCGAGGGAATGCAGCTAAGATGTGAGCAGAATAAAGAAGTCGGGGGAGGAGCGGCGGGGAACGGCTGAGGGGCCAGCTTTCTTGGCAAGGCAACAGCACAGCATGGAGGCAGACGCACAAAATCACCATTCCTTATTAGATGATATGTCTGCCAGGGCCACAGGGACCAAGGGGAAAGACTGACACCTGTATCCCAGCCAGTGTCACAGGAGGACGGTACCGGAGGCAACACAAGCCCACGCCATCGCCGCTCCCGGCTGCCCGTGTGTCTGGCGCCCAGTGCACTCCGACAAGTCAGATTTCCAGGCCGTGTGGCCTAACAGTGCCGGCAGGGGTCACTGCCCACTACCAGCCCAGTGACTTTGGGCAAAGGCGTCCTCCCTGCCTCACATGCACGGCGCATATGATACCAGGACAAGCCCACAGTCCCTTGTCCAAACCTGGGGGTCATATGTGCTTCAAAGTTCAGAATTTGCCAGGTTGTAAAAAGGTAACCCAGTGCCTGTGCACGAGAGGCACGCCCACAGTGAGTCTCATCAAGCACACGTGCATCGGGAGGGCTTTGGGCTCAGCACCTAACAGGCCACTTCAGACGCCTGCATTCCATATCAGAGTGCCTGGTTCGAGTCCTGGTTCCTCCACTTGCAATCCATGCACCCTCGGAGGCATCAGACGACGGCTCCAGTACTTCAGTCCCTGCTACTCACATGGGAGACCTGGATGGAGCTCTGCACTCCTGCCTTCTGTCTGACCAGCCCTGGCTACTGCAGGAATTTGGGGAGTGAACCAGCGGGTGGATGATATCCTTTCTCTCTCTCTGTAGCCCATGTCTCTGCCTTTCAAATAAAAGGAAAATAAAAGAAATTGTAAAACATTTTTATATGAACAGTATTCAGACTAAATGGGAAAAAATTGTTTATGTCAGAATTTGCCATCAAATGAATTCAGCGGGTCAAATGTCCTGCTAAGTTAATTATGAAATGACTTTTCAAAGCCTTGTTGTGTAGGTCAGAGCTGAGCTACAATGCTCTGATCCGATGCCTACTCCACAGGGTCACTGTCGTGTGCACTGAAAGAGCTGCAATACAGGAAGCACTCAGGATGCACATGGACGCCTGTGGCTGTCTTTCCCCTGCATGGCGGTGCAGTGCCACGCCCCCTGCCTGCAGCACCACACCCCATGCCTGCAGTGCCACACCCCTGCCTGCAGCACCACGCCCCCTGCCTGCAGCACCACGCCCCCTGCCTGCAGTGCCACGCCCCCTGCCTGCAGTGTCACGCCCCCTGCCTGCAGTGCCATGCCCCCTGCCTACAGCAGCTCTTCAGTCTGCTCAGAATGTGCTTCCTTGGAAGCTTCTGCCTGCAGAACACCCACCCACCTTCTTAAGGGCCACTCGGTGCCACTCCCTCCATGCAGGTGACCTTGGTCATGCTCCTCCTCTAGCCAGCCCCATACCCCAGGCCTTGGCCTTCTGTGTGGGCCTTGGCCACAGTAGCTTGCCATTGACCTGCTAGTCACAAGCTGCTTGTGGACAGGGATGGATGACAGTTTACTCATCTGTGTGCCCTCAGAGCCTGGCGCGTGTGAGGCCCTGTGCACCGACGTGCGGCGGGCAGAATTTAATGAGACATCCAAATCCCCGCCTGTCTGACTCCGAGCAGGTGCAGAAAAACACATCCCAAAAGGGCTCCCTCACTGCCCCTGAATCTGAGCACAGAGGAAAAATGCCCATCTGCATATTCAGTGTCATCACACCAGTGCCTGGAGAACCTTTTCTGTACCCTAAACTACTGTGTCTTCTTCATAACCCCAATTAATATGCACTAGGCATGCCCTGGTCGGGAGACCCTGGAGATTAATGAACACTTATTTTACTGTTTTTAAAGATGTATTTTTATTTATTCAAAAGGCAGAATAACAGAGAGAGGAAGAGACAGAAAGATTCTCCATCAGCTAGTTCACTCCCTAAATGGCCTCAACAGCCAGAGCTGGGCCAGGAGGCAGGAGCTTCTTCCGGGTCTCCCATGTGGGTGGCAGGGACCCAAGCACTTGGGCCATCTTTGCTCATTGCCCAGGTGCACTAGCAGGGAGCTGGATCGGAAGTGGAGCAGCTGCGACCGGAACTGGCACCCATATGGGACGCCACACTGCAGGCAGCAGCTTAATGCACTGTGCCACGGCACCAGCCCCTCCAGGGTCCTTTCTTCACCTCTTCCTTCCTAATGGTTTTCCCAGACATCAAAGGAATGGTCCAAGCTTCTCTGCCCAGGCCACCCCCAGAGAAGACAGTTACCCTACCCACCCCACAAAATGTCCCGACACTACCCCCACTCCACTGACATGCCCCTCCCCTCAGATCCCAGCGTGTGCTGGAAGAAACCGTGTACTGATCCTGCAGACCACTACGGAAGGGGGCTCCCCCACCTCTGCCACCATTCACACTCCTCAACGGTGCCTGCTTTCCACCCAAAGCAACCTGGGACTGCAGGGGCTCGGCAATTCTGAACAAAGTGGGGGGGGTGTTACACAGAAGATACAGCATCACTCCCGGGCTATCTGTGCCTGGCAGGGGTGCTCCAGCCTGAACCGCTGCAGCCCTGGCTGAAATGCAGATTCCTGGGCCCAGCCTCCACGACTCTAATTCTGCAGGGCTGAGCAAGCCCCCCGAGGCGTGTGTTGAGCAAGCGCTAGGATGACTGTGGACAGTCTGCAACCACACAGAGGAGTCCTGGGCTGCCGTGGCCTGGGCCCTCCTCCTCCATTTCTGCCCCTCTCCATGGTGTTCTCCCCAGAACTGGGTCAGTTCCCCAGGGAGAGTGGCCCCTGAGGTTTCCCACAGAGCCCATGTAGGCAGAACCACCTCCGTCAGCACCCAGTACTCAGGGGCTTGCAGCTGCAGTGAGGTTACCAGGGCACCTGAGGACAGCTGACTGTCCACCGCGGATCAGCGGGCATCCAGGCTCCATTTCCTGCTTCTCATGACCGCACTGTGGTTGTATCTTAGGAAATGCACAGTGAAGTGTGTAGAGATCAAAGAGTGTGACGTCACCGGCTATTCTCAAACGGTTCAGAAAAATAATACACAGAGGTGTAGACATACAAATAAAAGGATATGCAAAGGGACAAGATATAAATTGGAGAAATTCAGTAGAGAGGTCCTTAGGTCCTACTTTTTAAAAAGTATTTATTTGAAAGAGAGACACAACAAAAGCGAGAGTGAGAGCGAGAACGAGAGCAAGAGAGAGATCTTTCATCTGCTGGTTTACTCCTCAAATAGCCACAATGGGCCAGGGCTGGGCCAGGCCAAAGCCAGGAGCCAGGAACTCCATGCTGGTCTCCCACACGGGTGGCAGAGGCCCAAGCACTTGGGTCATTTTCCATTTCCTTCCCAAGTGCATCAGCAGGGAGCTGGATCTGAGGTGCAGCAGCTGGACTCGAACTCCGATATTAGAGAACAGATGACCCAAGTACTTGGGCCCCTGCACCCATGTGGAGACCTGGATGGCGTTCCAGGCTCCTGGCTTTGGCCTGGCTCAGCCCTGACCATTGTGGCCATTTGGGGAGTAAACCAGCAGATGGAAGCTCATTCGCTCACTCGTTCGCTCTCTCTCTCTCGTTGTCTCCCTTTTTCTCTAACTCTGCCTTTCAAATAAATAAGTCCTTAAAAAACAAAAAAAGCACTTTTTAGATACACATGTGGCCGGGGCCGCGGCTCACTAGGCTAATCCTCCGCCTTGCGGCGCCAGCACACCGGGTTCTAGTCCCGGTCGGGGTGCCAGATTCTGTCCTGGTTGCCCCTCTTCCAGGCCAGCTCTCTGCTGTGGCCAGGAGTGCAGTGGAGAATGGCCCAAGTGCTTGGGCCCTGCACCCCATGGGAGACCAGGATAAGTACCTGGCTCCTGCCATCGGATCAGCGCGGTGGGCTGGCCGCAGCACGCCGGCCGCAGCGGCCATTGGAGGGTGAACCAACGGCAAAAGGAAGACCTTTCTCTCTGTCTCTCTCTCTCGCTGTCCACTCTGCCTGTCAAAAAATTAAAAAAAAAATAGATACACATGTGCTCTACCATGAAAGGAGTTTCTATTGGGACAAGCAAGTGACCTAAAGCCCAGAATTTTGACTGGGCTCTAACACCTTTCTTTACATGGTTTGGGGACATACATTTAAGCCAGGATGATAGACAGACTCCTTAAGTTCTCACTGAATCAGAACCGTGAAAGGCATAGAAGCTGAAGATGTTTTGGGTTATGCAACAAGAGCATGCCTATGTAGAGGTGATATTAAAAATACGACACCCATGGTGCTCCAACCAATCAGAAGCAACGAGAACTGATGTACACCGGGCCCTGCCGCTGGGCCAGGCCCTGGCCCTTTAGCTCCCGGACTCCAGGAGCTCCAGGGAAGGCAGCGGCTATTTGCTGTCTCAGTCCCTCGGCAGCCAGCAGAGCGACCGCGGCACACGCGACTGCACCGCACTCCGCGCACGAGGGAGCATCAGCGCTATCAGTCGTGCTTATCCCCAGCCTCACGGGAGCTCGCGCCCAGGCTGCACTCAGGGGTAGTGACTTAACCGCCCCCAGAGCTCCAGGTGGAGCTGTAGGAGACCGCCCATGCGCCAGCCCCTGAGAGGCCGCCCTGCCTGGGAGGATCCTTTGGAATGGACAGCTCTCCACCCTCCCCTTACCTGCCCCAAAGCAGGACCTACATCTGCTGTGGATGCAGGTGTGTGTGTGTGTGTGTGTGTGTGTGTGTGTAATCACCCAACATGCCTCACTCCCTGGCCTTCTCCATGGCTTTCCCACAAGTTGCCGCCCCAGAGGCGCCAAGCCCCTGCTCCTTGCTACAGAGGCTGTTATCAGCTGGAACCCCAAGCCGCTCCCGGTGTCTCCCCTGCATCCACGCACTCGACTCTCTTGTTAACCTGCGTTTGGCTGCAGGAGTCTGTCCCACGGAGGAGCCAACTACAAAAGGTAGAGAGAAAAGTATTCTTGCCCTCCTCCAGCCTCAAGACCCGGAACCCCGCGCACAGAGCTCAGACATGCTGCCGACTGGCCCGCGTTGCGACTGGCCCGCGTTGCAAGTGGGGACCTGGGGGTGGAGGTGGGAGGGTGGGAGATCCGCGGGCGCCATTCGCACTCGCTAAGGCGGATCTCCTTTTGCTTAGAGAGACTCCTGGGCAAAACAAATGCTCTGAGGACATCCGGTGAGTCACAGGCCGAGAATAGAGCGAGCTCCTTCGAAACCATCTGCAAACGCCGCTGACAACATGCTTATTATTACAGGAGTGGATGCACGAAGCGCTCCAGGAGACAACAGAGTTCTCGAAACTCATTTCTCATCTCACACACGGAACCTTGAAAGAAGAGCATTTTCCATTGCCTGGCCCTGCCCGAGAGCACCAGAGGAGGACAAGCACAGCTGCTCCTTTCACAGGGGGCAGAGACACAGGGTCGCTGTATTCTTACACAACGCCTGGCCCACAGCTAGGAGTAACGAATGGCTTGACAGATAGGTGTATTCTGAAGACAGTAGTTGGAGATGGCTGGGCCCATTTAGGCCACGTGTTATGTGTAGAAGTCATTGTCTCCTCAGGCAAACTGAGGCAAACCCAACACCGTTCACACTGCGAAGAGTTGAGGATATTCATCCAAGAGTGACACAGGAAGGAAATGAACTGAAACCTGAGCTCTGCTCTCCACTCGTGGCTCTTGTCATTCCCAGGTTCACTTGCTATTTGACTTGTTTCCTTGGATTCCAAGACGGTCAAGCGACCCTCCAGGGGAAGGCACAGCCGCCACCTGTGCTGCCTGGGCAACACCCAGCAGGCACTTACCCTGAGCAGGCGTGCTCTGTGCAATCTGACTCAAAGACTACACAGGGGCGACGAGGCCATCCCGCTCGGTCCACCCTCCTGACACCTGCGCTGTCACGTACAGCTATCCACGGTCTCCAGCCATGAGCCCTGGCCACGCGGCTAGCACCCTCCTCCTAAGTAAGCCGCTTTGTTAGTACAAAATGAAACACACCTGCTGGGAGAGGTCCAGTGAGGAAATAAATGCCCTTCCCTGAAGGAAGCACGAATCAGGACTACAGGAAGCTGGCTGTGGCTTCCCCGCCGTACCATCCACAGAACACTAAGGCCACCAGCCACAGCGGCGCCACGGAGAACCTGGGTGAAGAACGCCATGGCTTCTCACGCATTGCCTTCATCATCCAATTCCAGGAACCCTCCTCCAAGGGCAGGAGCAACTCCTCCATGGGTGGAGCCCTCACCGATGATGGGTTTAGGGGTGCAGGGGCCCCCGGGACCCCTCTAACCAGGTGAGGACTCCGTGAGAGGGCACCAGGATCGGCCCTGGCCCTGTGGACCCCCTCAGGCAGCACCCTGTAGGCCTGTGAGAAATGCAGTGATGACCCCCCCAACCCAGCTGATGGTGTTCTGTTACAGCCAAACCTCAGGAGGCTGAAACAACTGTGGGCTGTTCCCTAGCACCCTTAAACAGGGGGCGTGCACCCAGTCCTGGAAGTGCGGCATCATCGGCCCTGAGGGGTCTGGGAGAGATTTATCCTGCGATGAACCCAGGCTTCGGAAAGCAGCCAGCAGCCTCTCTCTCCCTCTTGACGACGCCCGCTGGAACTCCTTGTGTTGCCTGCAGCTTTGGCAGCCACCTTGGAACCACGAGGAAGCCTAACTGGGACAAATCCACCAGGGAAGAAAAGACACCTGCTCTCTGATGACCTCGTTGGGCCGACCCAGAAGTGGCCCGGCCTCAGGGGTGCTTATCAGTGAAATCAGAAGTATTCCTCATTATGTAAGCCATTTGGAGCTGAGTTTTTGCGATTCCTGAAGCCAACAGCACCCTGACAACTGTGCGTCACGGGAGGCCAGTGCTGTGGCACAGCAGGTTAAACTACCACCTGAGACGCTGGCATCCCGTATCAGAATGCCAGATTTGAGGCCCGGCTGCTCCACTTCCCATCCTGCCCCCTGCTAAGGTGCCAAAGGTAGTGGATGAATGCCCAAGGACTTGGGCTCCTGCCACCCACATAGGAGACCTGGATGAGTTCCTGGCTCCTGGCTTTGGCCTAGACCAACCCTAGCTGTTGCATCCACTTTGGAGTGAACCATTGGATAGAGGATGGAGTGCTCAAATGATCAATCAATCTGTCTCTGTTTCTCTTCTCCCCTACCCTCCTCTCTCTCTGTTACTCTGCCTTTCAAATAAATAAATAATTAAAAAATAAAAAAAAAAAAAAACCACTTTGTTTCCCGGTTTGGCGGCAGGCAGCCCTCGCCTGCCTCCTCGGCGGGTCCCAGTTCATCTGTTAAGCAGACAAGCCCAAACTCCCAAAGGTCATGCAGTGCGGCTCTATTCACAGAAATAAAATTAATTTTCTAGCCCATGAATTAAACATCGCTGCTGCCTGCTGAAAGATTTTAGCAGCAGCCTTTTGTTGGCAAGAGAATGTTCTAAAATAAGCTACGAGGAGTCAGAAGGGTAGACGGAGAATCAGAGGGGAGGAGGCCATGGGAAGGAAAAACTGCAACATCCCAGCTGATGGCTGGACCTGAGGCCCGGGGGGCGCCCCAGCGACTTCGGGGTGCAGATGAGTCACCCGGAGGCGTGAAAGTGCAGAGAGGACTCAACAGACCCCGGTGGGCTGCGAGAGCCACCATCCCTAAGGAGCTCCGGAGCGGTGCAGTGCAGCTGGTGCGTGTGCAGGGCCCCGCGCGGCGAGCAGCGAGGCTCCGGCGGCTGCGGCTCGGGCACCGCCTGCACGGTTCGTTCTTAAGCTCTGCAGCGCCTGCGAAGAGAGAAATCTGCATCTCGAAGGCCCTGCAGAGCCCTTGAACCTGTCCCGGTGAGCCTGTGCTCAGAACCTGCAGGGGCACCAGGCACCAGCACGCCTAGCCCAGGGAGGTGGGCCCGCGAGGACCAGCTTCGGGACCAAGGCGCGGGGAACCCTCATGGAGCCTCAGGGGCTGTTTCCGTTTCGCTTTAGTAACACTTAGACCCCAAAGACTGAGTCTGAAATCAAAGACAGCCCCGCTGGACTTCTATGCCCCGCCCCCCTTGCTCCAGGCCCTGAAGCAACTCCGTGCCCACCCCCTGAATCCTCAGCCTAGAAACCAGCAACCGCCAGTCCCTGGGGAGAGGAGGCGAGAGCCAGGGCGGCCATCCACAAACCCACCTCAGTCCTTCCAATCTCCCTGGGCCCTGGAGCAGCCGTCTCCAGCCGCTCTGCCAGGCGGAGCCCCAGTCCTTGAGCCGCCGCCCACCTGGGGACATCGGCTCAGCCCTGGCACAGGAGCCGCCTTGGCGGTCATCCCCAGGCACCTGTCTGCCACTCCAACACACCAGGAAGCACCACACAGTCAGGGATGGTGCCAGTGCCTGGCAGGTGTGTGTGGGGGTGGGGGGGTAATAAACATGATTGGAGAAGGAAACTAAGTCATGGTTCTCAGCCCGACTGCAGGTCAGACACACCTGAACAGCTTGTTAAGACAGCCAGGGCAACACTCCTGGCGGTTCCAGTTCTGTAGATCCAGGTGGGGCCCAGACTTCGGAGTGCTTCTGCTGGGCAACCATTTCTTCCAGTCATTGGAATGGAAAGAAGGAAGGAACTGGTGGATGAAGGGGTACGGGACTCCAGCATGGCTGTGAGGATCTCCTTCTCTCTCTGTTTCTGTCTTTCCCTCTCCTCCTCCCCTTCTTCTCCCCCTCCCCCTCCCCCTCCCCTCCCCCTCTTCCTTTCCCTCTCTCTCTCTCCTGGCCCAGCACTCACATAACAGACAATGAGGGAGGCCCACTGGCACCTGTGGTTGTGGCCGCCAATAGTTGCCACAAGACCTACAATCAGAAACAATGACCTTTTCCGTCACTGGGGCTTCCTGATGGGGGGTGGGGGGTGGGGGTGCTGGCACAAGCCTCGCCCTTCCAAGCACAGCTGCACAGCCACACAGGGAGCCAGCAAGGTGAAGCGCAAAGGCCCGCGAGAAGGAAGTGCCTGGGTGAACATTTGCTCCTGTGGCTTCCGGGCCACACTCTTACTGCACTGGTGCGCATGGTTCCAGCTGCGACCTGACGCTGGTGTCTGCAGTCACACACACACACACACACACACACACACACACAGTGTGCAGCTGGAGACCCTGGCAGAGGCGGGCAAGTGGTTCGCCCAAGGCCTTCCCTGGGGGCTGGACTCTGACTTCAAAGCCCATTCACATTACCCGCACCCCCCACGTTGTGGCAACTCCTGAAGAAACAGGGTCAGAAGGGCAGGTAGACTACAGGGAAGAGATGGCCCCCAAAGGCACTCTCTTTTACAGACCCTTCAAAATACTACCCTGGCCACATCGCCCTTTTGTAGATCTATCACCGGCTTTTCCAAGCAGTGGCTATAACTTTATGTGACACACAGAACTAAACAAGGCAAGAACAAAGACTTTACAGCAAGTCACCATCAAATATTTGGATTTAAATCCCGTGCCTTGAGCCAAAAGTTCTCCGAGTCCCAGAAGGCAAAGCCAGCGCAGGTTCCGTGTTCGGCCTCCCCTCCCCCTACACACACCCAACTTGAGAGGTAATGCTCACAGCAGAGAGCACTGGGCAAGTGGCAAGCACTTTACCCCGTGCCTTGGTTCTGAAAATGACCATCGGCCCAGTATCACCATCCAGATTTTACAGCCGAGAGCGAGGCTCACGCTTTGCAAAGGGACGGGTCGGGGGGTGAGCTAATTGGCAAGGCCCTGGCTTCTACTCTGCAGCTCAACTTCCCATGTCATGGTCACAGTGCAGTCTGCAGTGACCTTGACCAGCTTTAGGAAAAAAAAACCCGAGTTAATAATGTTGACTTCAACCTACACCTGTACTTGCTGGGACTGTTAAGCCAGCAAAAGCACTCTGAATTCTCTCTCTGGTTTCACTGCAATCCGGCCTTGGGGAGGGCTGTCAGCGGCTGCCCATTAAAAACCCCAGAGCAGCAGCAAGAATGAGCTGCAACCAGGTTTGCAAGGAAGAGTCGTGCACGCCTAGTTTAATTGAGCATTCTTCTACTGAAGAAAAAGAGCCAGTACAGGGCTAGCAGTAATAATGACAGCTAAGAATGACTCACTACCAAGCAAGGGACGCTCCCTGTGCTGAGGGGTTTACATGTGCTAATTCTGCAGATTGTGTAAGTAGTGTGAGATACCCACTTAAACAGTGAGGAAACAGAGGTTCTCTGATGTCCACTTGGCCAAGGCCTGGCCCTGGGGGAGTATGGGAGCAGGGATTCGCATTCAGATGCACCTGTCCACTGAGCCTGGCCCACCCAGCCCTGGAGAACTGAGAGGTGAGACGGAAGCCAGAGCCATGCAAGTGCAAGCGGGAGGCTCAACAAAGGGCTGCATATGCAAGAGATGCGCACCCCGACAGGGACAGGGACACAAAGACTGCCTCTGGCTATGGATGCAGGCTGCCCGCTGCTCATCTTTGGGCGAGACTCCGAATAAAGCTGGAGAGCCAACTACACGAATGCTCCCAACACCCCCCCCACCCCAGATTTGCCTGTCTCTGCCACTTCCCGGCTCCAGAAAAGGCGCCAGAGAACCCTGGGCCTGCCTGGACTGTGGTCTCAACTGCCCTGGGGCGGGAGAGAGGGACAGCTGCCACCTCGAAGGGAGCAGGGCAAACTAGCCCCTGGTCTACCGGGCACCATCATGGAAACTGTCCCGTGATGGGGGGAAACCTGCTGTCCCCATGGGGCACACTGAGCAGATCTCAGCAGCCTGGAGAGAGTCAAGGCCAAGTTCACCCTGGGAGGCGGCCCTGGGGCTTTCACCTTTGGTGGTCACTCCCTACTCTACTCTTCCTGGGATCCGTGGACTGCCTGCTGGGCCGGAAACCTTGGGAGCAGGCCCTCCAGCAAGCGCAAGGCTCCCTCCAGCTGGTGTTGCTTCCCGACCTTGACTCAGAAACTCCAGCGCCTGCGGCCCTGGGGCACCATGGGCTATCCAGCCCCACAGCTGCCACTCAAACAACGGGAGGCCGAGAAGGAAGACAAGCTGCCCAGGCCACAGGGGGAGTCGCACGCAGGCAGGCTGAGGGGCCGGGCGGTGGCTGGGTGGCTGGCGGCTGGGTGGCTGGCGTAGGACTGAAGCCTTGCCAGGCTTCACACCTAAATGGGGACCCCTGCAGGGAGCACCACCCTGAGGAGGCCTCGTTTCCAGGGCAACCTCCCTGGATGGGCTCAGCCTACTTCTCCCACAACTCAGCTCCCTGAGTGGATGAGCAGCCCAAGCAGGCGCCAAATGGGCTCCAAGGCCAGACAGAGCCGGTGGTGGAGGTGGCACTGGGGGGTGGCAGCATTGGGGCCGTCTCTGTGAGCAACCCCGAGCCGGCAGTCTCAGCTGGGCTCTGGCTGCCCCTCACCTCTTCCTTCAGAAGATACCCATCAGAGAGAAGGGTTCCAAGCAGCGGCCCGAACTCAGCAGGTCGGAAGGACAATATCTACCACTGTGCTGTTTTTCCTTTGCAGAGAGGGAGAGAAGGGAGAGGGGGCAATCAGCCTTTCAAAACAGCCCTGGGGGAGTGCAAAGGCAGCCTTCTGCCCAGGGAGGTCCCAGGCTGGGGTCTGGCAACTCCACCCATCCAAAGCTGATGACTTGGCAGTGGAAGCCAGGGGAGGCTGGGGCCGACAGGACATCCCTGGCCGAGGACTCTCAGAGCGAAGATTCTGTCTCCACCAGGGACGGCAGAAAGGAAAGGGAGAAAGGGCAGAGACAACTCTGACCAGCCTGGGGGTGGGGTGCAGCAGGGCTCAGCGGAGTGCCAGGCGTGTAAGATAATATTTTAAGTGCTCACTTCTCCTTGAGCTATTAAAGCTAAGCCCAATCCCCCAGAGGCTGCAGGCTCTGAAGTGCCTCTGGCGGCTGGGGGTGGGAGGAGCTGGAGACAGGCTCTGGGCAAAGAGGGCTTGGTTGGGGGTGGCAGTGCCCCCAGTAGGCACTGGCTGCACGTACCGGGGGCCCTGCCACTTGGAGCCGGCAGGAAGGAAAACAGGCCAGGAGCTAGACCGCAGCACATCAAAGATGCTGTGTTTGTGAGTGTGTGTGTGTGTGTGTGTGTGTGTGTGTGAGAGAGAGAGAGAGAGAGAGAGAGAGAGAGAGAGAGAGAGAGAGAAGGGACCAGGAAGAGAGGTTGCGGCAGGAGCTCTGGGGACCACAACTCTACTGCCCTCCCTGAGCCACACCCCCTAGGAGGCACCCGCTTTCTGGATGGACTTGCTTCCCAGAGCAGGGACTAAAGGTTTCAAGAGACCGGCTGAAACCCAAGTAGCCCTGTTATCTCCCCAGGCATCTGCAGCTGGCACCCTGCCCACCAGCCTGCTTGGTAGAAACAGGTCTTCTTTCTCCCTTCCCCTTCCGCTCTGGAAACAGAGGCAGGTTCTGTGTCTCCCGCCCCCGTTCCTCAGACATCTCTGCAGGGTGGGTGGCTGGGGGGGCGGGGAGGCGATTGTGGAGTCAATTGTCAGAGCCGCGGGTCAATGCCTGTGCCCTTTGTCCTGGCTGCTTCAGCCACAGGGGCCCGAACCCACCAGTGGGCCGCGAAGCCCTGACTGGGGAGGTCCTGGGACCCTGGGGGCCCTTTCCTTCCAGCAGGAGTGGGGGTGCAAGGAAGGAGGGTGGCAGGAGAGCCACAGCAGCTGAACTGACCCTCAGACCTCTGTAAGGCCACAGTGGGACTTCGTGGTGGGGGTGCAGCGCCCCGGCCCCTGGGCTCGGTTTGCGCAGAGAAACTTCCCGGCCAGAGAGCCACAGTAGGCATAGAAGACCACGGAGCCGGCAGGGCGAGGGACCTTGGAAAGACAAGAAGGAAACCGGTGTCTTCCCCCATTCTGAGCACGAGAACCAAGATTCAGCAGTGTGCTAGCCGCCCCTGCCCCTTCCCTTTCTAAAGGTCCTTAACTAGGTCCCAAGGACCCCTGGCCCGCAGCGGGGACTGAGAAACAGGAGGGCAGCAGAGGGGAGGGCCCCGGGGACCCGCACGGGAGACACCACCGCAGCGCTGTCCTCCCTCCCCGGGCGCCCGATCCCGCCGGTGCCTAGCAGTTCCCCGCGGGCGCCGGGGCGCACGGCGGGGGCGCCGCAGGGCTCCGGGCTCCTAGCGTCCCCCACCGGGAGCCGGCCACTGCACTTCCTCGGGCCGACTGCGGAAGACAAGGGGGCAGAAGTTCAAGACACCTGGCCAGAGATAGCCGCTCGTCCCAGCGGGCGGGGAACTGGATGCCCAGGGGCCCGGGACGCGTGCGTGCGTGCGCGCGCGCGGGAAGCGACACGGCCGACGCGGAGGGCGCCGCGGGACTTACCCCAGAGCAGAGTGAGCGGCTTGGCTTTGGGGATGAGCAGCAGCGAGTACACGGCCCCCAGGTGCAGCAGGCCCATCAGCACCACGTTCCTCCAGACGATGTCTTGCTGCCGCCGCTGCCCGCGCGCGCCCGGCTTCTCCGGGCCGCCGCTGCCGCCCCCCGCGACTCCCGGCTCGGCCCGGAGCTCCTCGTCGGCGTCGCAGAAGGGGGCCTGCCCCGCGTCGGCAGCCGGACCTGGCATGGCTGGGGCGACGTGAGCGCTCAGCCTGCGCGGGGCTCTCGGATGGCGCCGGGGCTCGTGCCTTTCAGCCGGGCTGCTCCGCACCGCCCGCGCCGGCCTTCCCAGCGCGGCTCCGCGGCTCCTCCTCCCGCGGTGGGCCGCTCAGAGTGGCCCGGGGGTGCCCGAGGGGACGGCCGGCATCTGTTGCTGGCCCCTCCCCGGCGCGCTGCGGGGCAGGACTCGCGGCCGGGAGAGGAGGCGCGCGCGAGGGGCGGAGGGCAGGGAGGGTGGGCACGCGCGGCGCCGGCGGCGGAGACAGACCTGCATAGCTACAGCCAATCAGGCCTGCCCGTGGGGCCCTTAAAGAGAAAGACGCCCCCCGGCCTCTGCTGCCGCGCGATGGCCGCGGCGCCCGAGTTGGGGGCCCCCGCCCGGGAGGCAGACGGAAGGCAGTGCGCAGCCCTTCTGAGAAGGGCCGGGGGGCCTACGCTCTTCGCTGCCCTTCCCCTCTCCCCCTCCAAGAGCCACAGCCACCCGTGTTGGAGAATCTTAAATACAGAGACCCAGTTCAAGTAACGCTCGACCCACGATGGGCATCAAAGTCACTAAGTCTGTCGCTTAGTGAGGCAGTGGAGGGGTGGGGGCGGCCACGCAGCCACGCCGCTCTGGGTGGCCGGGCACGCGCCAGGGCTCAGGCAGTGCCTGCAAGGCTGTGCACGGGCGGCGAGGGGCTCGTTGGCCGCCCACAGGGCCCTGTCCGCGCTGCCCGCCCGCCCGCCCGCCTCTGCGTGTGGTGAGCTCCTGCGCCGTCTGCACCACTGAGAATTGAGAATCGCCCAGAGCGCTCCAAAGAAAATCAACTCGTGAACAATGTGTGTGCGCCTGCTTCTCCCCTCCTGATGCGGACGGTGGCGAGCTGTCCGGACAGGGCCCGGGTTGCATAGAAGATGCCCCCAGCAGGCATGGCTGCGCCTGCAAGTGGGCCGCGGAAGGGAAAGAACCTGGACTGCGAGTCCCGGGTCTCTGGGTTCCAGTGTTCACTCACTGTGGCCCGGCTCGCTCTCGGGCTACAGCTTTCCTTTTCTTGGAGACAGACCGAGGGTCTGCTCTTGGTTTCAGCGTGCAGGTGTTTCGTGAGTTTGAAAGGATGCCATTATGTGACCGGCTCAAAAAAAAAAATCTGAATTTTTATAAAAGAAAACAATGCTTACTTTCATCTGTTTTTCTGAAAGACAGTGTCAGAGAGACAGAGACAGAAATCTTCATCCTCCATCTGCTGGTTAACTCCCCAAATGGCCACAACAGCCTGAAGCCAGGAGCCTAGAACTTCATCTGGGGCTCCCACTGGGATGGCCAGGATCCAAGTACTTGAGCCAGCACCTGCTGCCCCCAGGGGGCGCATTAGCAGAAAACTGGATCAGAAGCAGACTTCGTGGGACTTGGACAAGCTACTCCATTATGGGATGTGGGGGTCCCAAGCGTCAGCTTACCCACTTCACTACGATGCCCCTTATGTTAATTTATTTTTACATTTCTTTAAATTAGTCGTTGTTAGGAATCCTTTACAGGATTCCAGGAGGAGGAGAAAAGCTAGAAAGGGTGGAGTGCCTGAGGAGCTGTGAGGGAGCATCCTCCTGTTGGAAGTCCTGAGCCAATCCAATCAGCCAAACAAAGGACTCATTTAAATAAGTGAGGCAGGGGCCTGCGTTGTGGCTTAGCGGGTAAAAGCCACCACCTGCAGCGCCGGCAACATATGGGCAGAGGTCCCGGCTGCTCCACTTCCGATCCAGCTCTCTGCTATGGCCTGGGAAAGCAGAAGACGGCCCAAGTCCTTGGGTCCCTGCACCCATGTGGGAGACCCGGAACAAGCTCCTGGCTCCTGGCTTCGGATTGACGCAGCTCCAGCCGTTGTGGCCATCTGGAGAGTGAACCAGCGGATGGAAGACCTTTCTCTCTCTCTCTCTCTCTCTCTCTCTCTCTCTCTCTCTCCTTTCTGTGTAATTCTGACTTTCAAGTAAATAAATAAATCAAAAAAAAAAAAAAAACAAGTTAGGCAGGGCATGTGGCTTGTGCAATGAGTGTCACTGGGCTGGCGTTGTGGGAGTGGGGTGGGGTACCTCAATGGAGCTGAAATGATAACATGAAAGGGAATTTGCCTGGGACCAGATCCACGTCAGCACTGGAGGGTGTGACGTCCACCCTGCATTTCTTCTCCTGTCTCTTCTGCGCCCCACTCCCCCCAGGTCCAGGCATTCTCTGTGGCTCTGGGCAGACAGTCCTTTCTCTCTGCCTGTACTCTCACTCTGACCGTTTGTTTGTTTGGGATTCATCAGGCCCCAGCCATGTGCCAGGACCAGGAGCCACAGGAGATAAAATAAGGCATGGTCCCTGCCCTAAAGGTACTCCGCTCCTAGTCCTTAAGCCCATGGAACCTCTAGGTGAAGACCTTGGGAAGGTAGGAAGGTCTAGTCCATCATTAGAAAAAGAAATTTTGTCTAAAGATTTATTATTTGAGAGAGAGAATCTTCCATCTGCTAGTTTACTTCCCAGATGCCACAAAGGCCTGGGCTGAACCAGCTCAAAGTCCGGAGCCTGGAACTCCATCTGGGTCTCCCATGTAGGTGACAAGGGCCCAAGTACCTGGGCCAGCAGCTGCTGCTTTCTCCTGCCCATTAGCAGGGAGCTGGATCGGAAGCCGAGTGGCCAGAACTTGACCTAGTGCTCATGTGGGATGCCAGCATCACAGGCAGTGGCTTAACCTGCTGCACCACAAAGCCAGGAGCCAGGAGCTTCATCCATGTCTCCCAGGTGGGTGCAGGAGCCCGAGGACTAGGCCATCCTCTGCAGCTTTTCCCAGGCCAGGACCTGGCTTGGAAGTGGAGCAGCTGGGACTTGAACTGGCGCCCTTTTGGGATGCTGACCCTGCAGACAATGACTTAACTCATTGCGCCACAACACTGGCCCTGGATATTTTTCTAGTTCTGCCAGAAATGCTGTTGGGATTTTGATAGGGATTGGAATAAATATGTAGATCCCTTTGGGTGGTATGGATATCTTAATATTAAATCTTTTAATCCATGAAGATGTGGTCCCTTTCTGTTTTTTTTTTTTGTTCAGACACATTTTGTAGTTTATAGGGTACAAGTGTTTTGCTTCCTTACTGGGTAAGGGTTTTAAACAGTATTGTCTAATAAAAATATAATGTGAGCCATAGATTCAATCCATATGTATAATTTTAAATGTTCTATTAGCAACAATAAAATGTAGAAACAATAAATTTTAATAATGTATTTTATTTGGCCCAATAAATCTAAAATGTTATATTTTAATGTGCAATCAATATAAAATTAGGATATTTTACATGTTTTTTCTTATTTTATCTTCAGAATTCCCTATTTGTACTTACTACACTGTGCACTTTAATTCAGATAAAAAAATATATACCGGGTATGGGGCCAGCGTTGTGCCATAGCGAGTGAAGCCACCCATATGGGTGTTACTTCCAGTCCCAGCTGCTCCATTTCTGATTCAGCTCCCTACTAATGCACCTGGGAAAGCAGTGGAGGATGGCCCAAGTCCTTGGGGGCCCTGCACCCATTTGGGAGACACAAAATAAGCTCCTATCTCTTTGCTTTGGCCTGGCCCAGCCACGAATGTTATAGCCATCTGGGGAGTGAGCTAACAGATTGAAGATCTCTCTCTGTCTCTGTCTCTGTCTCTCTTGCTGTCCCTCTCCATCTCTCTGTAGCTCTGCCTTTCAGGTAAATAAATAACACCTTTTTAAAAAGATTTATTTATTTATTTATTTATTTATTTATTTATTTGAAAGGTAGAGCTACAGAAAGGCAGAGGCTGAAAGAGAGAGAGAGAGAGAGGTCTTCCATCCGCTGGTTCACTCCCCAGATGGCTGCAATGGCCGGAGCTGCACCGATCTGAATCCAGGAGCCAGGAGCTTCTTCCAGGCCTCCCATGTGGGAGCAGGGGCCCAAGCACTTGGGCCATCTTCTACTGCTATCCCAGGCCACAGCAGAGATCCAGATCGGAGTGGAGCAGCTGGATCTTGAACCAGTGCCCATATAGAATGCTGGCACTGCAGGTGGTGGCTTTACCCACTACGCCACAGTGCTGGCCCCATAAATAAAATATTTTCAAAAATAAATATATATAAAAAATAAATAAATATATACCAAGTGCTCAGTAGCTGCATGTGGCTAGTGGCTATCATTTTAAACAGCATATTCTTATTTTATTTTTTTTAAAGATTTGTTAATTGATTTGAAAAGCACAGTGATAGAGAGAGGGAGAGAGGGAGAAAGAGAAAGGATTCTCCTATCCAGTGGTTTACTTTAACTGCTTGCAACATCTGGGGCTGGGCCAGGCTGAAGACAGGAGCTAGGAACTTCACCCAGGTCTCCTGTGTGGGTGGCAGGATCCACATACCTGAGCAGTCTCCACTGCCTCCCAGGCAGATTAGCAGGTAGCTGGACCTGAAGCACAGAGTGTCTAGGACTTGAACCAGGCACCTGATATGGGATGTGAGCATCCTAGGTAGCAGCTGAACCCACTGTGCCACACTGTCCACCCAAGCAGCAGACTTTAATTTACTGGGGCCGGTGTTGTGGTGCAGCAGATTAAGCCACTGCCTGGGATGCCAGCATCCCATATGAATGCCGGTTCATGTCCTGGTTGCTACACTTCCAATCCAGCTCCGTGCTAATGGGCCTGGAAAAGCAGTGGAAGATGGCCCAAGTGTTTGGGTCTCCCCTGCGCCCACGTGGGAGACCTGGAAGAAGCTCCTGACACCTGGCTTTAACCTGGCTCAGACCTGGCTGTTGTGGCCATCTGGAGAGTGAACCAGCAGGTGGAAGATCTCTTTTTTTCTCTGTCTCTCCCTCTCTCTCTGTAACTCTGACTTTCAAAACAAACAAAGCTTTTAAAAATTCATTTTTAGATACATTTATTTGAAAGACAGAGACACAGAGACACACAGAGAGGTCTTCAGTCTGCTCGTTCAATCCCCAGATGTGTGTGACAGCCATGGCTGGACCAGGCTGGAGCCAGGAGTCAAGAACTCAATTTGAGTCTCCCATTTGGGTGGCAGAGACCCAAGCACTTGAGCCATCATCTGCTGCACCTGTTTTATTCTTATTTAATTATATTTATATGTAGTTCTCATCCTTGAGCGATGGGCCGCGCCTAGCTACAGGAAGCCGGGGTACTTTTGGGGTGCCAGATGTGCGGTCTGGAGGGATCCAGAGCGTGCGGGGAGGGGATGGAGCAGAGCCAGGGTTCCCAGGCTCCGAAGGGAGCTGGGTAACAAACTCCCCAACTCTGCGCTGTCAGGTGGAATCATTGAAAGCAACTCCCCTGGCACAAAGAAGGCATGAGCTCTGAGCTCTGTGGATTTAAAGGGGGCGGGGAGGATGCCTGTTAAGTGAGGGGCACAGACACAAATGTCAACTACAAACGATCTTCACGCGCTCAGCGTGAAAGAACCACGCACAGGCCGGGTCCCAGGCGAGCAGAGGGGGTGAACGAAATGAACTGGGAAACTTCCCTACTGGAGTTCACACACAGGGGAGAAGGGCAGGCCTGGACTCCCCCCACCCCCATGCTTCTCTTGCTCCTGGGGAGAGGCGAAGGCTGCCCCTTTAACAGAGGCCCCCGCCTCCGACTGTGCAGTGCTGCCATCTGGCTGGGGGCCACTGGGCTCCAGGTTTGGCCAGATCTGAAGCTCCACCAGGTACACGAGAGAGACTGCTTTATGGGAATCCCATGCACATACTGAAGCCAACCCACACCCGTCTGTCTGAAAATTTTTATTCGTTGAGTGACTGATTTTCATTTTACTTGAAAGGCAGCAGGACATAACTTCCATCTGCTGGTTCATTCCCTAAATGCCCACAACTACTAAGACTGGACCGGGCTGCAGCCAGGAGCCAGGAACTCCATCCGGGTCTCCTATGTGCCTGGCAGGGACTCAAGCACTTGAGCTGTCTCCTGCTGCTTTCCCAGGATGTGTGTTAGCGGGGAGCTGGATCAGAGGTGGCACAGCTGGGGCCTGGAAGCTTCACCAAACACGGGCCCTGACCACTGGCCTCCTGTGGCAACATGCTGCCTTTTGTGTCTTTCCACATAGTCAGTGCACACTGACGTGGAGCCCCCTCCCCCCCAGCCACGCACTGAACTCAGCTCCATGGACCAGACAACCAGGGGTCTCCCAAAGGTTCCTGGAAGATGCATACCAAAAACCTGTGTATGCATTTCACAAAAAATCTTCTGCAGTAAAGTGAACTTCTTTCAATTCCATTTCCCCACGACTTTTTGGAGGGCCCTGGTAGGTAGCTTCCTGCTCAGCAGACTCCGGCCAGTAAGAGGCGGCAGACAGAAGTCAGATCTGCGAGGCACCACAAACTCTAAGATGTCCCGGAGGGCTCAGCGTCACCTCCACCTCCGACTGACACCTGGCTGGGAACCAGGCCCTCAGCCCAAACTCCCAGCCGCTCTGTTCCTCTCCCTGCTCCCAAGCCCCAGCTCTCTGAAATGAACACCACCACCTATTACTGCCACAGAAGGAAGGCAGCATTGAGTTCTCTTCCAGCTCGCCCCTTCCTCTCCCCCCTCACCCCGCTCCCATTGGATAGTGCTTTTGCTATCCAAGGGCAGATACACTCAGAGAAGTTCTTATTTACTTCTCCCTGTTAGCTGCTGTGATCGTCCCCATCTCAACCATCTCTTTCTCTTCCTGCTGTGGCGCTTATCACAGGCTGCTCTTAGAAGGCGAAGGCCCCTGTGGTTCTCCAGCGCAGAGGGGGATTTGTAAACAGAGTTCAGGAATGTCGAAATGACGCAGATTTGTTGTCCCGGAGGAAGACCCGGTTCACTGTATCCCCCATACCACTCCAGTGCAGCTGTCCACGATGATGCCGGTGACAGCTGTGCACGAACAGTCATTTCCTAGGCACATATATCCTTCACGAGGAAGACGCACTGCGTAAGGACCTCGAGGCCAGTCCTCACATCGCAAACTCTCATCATGCCTGCCTGCTCATTTCAGCCAAGGAAAGTGCTGCACTGATTTCTCTCCTCCAGACTGGCCATCAAATGAACTCTACAAAAGAAAAGGTATCCAGATATAAACAACTCCGAGATGTTTCTGTCCTTCTTCAAGCCTTCGGGGCTTACCCAAGCTTGTTTTTGATTCCTTTGGAAGACCATGGGAAAGGTCGATGGATCAGAGACTTCCACAGCCAGAAGTGAAATTAAGAGCTCAATCTAGCCCTACCCCTCCTTTTACAGGTGGGGGATGGAGGCAGGAAGAGGTGACATGATTTGACTGACAGCAAGAGGGAAATCAGACACTAGAACCCAGTACACTGACGCCTAGATGACTGCTCCTCTAGGCAGGCCTCCCTCCAGTCTGGAACCCTGGTTCTGTAACTCAAACAGCGACATCTTCAGGAGGTAAGTGGTTGTTTTGGCCTCCTAACTAATCTCAACTGCGTCTTTCCTTTGGGGAACTACTCCCTCTGGTCCTGGTGGGTCTTTTTCTTTAAGATGTATTCATATATTTGAAAGTCAGAGGTAGACACACAGAGAGAAGGAGAGGCAGAGGCAGAAGCAGAGAGAGAGAGAGAGGTCTTCCATTCGCTGGTTCACTCCCCAACTAGCCGCAACAGCTGGAGCTGCGCTGATCTGAAGCCAGGAGCCAGGAGCTTCTTCCGGGTCTCCCACGTGGGTAGTACAGGGGCCCAAGGACTTGGGCCATCTTCTACTGCTTTCCCAGGCCATAGCAGAGAGCTGGATCAGAACTGCAGCAGCCGGGACTCGAACTGGCACCTATTTGGGATGCCGGCACTGCAGGTGGCAGCTTTACCCGCTATGCCACAGCACCAGCCTCCCTGGTGGATCTTAAGATCATGCCAGGGTGGGTGCATTATCTGAGCCCGCCAGTTCTGGAACTCACCCCTCTGGGCACAGCCAGGCAGTCAGCATGAGACCCCGAACAAAAACCAGTTTTCTCTGTGAGTACCATAAAGGTATTTTTTTTGAGAGGCTCTCTCACCTTTGGGCTGTCAGAGGCTACTTTTCCCACCACACACAGAGTGCCTGCTTGAAAAGAAGTGAGCACACAGTGCTCAATGAATGTGACCACTGTGAGCAGCAGAGTTTCAATAGGTTTTACTTGGGTTGGGAGGGTTGCAAGGTTGAATCCTCAAACTCATAAGTTAACGGTACTGGGAGGATGGAGGCTCCATCCAATGATGGGGTCTGAAAGTGGGGTCTTTGGGAAGCGATGGGGCTAGGTTGCTAGGGTGGGTCCCTGTGATCGAATCACGGTGACTTTGTAAGGAGAGACCCCGTGGACATGGACAACGACACATGTGTTCCCTGTTTTTGTCCTAATAGTGGTTACTTTGAGAGAAAAGGTGGTTTTGTGGGAACAAGATGCGCTCCGCAGGCTGAGACTTGGGCTTGAATGCAGATCCTACAGCTTACCACTCTGCTCCCTGGGCTGTGGTTAGGACGGAGCAGGAGAGACCTAAGGAAAGAGCCAGTGAGTGCTCAGCTCAGGCGGGCGTCAGCCACCCCCTGTGTGTCCAGGAGACTCTTACCTGCGGGCGGAAGCCTGTTCAAGCCGACTTGTTCTCTCCCCCAAATCTTTATTGAATAAGGAGAGTCAGAGAAGGCCATCTATTATTGGGAGACACAAGGGTACTTCAGAATGTTTGTGGAAAATGAGATTGAAAGGTAAGTTTATTTTGGTGCAAAAAATAAAAAATAAAATCCAAACAGTTTTGTCAACACGTTTTCTGTGAACTCTTTGAAGATCTATGGTATACCCAGATTTCAAAATCTGGAGCACCATAATAAACTTATCTTTAAATTATTTTTCCACAAACTTTTTGAAATCCTCTCATATAGTCAGAGGGAAAAGAAATTATTCCTAGGCTTTCAGAAAACCGTCGTTTTCCGTAATCCTGAGATCTGCTCCCACACCCTCTCTGCCTTCCTTTGCAGCCCTCCTAGAGGGGTGGTTCCTTGACTGGTCAAAGTGCAGGCTGCAGACTTTTTGTCGCTAACCACAGCATACTTACGGGCCATGCAGAACAGCACCGAGGGCGCCCTTAAATGACACGTTATATTCACTAACCTCTTACTCTTTGGAATAAACGGCCTGGAACTCTCTCATTTTCCACTCAAATTTGAACCCGCTCTACCCCGATGATTGTTGTCCCACTGATTTCCGTTGCCTACCTGGAAACACATCTACTAGACGAGAAGTCTCTAATGACCTGCACAAAGCATTGCAACGCATTTAGTGAAGTAAAAAAAGCAAGCCAAGAGCACCAGGACACCGTTCATCAGAGCTGGGAAAGGGGACAGCTTTAATGGTTCCAAAGAGAACGGTAGAGACGTGTGTTACAGACACACGTTCCGTTCGCCCTTTTACATAACAATTAAAAGTCCAGTTTCTTCTTTTTTAGATTTACTTGCTTGAAAGAGTTACAACGGAGACAGAGAGAGGTCTTCCATCCGCTCATTTACTCTCAAGTGGCTGCAACCAGGAGCCAGGAGCTTTATCCAGGCCATCCTCTGCTGCTTTTCCCAGGCCATTAGTAGGGAGCCGGAGGGGAGGTGGAACAGCAGGACGTGAACCAGTGCTCATACAGGATGCTGGCATCACAGACGGCAGCTTTACCCACCACGCCACAGTGCTGGCCCCTCCTGTATCTTTTTGAAATAGAAGTTTCCCTCTATCTCACAAGACTTCCGCAGCTAACTGCTTCCCATTTGTTCACTGTAAGCCCACTATGAAAGGCGTACAGCTCCATTAAAATGAAGAACTCAGACGTTACTGAGTAATGATGTCTGCATGAAGTCATTCTCAGCCTTTCAGATCTAACTCGTTAGTGTGGCTTGCTAAGTAAGTACTGCAGCACATCTCTGGTAGTCAAGAATGCAAGAAATTTGCACCGTGGGTAACTGATTTTTTTTTTTAGCTTTTTCAAGATCCATTACCATTCTAAAACCCACACATCTCACACCTTCTGCAGGGAACAAAGGCAAACACCTGGAAAGTAAGGTAGGGATAGTTTGACCCCAGTCAGGCATCCATGTACCTGAGAATGGTTACCAAAGCACCCAGCAGAACAAAGGCTACAGAAATGCAGATGAGACAAAGTGTAGCAGAAGTGGGAAAATGCTAATCTGATCGTGTTTTCTGTTATCCGCCTTTGTGGAAGGATTTGGCCATTTATCCTAAAATCGCACAGCTAACACTGTCTGTGCACAGTGCTTCCTATCCTTATTGACTGGACATCCAGAAGATGCTGACCACTGCAGTGTGTGACACCCCTAGACGAATCAGAGGTATCTGGGGCTGCTGCCCCCCAACAGTGGAAGGACAACAGAGAAGAGGGGGCGTGTGTGTGTGTGTGTAAATGTGCATACAGTTTGCTGAAACCTCGCAGCTCCAAATGAAGTCTCTGTGGCAGAGGAGCCAACAGATAGCTCTGCAGTGCTCACTTCTGGTCAAACCCACCTGGCCAGGAGCCTTGTGGTAGCCAGGCATCCTCCCTCTTTTTCAGACAGCTGCGGAAGACCAGCGTGCATCTGCTAGCCTGGGAACCCACTGCATCTTCCTGTCCTCCAGATACGAGGGCATTATCTGAATCCAAAGAACATACAGGCTCACGGGGGGGACAACTTGTTCCCAACTTATTCCTGCTCCCCACCCCCTCACTGAGATGAACAACCTCCACCAGCTATATCCTATTACCCATAATGACTCTCAAGCTGGGCACCAGGGTACAGCCCTCTCGCCCAACACAAAGGGTGATATAAAGAAGGGGAGCCCAGCAGTAACATACAAGGGCACCACCCCCAGACATCCTAGTATGTCTCCCAGCCAACTCCTGACCCTACCCACCAGCTTCCCTCCCATTCCTTCGTAGCTTTAAACAACGTAAGACAATACATCAGAAGAAAACTGAAGAGGGATGCAGAATGACAGTCGCTACACATGAAATCACACCACAGGAAGCCATAACTTTACGAAACGAAAAACAATCAGTTGTATGGTCCCTGAGACGTTTACATAAGGATAGCCTTAAACACAGCTTCCTGAACTGTTCAGGCATATATGGTAATGTGGTCCCAAGTTGAAAACATTCAAAACAGAATCATTTATAAAATAAAAATGTTGTCTCTATTTCCTGAAAAAGAAAACTCAATACTTGCTTTTCTCTAGAAAAACTAACTCCTCTTAAACATAATCTATTATCTTCATACTTCAGAGACAAAAACAATTCGGGGTTCAGCTCATCTTACCTCATTTAGTGAAACTGATATGACCGTGTAAGACAGAGCTCCCCAGTGAGAGAAAGAATCACAGTGTTGTATTGAAAAAGAAGCGATAACAGCTGCTCAGATGTCAGCAACAAACTGGTGTTTTACACTCACCCTCTAGAAATCCCAGGCCTGGCCGGGACTCCTCTGCCGCCTAATCTTGTTTCTCATCTTCTGAGAACTTTATTTTTCTTTTTGTAAAGTGATGCCAATTATGCCATTGTGGCATGAAGGTTAACATGCAGCCACAGAACAGACGTAATTATAAGGGCACTGAGTGGAAAAAGTTCCTAGAAGCCAGGAACCGGCCGTTCAGATGGGGGCCCGAGTGGACACCACGGTCCAGGGGCAGGCCCGGCCAAGCTGTCACCTAGTGGAACTGGCGCAAGCTACAAGCTCGCAGGACTGCAGAGCAGGGTGTCCGAGCCCAGATGTGCCATTCCTGAGATCCAGTACTCACGTGTGCAAGGCACTTCCTTGTTTTAGTAAAATTATTCTGAGCTGTGAAGTTGAGTTGGTTAAATTTTTAAATGGGAAGAAGGACTGTCACATCCCAGCACAGGGAATGGAGAAATTCCGGCAAACTACTTCTCTCCAGCGACAGAAAAGTCCGACAAACTCTTACTCCCTGAACAGCACAGCCATCTACACGGTAGTTGCAGTCCTTACTTTCTAGTTTTCCAACCCTGGGTAGGTGACATTGCACAAACAATGAAAATTATGAGCATTTTAGCTTTCCAGATTCCAGGGTATCATCTTATTTACCATAGATTAGAGGGCCAGTGTTGTAGTGCAGCAGGTTGAGACCCTGCCTATGACACTGCCATCACATATGGGTGCTGGTTCGAGTCCTGACTGCTCCATTTCCAATTGAGCTCCCTACTAATTCACATGGGAAAGCAGTGGAAGATGGCCCAGATGCTTAGGTCCCTGCCACCCATTTGGGAGACCTGGTTCCTGGCTTTGGCCAGGTCCATCCCTGGCCATTATGGCCATTTAGGGAGTGAACCAGTACATCAAAGAATCTTCTCTCTCTCTGTAACTCTAAGGTCAAGTAAATAAATAAATATATTTTTTTAAGATTTACTTATTTGAAAGTCAGAGTTACACAGAGAGAGGAGAGGCGGAGAGGCAGAGAGGCAGAGAGGCAGAGAGAGAGAGAGAGAGAGAGAGAGAGAGGTCTTCCATCTGATGCTTCACTCCCCAGTTGGCCACAACAGCCGAAGCTGTGCCAATCTGAAGCCAGGAGCCAAGAGCTTCTTCCAGGTTACCCACATGGGTGCAGAGAACTAAGGTCCTGGGCCATATTTTACTGCTTTTCTGGGCCACAGCAGAGAGCTGGATTGGAAGTGTAGCAACTGGGACTCGAACCAGTGGCAGCCCCAATAAATCTTTTTTTAAAAAAATAAATAGGGGCCAGCGTGCTGACACAGCAGCTTAATCCTCTGCCTGCTGCGCCAGCATCCCATATGGGCGCCAGTTCGAGTCCCGGCAGCTCCTCTTCCAATCCAGCTCTCTGCTATGGCCTGGGAAAACAGTAGAAGATGGGTCAAATCCTTGGGCCCCTGCACCTGTATGGGAGACTGGAAGCTCCTGGCTCCTGGCTTCAGATCAGCACAGCTCTGGCCATTGCGGACATTTGGGGAGTGAACCAATGGATGGAAGACCTTTCTCTCTCTCTTCCTCTCACTGTCTGTAACTCTACCTCTCAAATAAATAATTAAAGTCCCCCCCCCACTCCTTTTTTAAAAGTTTTTATTTATTTATTTGAGAGGTAGAATTACAGAGAGAGAGGGAGAAAGAAAGGTCTTCCATCCACTGGTTCATTCCCCAAACGGCACAAGGGCCACAGCTGGGCCAATCCAAAGCCAGGAGCCAGGTGCCTCTTCCAGGTCTCCCACGCAGGTGCAGGGGCCCAAGGATTTGGGCCATCTTCCACTGCTTTCCCAGGCCGTAGCAGAGAGCTGGATCAGAAGAGGCGCAGGTCTGGGCACTGAACTGGTGCCCATGTGGGTTGCTGGCACTGCATGCAGAGGCTTAACCTTCTACGCCATAGCGTGGAATTAAAGTCTTCTTTCTAAGCTTAAACCTCAAAGTCATAGGTAATTTTTGAAAAACAGGCAAACAAATTTCTAACTATAAAATGAAGACAAATGAACCTTAAACTGAACACTGAGGCCATTTAACAAGGAAAAGCTCAATACATTCTACAGAATGAAAATGTTCAGGTGCTCCCATAATTACTATTTATGTAGTAGCTTCCAGATATAGTTACTGGCTCAGGACTAGAGTGAGGCCTACAACACAAGGAGTAAGGATTAAACTCAGTTGTGTGTAGTTGTTTTGCAAAAAATACTACATACACATAAAATAGGATTATATACTTTAATCTGATTGACATGGAGAAGTAGAGAGGACGTGAAAGAAATTTAGTTTTCACTCTGCTTTATGCATAACCAGATGCAATTTTTCTAAAAATTAAATCGAGGTTTTAAAAACCATATTTATCAGAATACCTGGAAAACCATACTATGTGTAATCCAGGAATACACTATTTGCATTATAAGAAAATCATAATGGGCAACAAGAAGTTAAAATGAAAGGAGGCACCAGGGCTTTTAGCATCAAAGGTGAGTATAGCTGCAGAAACCATGGAAATGCTCTTCACTGGCTGCTATGGAAACATGCTAATGAGGATTGGTCCATGTCATTCAATTTCTTTAAAACTTATGTTTCTTTGGAAAAATGGCAATATCGGCAGGGAATGAAGCTGTCCCTCAGACACCCAGCTTATTGGCCTGGGTGAGAACAACTTTGAGAACCGGCATGAAAGCAGAGGTCTCACTGAAGTTGCTGGTGCTAACTATGTGGGTATGGATGGTCAATCCTTCCGAGTAGTTTCGCGTTTCGATGCTCCGTGCAATGTTGTGTAAACCGTTGATGATTGTTGGTGAAAGCTGAAATAAAGGTAGACCCGAAGAAAGAATTACTAGAGAAATTCCCACGAGATCCTCTATAAATATTAAATCTAGATATTTAAATGGGGTTTGAAATAAACATTAAAAATTGTTACACCATTCAGCATTTCTAGAAATAGTTTTCTTGGATCAAGCAACAGTTAAGTCACGCAGTAGAACCATGACCAAATGATTTCTGTAAAGAACTTATTTATGAATCACACACTGTAAGCAGCCAGATACTGTCATATATAAAAGCCGTGTGATTTCCACTGCCAAGCTGACACACTACTATTTCTCCGTAACAGCTTTAATTTTCCAATTATTTTAGATAGAGCCTGATTTTATAACCCCACCATCTCTTTAAACCATAAAACCATGTTTTTTGTTTGTTTGTTTGTTTTTGTTTTTTTTCCTTCTGTATCATTCTTTAGAGAAAAGACTTTATTTTGGATCGGGCCATCAACAACACACCACTTCCACTGTGATAGCAACTTTCTTTGATTTGGTTCACATGAAAGAAATGGTTATTTTTATCTGATTGGACTGGGCAGAGGAATCAGAAATGCAAAAATAGAAAAGTAATGTACCAGGTCTTTTTTCCTCTCCTATTTAGCACTTTCATTAATTAAAGAAACAAAAGGAAAGGAAGGGAGAGGAGGGGACAAGAGCATGGACAGAGTGCTTACTGTTGGCTATTTTTCCAGTTATAGCACACCACCCTGCTCATCTTCTGGCTATATTTGGCTCTGTCTCTGTGTAATAGCTATTCCAGAAGAGAAGGAGCAGGCATCTCAGACCATGAGAAAGATCACAGATTTCCACTATCTGCCTGCTCCGTGATGTCTTAATATATTTATGGACTATTTAAAATGAATAGCAGAAGGTCAGTGATCTTTGGGCCAAAGCAAGCCAGCTTGCATTTCTAACATGTTATGAGAAGGGTTAAATTTTTTTTTCTACATGTGCGAGCACACTTCTCTTTCTCTGCCCTAACCCCTCACCCCCACTGAATGAAATTTATGATTTACATATTAGAGGAAACCCCATTCTATAAATGTTGACAATTTTGCCCCATGCATTCTAAATGGCAGAGTGATACGTCACTTATTTTACTAGCAACTCGGAATAAATGATTATCATAAGTTTTTTTCCCCCAAACTTACTGTCTGTTCCCTAAGTTTATCATATAGAAACTCCAAACGTTTGCTGGCATCATCTAGCTTCCTCTTGGTTTGCTGCAGGAAAGGAAAACAGATGTTACATTTTGAATATTAACTTTTCTCCAAAGACCCTGTCCTATCTTATGTCGCTAAACCTTATCCTCAAAATGCTGAACAGCTTCATTTTATAAAGAAATGGAGGCAACTATGAAACTTGAAGATTATGGGAACAGAGATCAGTAGTCCATGAAGGGTGGGAGGATGATGGGACTTCTTCCACTATGCCAAGTGGGCACGACTGGTCTGCCTGCGACTGCAGACTCACTAGACCAGGTGAGCATGCGAGCAACCACGCTACATTCACAGGGTCAGCAGCCAAGGGTCAGTGTTCCACAGAAGAGCTCTAAGGCTGCCAGTGTGGACAGTGGGTGCTAAAAGGGAAACGGGCGAACTGTGGAGTCATACACATTTTGAGTGTATGTATGCATGTATTTGTCTGAAAGACAAAGTGACAGGAAGGCAGAGAGAAAGAGGGAGAGGGGGGAAGGGGTGGGGGGGAAGAAGGGAGAGAGAATTACTATCCAGCCATTAATTCACTCTCTAAATGCCCACAACAGCTAGGGATGGGTCAGGCTGAAGCCAGGAACCAGCAAATCCATCCAGATCTCCCACGTGGATGGCAGGGACTCAAGTACTTGAACATCACCTGCTGTCTCCGACGTACATCAAAGGAAGCTGGATTGGAAGTGGAGTAATTGGACTAGTACCAGGCACCTTGATATGGGACATAGGAGTTCCAATCAGTGGCTTAACCAGCCTGTGAAATCGTTGTTTCAGCTTTCAAAATACTACTTATACACTTAGTCACACTTGACATGTTTAATTCTGTCTCCTTCTGAGCCTTTAAAGCACCAAAGGAAAAATAATATCTCTGGCAATTTAAGATTACCAAGAGGAAAGTAGTAAAATAAGTTCTTTAATTAAGGAGTTCCCTTCCCACTCTACCCCTATCCTTATACTGCAAGTATAAGGAGAGAAACTATTCTAAAATGAAAATTAAAGGTTTTAGGTTACAATGGGAGCGAGCATTTGGTGCAGGAGTTAAGACACTGCTTGGGATGCAAGTCCCTGGGATGGAGTCCCTGGATTCAAGTTCCA
Source organism: Oryctolagus cuniculus (assembly GCF_964237555.1). Taxonomy (NCBI): domain Eukaryota; kingdom Metazoa; phylum Chordata; class Mammalia; order Lagomorpha; family Leporidae; genus Oryctolagus; species Oryctolagus cuniculus. The sequence goes on along the minus strand of NC_091439.1, from coordinate 83,047,210 downwards.
GCTCTGCTTCCAATGCATCTTCCTTCTGCAATGGTTCAAGTACTTGGGTTCCTGCCACCCATGGGAGAATGAGTTACTGGTCCCTGGCTTCAGCCTGGCTGTTGTAGGCATTCAGGGATAGAACATTTCTCTCTTTGCCTCTGTCCCTTTCAAATAAATAATTAAAAAAAAATTATAATGCGTTTAACCTCATGATCTACATTACAGAACAGTCTTGCAGGTGACATATTTTTTCAGTATTTATGGATGTCTAGTATGTGCATGCCAGGGACTAAGTCTTACGTGCCATGGAGGCGATGTTCTGTGGACTGGGGGCTGGGGCGGGAACTCCATAAATGATACGTTGTATGCCAGACAGTAAGTGCTAAGAAGAAAAGTTAATAGGGTAAGGGGGCTACCGTGTTGGGGGCTAGGGACAGTCAAGAAAGACTGGTAGCCACTGGGACATCTGAGCAGAGACCTTGCGCAAGGGGAGGGGGCAATGCTGATACACGGGGGAGTCTTTCCAGCACTCCCAGAATGCTAGGAGTTAACTCTCCACTTTTCTGATGCCCTCAGTGCAGGGAATTCCTCCCTACAAGACTAGCAGAAGGCTGTACATATTAATACTCAATATCTGATGCAAACAACAAATTCTAGAAGCTGTTTGTTTCAAGCAGACAAGTGGCCAATGGCTGAAGAAATATATTCAATGTTTGTTGGCAGAAAACAAAACTTCATTTAGAACATGACTGCCTCTGTGGAATTTTTGTTGCTGCCAAAACACAGGCATCCTCGAAATACATTAAGTAAAATCAGTTGCTTTTACTAGGAATATCGAAAACATTTAATGAGCTTTAAGACTTTTGCAAAGTTAGATAATTACCAACTTTTAAAAGCTCAACGTAAGCTCAGAAAAGAATCCCACCCCTGAGGTAGCTTTCTCTGAAGGGAGGAGAGAACCTCCACTTTGACTATGACCTTGTCTTGTCTAAACAAGATAAGAGTCAGAGAACTCAGAGGGCTTCCATAGCCTTGGAAACTCATGACTGGAGCATAGGGAGATTACTGATGCCATAGACAGGAGTGTCAATTGGTAAAGTCAACAACAGGAGTCACTGTGCACTTACTCCTCATGTAGGATCTCTATCCTTAATGTGCTGTGCATTGAGATTTAATGCTATAACGAGTACTCAAACAATATATTTCACTTTGTGTTTCTATGGGGGTGCAAACTGTTGAAATCTTTACTTAATGCATGCTAAACTGATCTTCTGTAAAAAAAAAAAAAAGAAAAGAAAAAAAGAAATTATCAATTCCCAACTTGACTCTCACTGGGATTAAACATGACAATAGGTCTGATCTGATTTCATCATCATTTAAAAAAAAATCATCTATTATTTTTCACTTTATGTTTCTGTGTGGGAGCAAACTGTTGAAATCCATACTTAATGTATACTAAGCTGATCTTCTGTATATTAAGATAATCGAAAATGAATCTTGATGTGAATGGAAGGGGAGAGGGAGTGGGAAAGGGGAGGGTTGTGGGTGGGAGGGACGGTATGGGGGGGAAGCCATTGTAATCCATAAGTCGTACTTTGGAAAATTATATACATTAAATAAAAGTTTAAAAAAAAAAAAAAAAAAAAAAAAAGAATCCCACCCCTGAGCTTCCTGCACACCACCATGATGTTCCACCCATGTGCCCGGGGAGGGCTGCTGCAGACGCTGTGCAGCTCGCTGGCTGCGAGCGTGCGTCCTGCTGTGGGACTGCCTCGGGCCAACTGCCGGCTCTGACTGCAGGAGAGCCGTGCCTGCTCTCTGCTGTAACTGCCTCATCTATAAAATAAAATCCACAAATCTGCCCATCATGGGGTTACTGCGAGGACTAGGTGTTTACATATATAAAAGAAAATTTAATATGCTTCCCTAATGCAAACTATATTAAGTGCTGGATTTGGTACTTTCGTACAAACTTCTAAGAAACAAATCTTGTAAGACTTTGAGCAGCAATTGGAGAAGGGTCCCATAAAGAATTATTTTAATTAAGCAAAATAAAAGATACATACAGGATCTGTGGCCGAAGAGAGGCAGCGCTGAATAAGATCCTCAAATGTGGTCTTCAGAATGAGGTGCTCATCCGGAATAGGTTTCTTGGTGATTTTTTCTGTTGGCAAAGACTGCACATGCTGGGAAAATTATCATAAAATAATCAGAAATGACCAGAAGGTAACTTGTAACTTATATGCAAGATTCTGAAGCAATGAGATCAAAAAATCAAGAACCTGTAGACAGGCCTATTCAAAATCAGATGGAAATTTAACATGGGGAATCAGTTGAGATAAGAAAAGGGAAATCCAGATACACAGTATAAAGAATAAGCACTCTTCCTACAGCTTACATTTCCAGGATTGGATACAAAATAAGTAACTAATTAGGAAACATTTGCTGGCCACATTACTGTACAGAACTGATGGAAGTAAACCTATGCCAACAGGAAGTAAGAACAAGGCATTGCTGGGAAAGCAGTGTAAGATGACCCAAGTACTTGGGCCCCTGCTCCTGAGTGGGAGACCCGGAGGAAGCTTCTGGCTCCTGGCTTCAGATCGGTGCAGTTCTGGTTGTTGTGGCCATCTGGGTAGTGAACCAACAGGTGGAAGACCTCTCTCTCTCTCTCTCTGTCTCTCTGTAACTCTGCCTTTCAAATAAATAAGTACATCTTAAAAAAATAAAAATAAAAAAAACAAGGCATTGGAAAATACAGTTGGCTGGGTAGAGTGGCTGCTTGCTCTGCTTGGTGTCTTTTCAGTTTTTTAAGATTTATTTTATTTATTTTTTAAGACAGAGTAACACACAGAGAAAGAGAGAGAGAGAGAGAGAGAGAGAGAGAGAGAGTCTCCTATCCACTGGTTGACTCCCCAATAGCCAGAGCTGGGCCAAGCTAACACCAGGAGACTGGAACTCCATACAGGTCTTCCACATGGGTGCAGGGACCAAAGTACTTGGTCACTTTCTGCTGCTTTCCTAGGTGCATTGGCAGGGAGCTGGACTGGAAATGGAGCAACCAGGACTCAAATCAGCACTCATGGGGTGCTGGCATCATACGAAACAGTTTAACCCACTATGCCACATTGCCAGCCCCTGCTTGTTGACTGAGTAATTTTCAAAATTGAAAGATTAATAAGCCAAAGTTTAAGACAGAGAGAGAGGATACCAGGTGTTGCTGAGTGTACACATGGACAAAAAAGGGAATATTTAAGTTTTTTAAGTTTTCACTTATTAGTTCATTCTTTCAATCATGAAAAAAAAAAAAAAAAAGGCAGGGGGCTATCATGTACCAGACACTGGCTACATATTGGTAAGCCAATATAGAAATTATCTGAGGCCCCCAGGAGTTTACAAGCTAATGGAAGAGAAAGAAAGTTTAAAAATGTCAAAACAGCAGCTGTGGTAAATTAACACTTAGTAAAACCAAAAACACCATAACTGGGATTTGATCAAAGGACTTGAGTTCTCTTAAATGAGAGTTAACGGGTCAAGTGGGGAAGGAAAAGCCCAATAAACAGAAGGCAAAGCATGTGCAAAGGAGGGAGCACGAGCACGAGCCCAGAGGAACACAAGGCGCAGGGGCTGGACCAGAGAGGGTGAAAGCAGCAGTGTAAATTGAGGCCTTCCAGGCTAGGTTAAATATTCTGGCCTTTCAGCGCTGTGGCACAGCGGGTTAACACCCTGGCCTGAAGCGCCGGCATCCCATATGGGCGCTGGTTCGAGTCCCAGCTGCTCCTCTTCCAATCCAGTTCTCTGCTATGGCCTGGGATAGCAGTGGAGGATGCTTGGGCCCCTGCACCCACATGGGAGGCAGGAAGAAGCTCCTGGCTCCTGGCTTCAGATTGGCGCAGCTCCGGCCATTACGGCCATCTGGGGAGTGAACCAGCAGATGGAAGACCTCTCTCTCTATCTCTACCTCTTCTGTAACTCTTTCAAGTAAATAAAATAATCCTTTAAAAAAATATTTTGGCCTTTATCCTGAGAACAATGGGAGGTTGTAATGTTTTAAGCAAGGAAGAGACAAGAATAAAACAGGAACAGATTAAAGGAGGAGCAGGCATGGTGGTGCAGATTAAGCTGCCGCTTGGGACACTTGCATCCCATATCAGCATGCTGGTTTTGGTCCCAGCTACTCCCCACCCGCCCCCCTTTTTTAAAAGATTTATTTATTTTATTTGAAAGTCAGAGTTACATAGAAAGAGAAGGAGAGGCAGAGAGAGGGAGAAGTCTTCCATCCACTGGTTCATTCCCCAAATGGCTTCAACGGCTGAAACTGTACTGATCCGAAGCCAGGAGCCTCTTCTGGGTCTCCCATGCAGGTGTAGGGGCCCAAGGACTTGGGGCATCTTCTACTGCTTTCCCAGGCCATAGCAGAGAGCTGGATCGAAGTGGAACAGCTGGACTCGAACTGGTGCCCATATGGGATGCTGGCACTGCAGGTGGCGGCTTTACCCACTACGCCACAGCACCTGCCCCTACTCTCCTAATCCAGCTTCCTGACAATGTGCCTAGGAAAGCAGTGGATGATGGTCCAATTACTTGGACCTCTGCCATCCATGTACGAGATGTGAACAGAGTTACTGGATCCTGACGTTTTCTTTCTTTCTTTTTTTTTTTTTTTTAAGACTTTATTTATTTGAGAAGTAGAGTTACAGACAGACAGAGGGAGAGACAGAGAGAAAGGTCTTCCATCCACTGGTTCACTCCCCAGATGGCTGCAATGGCCAGAGCTGGGTTGATGCAAAGCTAGGAGCCAGGAGCTTCCTCTAGGTCCCCTATGTGGGTGCAGGGGCCCAAGCACTTGGGCCATCTTCCACTACTTTCCCAGGCTACACCAGAGAGCTGGATGCGAAGAGGAGCAGCTGGGACTTGAACCAGGGCTTGTACAGGATGCTGGCACCACAGGCGGAAGCTTAGTCCACTGCACCACAGCATCAACTCCCTGGCTTCTGACTTCGACCTGACTGAGCCCCACTGTTGTAGGCCCTTAGGGAATAAACCAGTGTGATGAAAGATGTCTCTGGCTCTCTCTCCACCCCATCACCCTGGTTTTCAAATAAATAAATACAACTTTAAAAAAATGGATCAAACCAATTAGGAGGCTCCTACCCTGGTGAAGATCAGAGATGAAGGCAGCATGGACCTGAGTGGAAATGTAGAGAAGAGATTCAAGAAATATTTTATAGTAGTATCAATAAGACTGGGGAGTAGTTCTGAAATAGAGGTTAAAGGAAAAACAGATTCCGATTCCTAGTTTGTTTTTTTTTTTTTTTTTTTTTGCTAAATTCAACAGAAATGAAACAGGAGACAATGACACTAGTTTGGGAAGAAGAGTATAAATTAGAGTTTGGACATGTTGAGGCCCAGGTGCCTGGGCCATCCATAGAGGCAGGAAGCTGGATTCAGGGCCTGGCTGAATGTTATGGATTTCGCCCAAATATGTCAAACTTCCATGGTAACTGAGGATCTGGTCTAGAAGAGCACAGCATGAGAACCCAGGTCTGCTGGGGAGCTTCCCAAAACAACAGACTTGAGTCAGAAAGGAAACAAACAATAATAAAAAAATTGCACCAAAAACCTTATAATTTCTATTTTTGTGGAAAGAGGAAAGTCTTCTTACCTTCACTACAATGTGTGCGTGTATGTGTGTTTTTGATTTACTTATTTATTTGAAAGGCAGCATGAGATAGTGAGAGGGCAAGACAGATCCTCCATCCACTGGTTCACTTCACCACCAAACACTGTGATATGAGATGTGGTTATCCTGAGAGGTGGCTTAACTTTAGTATGCCACAATGCCCACCCTAGGATGTGTTTCTATAATTCAACTTTAATATTTAAAATTTCCTAGGTACGGCAGGTGCTGTGGCACAGTGGGTAAAGCAGCTACCTGCAGTGCCGGTATCCCATGTGGGTGCCAGTTTGAGTCCTGGCTGCTCCACTTGCGATCAAGCTCCCTGATAATGTGCCTGGGAAAGCAGTGGAAGGTAGCCCAAGTGCTTAGGCCCCTGCACCCATGTGAGAGACCTGGAAGATGCTCCTGGCTCCTGGCTCCTGGCTCCAACCTGGCCCAGCCCCAGCCATTGCAGCCATCTGGGGAGTAGATCAGTGGATGGAAGGCCTCTCTGTCTTTCAAATAAACAAATCTTTGAAAAAAAAAATTCCCTAGGCATAACCACCTCTTAACAGTAAAGCATACTCCCGTGAAAGGGATATAAAATTGACAAATCTGAATTCGGTGAGTCAAAGAGAAAAACAGAACTAGTTTTTCACTTGGGCAGGACGTTGCTTAATCTTACGTTAACTCTGATCCAAGCTCCTCACTTTTCATGAATAGGTAAAAATACTTATCTTTGTACATCTAAGTCAGTTATATGGAAATGCGTTAGACTTTTAATATCTAGGACTTAGCTAACTACCTTTCTATGAGAAATCCAAGTATGTGTACCTCTAAAGAGAGGCTATATCCATATGAAAAGATACAACTCGTTACATTTTATTTTATAAAGAAAAAACTCGGGGCCAACGCTGTGACACGGGGAGTAAAGCCACCGCCTGCAATGCCAGTATCCCGTATAGGCACTGATTCTAGACACGGCTGCTCCATTTCCAATCCAGCTCTCTGCTATGGCCTGAGAAAGCAGTAGAAGACGGCCCCTGCACCCACATGGGAGACCCAGAAGAAGGTCCTGGCTCCTGGCTTCAGAGCAGCCCATCTCCGGCCATTGAGGCCATCTGGGGAGTGAACCAGCAGATGGAAGACCTCAATCTCTTTCTCTCTGCCTCTGCCTCTCTGCAACTCTTTCAAATTAATTAATTAATTAAAAACAAAACAAAACAAAACAAAACAAAAAAACTCTTGAAAGATTTTAACAGATCCTAAGTTGTGGCTACTGACAGATAATCCTCTTCTTGAGAGCTTGTATATGGCCATCTAATTGAAAAGTAATAAACAGGGCTGGCACTGAGGCGTAGTGGGCTAGGCTTCCACCTGTCGCATCATTATCCCATATGGGTGCTGGTTCGTGTCCTGGTTGTTCCACTTCTGATCCAGCTCTCTGCTGTGGCATGGGAAGGCAGTGAAAGATGGCCTAAGCGCCTGGGCCCCTGCGCCTACCCATGTGGGACACCTGGGGAAGGCTCCTGGATCCTGGCTTTGGATCAGCCCAGCTCTGGCTGTTGCAGCCATCTGGGGAGTGAACTAGCAGATGAAGGACCTTTCTCTCTCTCCTCTCTCTGCTGTAACTCTACCTCTCAAATAAATGAAATCTTAAAAAATTAAATTTAAAAAGAAAGTAATAAACATGATACATGATCTTTAAAAAACAAGGGTTACCATTTTTTTGTTTAGGCTGTCTAAAGTGAAACCAAATTTAGACATTGATTAACAATGTATAACGATAACAGCTAACACATTTGAATAGAGTCATCTTCCCATTCCACTTCCACAGATTTACTGTTACCTGGACAGTATTTCCAATAGGAGCCCCTGGGGCGCCTTCGAGATTGGGCTTTGAGAAAGATGGCGGCATGCTTGTTTGCGCAAGAGGCTGCTGTATGCCATGGAAGGGCTGGCCACCCGGCAGGTGTGGCTGTGGGAATGAAGCTTGATTCGACAGTGGTCCAGGAGCTGGAGGCTGTTGCTGCAGCATCTGTGACTGGGGGTCACCCAGAGGGTTCATGATTGGTGATGTGATGGGAACTGGAGGCGTGAAGTTTTCAGGCATCTTTGAAAAGATGGAAATAAAGGACACCGAGAGTAAAGAGAAAAACAGCAGTATTTCCTCAGCTCTAAATAAGAGAACTAGATTATTCCTTGTTTTAAAAAAATTTTTAACAATAGTCAACCGAAGTTTTAAGCAGAATTCTGGGATAAAATAAAAGTAGAGTTAATGTGGCTAAAGTGGGTAGGGAGTTCAAGCCTCTTCATCTCCCCTGGCCCTTGCATACTGAGCCCCACTAAAGGGAGGCCGAAGCCATGTCATTTCTGAAAGAGGACGTCCAGTCTGGAGAATTATATATTTAGAAACACCAGAATCATGTGTGCCCCACTTGTGTGTGTTTAATGTGATCAGGATGGAATACCCCTTTCCTAGACCGCTAAATAGGCAATATTTGGTAATTCTATGACTTTAAGTAGTTGATCAAGTTTATGATTACTTGTAATCTATATTTTAGGTTTCTCTGAGCACTTAATGTCTGCCAATTTTATGTTATGTCCTCATTACTATATTTAGGGGGAGGGGGTTACTCAGGAATGATAAAAAAAAGTAGAGCATGGCATGGGAAGACAGAAGGAAAGAAAAATCTTATTTTGTGCTCTAATAGCTCTGCCCAGTTATTGACAACTGAACAATGCTTAGCTACAAGGCTACTTCTTCATTCAAATTACACAGTTAGACAAAAAGCCAGTATGTCATTTCCAATTCACGATTACTGCTGGAACCCCCAAACCAAGTAACTCCTCCCAAAAATATCATTTGAGAAGCCTGAAGTTTTGTTTCCTACTTTTGCAAAGAGGCCTGCTGGGAATGGACATCTTGCCTCCTAAAAGGGCTTCGATTTGTGCCAGAACCCAGAGCTAGGTTCTGAGGACAGTGCTTCTGCTTTCTTCCCATCTCTCCATGGATTCCAAGCAGCATGCTGAAATAACTTCCTAAATACATCAGTCAGTGAGCTTTGCCTTTGAAAGGATCAGTGAAGTGTGGTGTGCTCTGAGTGGCTACATGATTAACATAACATCTGTGGGCCACAGGATGGACATCTTTTCCTAGTACCTTCTTTTTCTTGGGTACTCTGTTCAAAGCTGGAGGATCATTCCAACCATTCTGAGGACCTATAACAGACAACAGAGGACATTTTCCTTTAGAATTCTGAAAGGAAGAAAATGAAATTGAATCCATTTTACTTTACTCTGAGATAATCTCATAAAGCTTTTACCAACTGGCTTGCAAGGATTTTACCAACTGGCTTGCAAGGATCACTAGGGGAGCCCTGTCGTCTTAAACTCATACCTCTAACACTCGCAGTGGCTGAACAGAAAAGATACCTTTTCATTATTTCCACTTGAAGTGCTAATTTATGGATGGTGATGCTGTTAGCCTCCAAAGAGCAGTTTACTATTATCTCCCAATAAGGAAAAAAATAAATCATTCTAGTCTGCTTTAAAAAAAAAAAAAAGTTCTGATACATTCAACACACCTAAATAAATAAATAAAACTTTATCTGCCTAAGCATGGCAGAAAAATACTTTAAAAAAATAGCTCAACTATATAGCACTAGAAATTCTCATCATCTTTGCCTTGAGAATTATAAACTGAGGACAGTACTGAAAAATCTGTTAAGATTTTTTGTAACAACAAAAAATTCCAGATTGGCAGCAAATGTAAAATGAAACAGTAATAAATTTCCTCTCTAAAAAACACACCAAAAAAGAAAAAAAATCCCTACCTCCCATATCTCAAGTGAAAAATGGAGATGGGGGGCCAATTCTTGGTCATAGCAGGCAATGCCACTGCCTTCAGCACCAGCATCCCATATGGGTGCCGGTTCATGTCCCGGCTGCTGTTTCTGATCCAGCTCTCTATAATGCCCTGGGAAAGCAGCGGAGGGTGACCCAAGTGCTTGGGGCCCTGTAGGAGACTAGGAAGAAGCTCCTGGCTCCTGGCTTCAGATTGGTCCAGCTCCGGTCAGCCACTGTGGCCATTTGGGGAGTGAACCAGAGGATGGAAGATCTTGTGCTCTCTCTCTCTCCAACTCTGCCCTTCAAATATATAAATAAATCAGTAACAGAATTTATTAAGTAAGGGGGCCAGTACTGTGATGTAGCAGGTAAAGCAGCTGCCTGTGATGCCAGTATCCCATATGGGTGCCAGTTCAAGTACCAGCTGCTCTACTTTTAATCCAGCTGCTCCCTGCTAATGGGCCTGGGAAAAGCAGGAGAAGATGGCCCAAGGGCTTGGGCCTCTGTACCCATGTGGGAGATCTGGAAGAAGTTCCTGGTTCTGCCTGGCCCAGCCCTGGCAGTTGTAGCCACTTGGGGAGTGAACCATCAGATGGAAGATCTGTCTCTGTAACTCTTTCAAATAAATAAACCAATCTTGGGGCCAGTGCTGTGGTGTAGCAGGTAAAGCCGTCACCTGCAGTGCCAGCATCCCATATGGGCATAGCTTCAAGTCCTGGCTGCTCTACTTCTGATACAGCTCTCTGCTATGGCCTGGGAAAGCAATAGAAGATGGCACAAGTCCTTGGGCCCCTACACCCGCATGGGAAACCCAGAAGAAACTCCTGGCCCCTGGCTTCGGATCTGCACAGCTCCCGCCATTGCAGCCATCTGGGGAGTGAACCAGTGGATGGAAGACCTCTCTCTCTGCCTCTGCTTCTCTCTAACGCTGCCTTTCAAATAAATAAATAAATCTTCCATAAAAAAAGAATTTATTAAGTATTTTAGTGCCTTTAATGTCTTTAAAGAAAGAAAAAAACATGTGGGAAACAGGATACTTTCTAAATCACATATTTTGCATTCCAACAAGTGTGAATTCTGATATGTTCTATTATGGACCCAGATAACTGGTAAACTATTGTGCATATGTATACATAAAGACAAAAAATTACTGTCTCAATAAATTACTTTTCCACATTTTAACTTTTACTTGTTTAACTGATATGCATGACATCAATCACAAAATTATTTAGCAAACCAAAGAACCTATGATTCATGCATAATATCACAGCCACTTTTAAAACTCAGATCTCCTAACCACCCTATAATTTGTTTCTCCTGATTTTTAAAATAGAATTTCCTACAAGCTTACTAGGAGGCAGAATGCAAAATCAGGCTCAAAACACTTAAGAGTTAATCACAAAACATTAAACCATATTCTGCTATCTGCTTAACAAATTCTTAAAATTTCTGGTCATACATTGATTAATCATTCAAATCTCTCCCATCACCTTCTAGTCTTACCCATATCTAAGAGTCTTGTTATAGTTGTCCTCTTTCATAATACAGATGGCTTCTATTATTTAAAGCTGCTTATGCCATCAAATAAATTCAATCAGCTCTCAAATTTTTACTGAATCAAGAGGCCACATAAAAATGATACCGATCAGATTTACATATCATTATCTTTGAAATTCACATGCAATATTGTTATTGTCCATTCGTTAATTGTAGTTAATGATTCAGATATTTCCAAAGGTATATTTTACAACCAATTCACCTTCCAACATAAGTGCCTGGTCTTGGATAAACTGACTTTCTGTAGACAAAAAATAAAAGTCATTTACATAATATTACTGAAGACATTCTAAACTCTACTTCTCATTTTATAATTCCTTCCTCCTCCTCCATCAATTTCCAGAAAGAGGAAATTTTCTTTAATTAATTACTGGATGTTGAGGATGCTAGGGTGTCAGGGTTATTGATTTCACTCTCTACCTCTCTTCTTTTTAATTTATTTGAGAGACACAGACATACGGAGCACGCTCCTATCTGCTGGTTCACTCCTCAAATGCCCTCAACAGCCAGGACTGGGCTGAGCTGAAACTAGGAGTCAGGAATCCAATCCGGTCTCCACATGAGAGGGAGAGACCCAAGGACTTGAGCCATCATCAGCTGCCTCCTAGGGTGTGCATTAGCATGAAGTGGGAGTCAGAGGCAACAATCAAATTCAGGCACTCATTTCAATGTGGGATGCAGGTGTCTTAATAACTCAGCCAAATCCCACCCCAGTACAAACTTTTATCAGGGAACAAAACTTAACTTTTTAACTAAGTCATGTGAAATGTCTACTAATTCAGAAAGTAATCTGTTTGAGGGTATGGTGAATTAATTTGTATCAGATGCAAATAACTCTTAAATATCACTTTTTTCCTTACTGTCTTATTTCTTTTAATATAAAATGTAATCCCTGGGGCTGGCACTGTGGTGTACCAGGTAAAGCCGCCATCTTTAGTGCCAGTATCTTATGTGGACTCTGGTTCGAGTCCTGGCTGCTCCACTTGCAATCCAGCTCCCTGCTAAAGCAGTAGTAAAGTAGTAGCTCCCTGGGAAAGCAGTAGAAGATGGCCCAAAGCCATGAGCCCCTGCACCCGCATGGGAGACCTAGAGGAAGCTCTGGCTCTTGGCTACAGACAGGCACAGTTCTGGCCGGTGCGGCCAATTGGGGAGTGAACCAGTGGATGGAAGACCTCTCTCGCTCTCCCTCTGCTTCTCCTTCTCTCTGTGTAACTCTTTCAAATAAATAAATAAATCTAAAAACAAACAAACAAACAAAAACAAACAAACAAACAAAAAAAACCAACCCGCAAGGTAGGAGAGGAAATTCTGCAGCTTGATATCTCACATGTACAGTGTGATTCTAATGTTCACTGCAAGATGTTTTTCACACACTGTGACTCCTAAACATAGGCCAAATTCTTCATCCAGGGTTTAACTGAAGAAAGGAGTGATTCTTGATAACACATTGTAAGTGTTTTTCTATTTTTACCTGCAATGATGACTTTACAACCTTAAAAGCGACTTCCCATGCAAGAGATACCTTCACAAAACTACAGTAAGGAAATGCCTGGGGAGTTACTACATGCATTACAACAGAGGATAAATCTGACTCCCCACTATCACTGTACTTAGCACCAGACTTCAGCTTCTGGGCCACGTGTGCCAATATATGGCAAAACTCAAAGCACTGAAAATCCCTTGGGCTTGACCCTTTTTTCAGAGTAGAATCAACAACACGCCTTCTTCCTTTCCTGGTCCTGCCAAGGCAATTGCAGGTGTGACTTGAAATTCAGTAAATCTATCGCAGGCTAATTTTTAAGTTGATAATTTTATGTGGCCCATGGATGTTGTTACAAATGTCCAAGTGGCCTTTGGCAGAAAAAGGCTCCCCACCCCTGTATCTATTCCATGACAGGGAGGTGCAGAGGATAACTGCTTTTCCTCTAACCTCAGAGCAGTGACTTACATCCTGGGTATTAAAACCTGGGGGAGTAACCTGATGTCACAAACTGCTAGCAGCACAAAAAGATCTGTCATAATTTTCATATGACCTCTTAATAAAATGACAACAAAGTCATAATGAAATCAAATTCAAAGTTAGGAGTAAGACTGAAATCAGAAGCAAGAAGACTCAACACTGCCTAGCATGGATAACTTGGAACAGCTGGGAGATCTGTTGAATAAAAGGCAATAGTTTTTTGTTTTTTTTGTTTTTTTTTTTGACAGGCAGAGTGGACAGTGAGAGAGAGAGAGAGAGAGAGAGAGAGAAAGGTCTTCCTTTTGCCGTTGGTTCACTCTCCAATGACCGCCGTGGCCGGTGCACTGCGCTGATCCGAAGGCAGGAGCCAGGTGCTTCTCCTGGTCTCCCATGGGGTGCAGGGCCCAAGCACTTGGGCCATCCTCCACTGCACTCCCGGGCCACAGCAGACAGCTGGCCTGGAAGAGGGGCAACCGGGACAGAATCCGGCGCCCCGACCGGGACTAGAACTCGGTGTGCCAGCGCCGCTAGGTGGAGGATTAGCCTGTTGAGCCGCGGCACCGGCCAGCAATAGTTTTTCAATAATTAAAGTCCCCTCCCAATCCACCCTTGCCAACGTATGCCTGATTCTTCCTAACTTCAAACCATACACATATTTAGCAATGTTTTACTTCAGCTCAGATGATCAATGTTCAAATCTTCTGTCAATTTAATATACAGTTCTGTCTCAGCTATAATTTTAACCCCTTTCAGTATTTCTGCTTGAAGCTTTAAGACTTTTTACAAACACAATTCAATTGGCCTCTTCCCTGTGGAGATACCTTTTAATAGTGACAAGCTACTGAAGAATATGAATATCTGGAGGTGGCACTGTGGCACAGAAGGTTAAGCGACTGCCTCTGATGCCTGTATCCCATATAAGCACTGGTTTGAGTCCTGATTGCTCCACTTCCAAATCAGCTCCCTGCTAATGTGCCTGGGAAAGCAGCAGATGGCTCAAGCGCTTGGGCCCCTGCCCACCCACATGGGAGACCTGGACTGAGTTCCAGATTCCTGGTACTGGCTTGGCCCAGACCTGGTCACTGTGGTCATTTGGGGAATAAAAACAGATATAAGATCTCTCTTTTTCTCCTTCTCTTTCTGTAACCCTGCCTTTCAAATAAGTGAATCTTAACAAACTTTTAAAAAGTATGTATATCATAAGACCAACTTCACATCCATTAGGATGATTATTTTTAAAATAGAACACAATAAATATGAGAATGGATTTGAAGACACTGAAATGCTTGCATATCACTGAGGGCAATGTAAAATGATGCAGCTACTATGAAAAACTCAAAAAAATTAAACACGGAATTATTATCTTACCTAGTAATTCTATTTTTGGGTTAAACATGCACAAAAAAATGAAAGTCAGAACTTAAGCAGATATCTGCACATATATGTTCAAGCAGCAGCATTCACAATAAATAAAATGCTCATCAATAGGTGAATGAATTGGCCTTAAAAATGAAAGAAATTTCAATATATGCTACAGCATGGATGAATCTTGAAGACATTATGCCAAGTGAAATAAACCCATATATAAAAGGACAAATGTTGCACAATTCCCCTTTATGAGGTTTCTAGAATAGTCAAATACATAGAGACAGAGAGTAGAACAGTGGCTACCAAAGGCTGGGGGAATGGGAAGTTGGTCAATGTCCACTGATGAAAGTTCTGCAGATGAGTATCGGTGATGATTATACAATGGTGTGAATATACTAATGCCACAAGGCTGTTAAAATGCTAAATTTTATGTATATTTCACAATGAAAACTTCAATGCAGGCTTACAAACACACATATAAGTATATATGTAGGGGCTGAACTGCAGCACCAGCATCTCAAATGGGTGCCAGTTGGAGTCCCAACTGCTCCACTTCCAATCCAGCTCTCTGCTAATGTGCCTGGGAAGGCCGTGGAGGATGGCCTAAGTCCTTGGCCCCTGCACCTATGTGGGAGATGTTAGGTATGGAATAGCTGGGGGTTCTGGCCTTTCACACCTCCAGAAAGGAGAGACAGAAAGAGGAGATGGAGACAGACCTCAACTGAGACAGGTTGCTTTATATGAAGCAGAGAGGAAGGTGATAATCTGTTCTTGTGAAGAGATTGCCCATCGGGCATGTTTAGAACTCAGGTTTTTATCCCGCGCATTAAGGAGGAAAATGTGCCACTGTGGGGAGGGTGTAGAAGGCAGCTGGTGGAAGAGTAGGGGGCTGTCTGAAGCCTCAGGGAACTTTCCTCTTCTCTGTTTCACAGCTGCCCTATGCAGTATACCTGCTTTGCCATTTGCATTGCAAGGAGTTGAGAAGGGTCTGCTTAGGCAAAAGGGGCTGGGGGAGGGGGAGGAAAGGGAGGAGAGGAAAGGTGCAACATTCCTTTAGGAGACCCGGAGGGGGCTCCTCTGGCTCCTGGCTGCGGATCAGCTCAGCTCAGCTCTGGCCATTGTGGCTGTTTGGGGAGTGAACCAACAGATGGAGGACCCCCCCCCCCTCTAATTTTGTCTCTCAAATAAATAAAATAAATCTTAAAAAAAAAAATAAGTATACATTGGGCTGGTGCCGTGGCTCACTAGGCTAATCCTCCGCCTGCGGAGCCAGCACCCCAGGTTCTAGTCCTGGTTAGGGTGCTGGATTCTGTCCCAGTTGCTCCTCTTCCAGGCCAGCTGTCTGCTGTGGCCAGGGAGTGCAGTGGAGGATGGCCCAAGTGCTTGGGCCCTGCACCCCATGGGAAACCAGGAGAAGCACCTGGCTCCTGGCTTCAGATGAGCATGGTGCGCTGGCTGCAGGGGCCATTTGCGGGGTGAAACAATGGAAAAGGAAGACCTTTCTCTCTGTCTCTCTCTCACTGTTCACTCTGCCTGTCAAAATAAATAAATAAATAAATAAATAAATAAATAAAAATAAGTATACAAACTGAATGTGTGCACATACCTGTGAGTATAAATGAAAGAATTACTGGTGGTAGAATTATTGGTAATTTCTGTTTATCTCTATGCTATTTTGGGTCTTTCAAAATGACTTCCAACAGTGAAAAGTCTACTTTAAAAATCTAGGGAGAGGCCAGTGCTGTGGTACAGTAGGTTAATCCTCTGTCTGTGGTGCAGGCATTCCATATGGCACGAGTTCTAGTCCCAGCCGCTCCCCTCAATCCAGCTCTCTGCTATGGCCTGGGAAAGCAGTAGAAGGTGGCCCAAGTCCTTGGGCCCCTGCACCCACGTAGGAGACCCAGAAGAAGATCCTGGCTTCTGGCTTCAGCCTGACCCAGCCCAGAGGGTTGTTACCATCTGGGGAGTGAACCAGCAGATGAAAGATCTCTGTCTCTCTGTCTCTACCTCTCTTTATAACTCTGCTTTTCAAATAAACAAAATAAATGTTAAAACAAAAAAGGTAAAAGTGTTCACCCCAAAAAGAGTTTTTTTTCATAGTTTGAAGGTTGTTTAATCAGAAAACAATTTCTTGAGTAAAAATCCTAGATCCTTCATTTTTCAAAGAACTTTCCCTTAGAAAAAAACACACTCAACCAGGGGCCAAGAAAGTTAACTTACAAACAAACTGGGCAGCATCCCACCTATCCTGGCCAGACAAACAGGGGAAGCTCCCTGTGGCCCACACTACCCCTAGCCCCCGGAGTCTGCAGCTCTGCCTCTGCTCACAACCTGCCCTGCAGAGCCACCTCCAGGGGGAGCTCCCTCAACACCACTCTCACTGCACCGGTCACCCAGGGCAAAGTCCTCTCGAGAATATCTGTCTTATTCTATACACTTCTTGCTCTTGGTCCAAATACAAACTGTATGTTCCAGCTTAGCTGCTGTTCTCTGATTGGGGTGATACTGATTTGAGACTAAACAGGTACTCACTGGGAATTTACTGAATGTTTTGCTGACTACAACATTAGTTTCTCTGAGCCCTGGGCATGTAATTTTGTGGTTCATTCATAGAACGCTTATAAGTCTGTGTCTCTCAGGAATTAATCCATCAGTCAACTGGAATGTCTAATGCTGAATAAAATCATGATCATAGAACAAAGATAGTATTTTCAGCCACAATTATTTATATAATGAATACATTTTTTAGGAAATCAAAAAATAAAATATCATGAAGTAGTTAACTGTTAACTAAAATATAGGGGACTGTTAATGTGCAAGAAGTAACAAAGCAGCTAGGTACAGTGCATGCTGAACACTGAAAAATGTTCGGCTTCTTATTAGTTACTCTGTTTCTCAGCCAGGTTAGAATACTATGTTACTTTGTATACAAACACAGACTAAACGCAGCCAAATGAGTTTTGCTTAAGGAGAAAAAATACCCATGCAAATATCTAAGTAAAATTATAAAGTAACAAATTCCTGGGCAGTGTTACTAGATGACTTTTGCAATTCCAAGGTTGATATCTTTCTATCACTTGTATAGGACTAGACTACCTGGTATAGAAGAAGGAACAGAGGCTTTGAAGAATGAAACCTGAGTTTGTATCTCAACTTGGTCAATCATATTACAATCTTGAGAACATTTTATGAACACAATTCCTAAAAACTCAGTTTCCTCATCTGCAATTTAAAAATGATTTTGAGGCAAATGAGAAAATATATTACAAGGGGCCAACGCTGTGGTGTAGAGGGTTAGACCACCACCTGCAGCGCCAGCATCCTATATGGGTGCTGATTCATGTCCTGGCTGTGCCTCTTATAATCCAGCTCCCTGCTAATGCGCCTGGAAAGCAGCAGAAGATGGCCCAAATGCCTGGAAGACCTGGATGAAGCTCCTGGCTTCAGTCTGGCCCAACCCTGGCCATTGCAACCATTTGGGGACCATTTGGGGAGTGAACCAGCAGATGGAAGACCTCTCTCCCTGCTTATGCCTCTCCCTCTGTATAACTCTGCCTTTCAAATAAATAAATCTTTTAAAAAAAGAAAAAAAAAAGACTGGCGCTGTGGCGTAATGGGTAAAGCTGCTACGTGTAGTGCCTGCATCCCATATGGGCACTGATTCAAGTCCCAGCTGCTCCTCTTCCGAACTAGCTCTCTGCTATGGCCTGGGAAAGCAGTAGAGGATGGCCCAAGACCTTGGGCCGCTGTACCCGCATAGGAGACCCAGAAGAAGCTCCTGGCTCCTGGTTTCAGATTGGCCCTGCTTCAGCCATTGCACCCATTTGGGGGAGTGAACCAGATGGAAGACCTCTCTCTCTCTCTTTCCCTCTCTGCCTCTCTGTAACTCTGCCTTTCAAATAAATAATAAATAAATAAAAAAGTATATAACAAATGCTATAACATGTCTAATATATTAGGTCAGTAAATGTTCATTCTCCTCCCAACCTCCCTGCACCACTTTTTAAGTGAGGATTTGCTTAAATCCATGTTATCTCTTTCACTCAAGAGCTCTGGTTACCATCCAACTTTTTTTTTTTTTTTTTTAATTTATTTTGTGAATTTGAAAAGCACGGTGGTGGTGGGAGACACAGAGAGATCTTCCATCCAGTGGTTCACCACCCCCATGGCCACAATGGCTGGGACTGAGCAGACTAGAGCCTGAATTCCATCTAGGTCTCCCATCTTCGTTGGCTGCAGGGGCCCAACCACTTGAGCCATCTTCCACTGCTTTCCCAGGCACATCATCAGGGAGCTGAATCCGAAGCAGAGCAGCAGGGACTCAAACTGGTGCTCTGATATGGGATGCCAGCAGCACAGGCAGCAGCTTCGCCTGCCGTGCCACAACGTGGGCCGCTGTTCCCCAACTACTCAGATTACAGACTGTCTCCACTCATCTACTACAGGTGAATTAGCATTCCTCTCTAAAATATGAAACTATTTAAGTCTCTGTAGTGTATTAGTGTGCATTTATTTGTGTAGTATAGGACAGTACACAGTCAGTTCTTCCCCTTAAGGTGGCTTTACTTTCCATAGTTTCAGTTACCCGAGGACAACTATGGACTGAAAAGAGAAAACAGAAAATTCCAGAAAGAAACAATTTATAAGCTTTAAACTGCGCACCACTGTGAGTAGCATGATGAAACCTTGTGCCACTCTGTTCCCTTCTGCCTGGGACATAAATTATCCTTGTGTCCAGTGTATATGTGCTGTGCATTCTAACCCGCTCACTGGTCACATGGTAGCC